>NC_060190.1:76201101-76288601 GCF_021184085.1 Oncorhynchus gorbuscha | reverse complement strand
CTCATAAGAGGCTACGGGGGCGGTTGAGGAGGCGGACAAAAACTATGGTGGAGTGGGGTCCACGTCCCCGCACCAGAGCGGGCGGGCGGACGGACGGACGGACGGGCGGGCGGGCGGGCGGGGCGGACGGACGGACAGACAGACAGACAGACAGACAGACAGACAGACAGACAGACAGACAGACAGACAGACAGACAGACAGACAGACAGACAGACAGACAGACAGACAGACAGACAGACAGACAGACAGACAGACAGACAGACAGACAGACAGACAGACAGACGTTGTACCCAATGTTGTGAAACATCTCTAACTCTTTGCTGTGCTGCGTTACATAATTGTTATCCTTGCAAATGTAATAACCTGCGAAGTTAGTTTAGATTCCCTCCCACGTTTTGAGATTCAGCAACAACAAACAAACAAAGAAAACAAGAACAACTTTGTAGTTTGTTACACATTTAAATGTTGACTATTGAGAGTGTTTCTGTCCATATAGGGGGCCTCTTTTGGTTTAGGAACAACCCTGAGGTATTGAAGAACAGCACATATGTTCTGTAGTTTAGCTGACAGAACAAGCAGGTCTTCTCCTACCCTCTCCTATCCTACCCTCTCCTATCCTACCCTCTCCTCTCCTACCCTCTCTTCTCCTACCCTCTCCTATCCTCTCCTCTCCTACCCTCTCCTCTCCTACCCTCTCCTCTCCTACCCTCTCCTACCCTCTCCTCTCCTCTCCTACCCTCTCCTCTCCTACCCTCTCCTCTCCTACCCTCTCCTACCCTCTCCTCTCCTATCCTCTCTCTCCTACCCTCTCCCTCTCCTCTCCTACCCTCTCCTCTCCTCTCCTCTCCTCTCCTATCCTCTCCTATCCTCTCCTCTCCTCTCCTACCCTCTCCTCTCCTACCCTCTCCTCTCCTACCCTCTCCTCTCCTCTCCTCTCCTACCCTCTCCTATCCTCTCCTCTCCTCTCCTCTCCTCTCCTCTCCTCTCCTCTCCTCTCCTCTCCTATCCACTCCTACCCTCTCCTCTCCTATCCTCTCCTACCCTCTCCTCTCCTCTCCTACCCTCTCCTCTCCTATCCTCTCCTCTCCTCTCCTACCCTCTCCTCTCCTCTCCTACCCTCTCCTCTCCTATCCTCTCCTCTCCTACCCTCTCCTCTCCTCTCCTACCCTCTCCTCTCCTCTCCTCTCCTATCCTCTCCTATCCTCTCCTCTCCTACCCTCTCCTCTCCTACCCTCTCCTCTCCTACCCTCTCCTCTCCTCTCCTACCCTCTCCTATCCTCTCCTCTCCTACCCTCTCCTCTCCTACCCTCTCCTATCCTACCCTCTCCTATCCTACCCTCTCCTATCCTACCCTCTCCTCTCCTACCCTCTCCTCTCCTCTCCTCTCCTCCTCTCCTCTCCTCTCCTCTCCTCTCCTCTCCTCTCCTCTCCTCTCCTCTCCTCTCCTACCCTCTCCTATCCTCTCCTACCCTCTCCTCTCCTACCCCTCCTCCCTCCTCTCCTACCCTCTCCTCTCCTACCCTCTCCTCTCCTCTCCTACCCTCTCCTCTCCTACCCTCTCCTCTCCTACCCTCTCCTCTCCTACCCTATCCTACCATATCATACCCTCTCCTCTCCTACCCTCTCCTCTCCTACCCTATCCTACCATATCCTACCCTCTCCTATCCTACCCACTCCTCTCCTCCTCTACCCTCTCCTCTCTGCTCCTCTCCTACCCTCTCCTACCCACTCCTCTCCTCTCTGCTCCTCTCCTACCCTCTCCTCTCTTCTCCTCGTCTACCCTCTCCTACTCTCTCCTCTCCTCCTCTACCCTCTCTCGTCTACCCTCTCCTCTGTGCTACTCTCCTCTCCTTCCCAATAATCCCTTTATACTACAAAGAGAGTAGGAGGGGTTGTAGCCCGACAGTCCCTCTATTCTACACATTGAAAGAGAGAGGGATAGAAAGAGATAGGTATAGAGAGAAGGATAGAGAGAGAGAGGGATAGAAAGAGAGGGATATAAAGAGAGCGGGATAGAAAGAGAGGGATAGAAAGAGAGAGGGATAGAAAGAGAGAGGGATAGATAGGGATAGAAAGAGAGAGGGATAGAAGAGAGAGGGATAGATAGGGATAAAAAGAGAGAGATAGAGAGACGGATAGAGATAGAGGGATAGGGAGAGAGGGATAGAGAGAGAGAGGGATAGATAGGGATATAAAGAGAGGGATAGAAAGAGAGAGGGATAGAAAGAGAGGGATAGAAAGAGAGAGGGATAGAAAGAGAGGGATAGAAAGAGAGAGGGATAGAGAGAGATAGGGATTGAAAGAGATAGAGAGAGGGATAGAGAGAGAGAGGGAGAGAGGGATAGATAGGGATAGAAAGAGGGAGGGATAGAAAGAGAGGGATAGAAAGAGAGGGATAGAAAGAGAGAGGGATAGAAGAGAGAGGGATGAAAGAGAGATAGAGAGGGAGAGAGAGAGGGATAGAGAGAGAGAGAGGGATAGAGGGATAGAAGAGAGAGGGATAGAGAGGGATAGAAAGAGAGAGGGATAGAAAGAGAGAGGGATAGAAAGAGAGGGATAGAGAGAGAGAGGGATAGAGAGAGATAGGGATAGGGAAAGAGAGGGATAGAAGAGAGAGGGATAAGAGAGAGAGAGGGATAGAGAGAGGGATAGAGGGGGATAGAGGGAGAGAGGGAAGAGAGGGATAGAAAGAGAGGGATAGAAAGAGAGGGATAGGGATAGAGAAGAGAGAGGGATAGAAAAGAGAGAGGGATAGAGGGAGAGAGGGATAGATAGGGATAGAAGAGAGGGATAGAGGGAGAGAGAGGGAGAGGGAGAGAGGGATAGAAAGAGAGGGAAGAGAGAGAGAGGGATAGATAGAGAGAGGGATAGAAGAGAGAGGGATAGAAAGAGAGAGGGATAGAGAGAGAGGGATAGGGATAGAGGGATAGAGAGAGGGATAGAAAGAGAGAGGGATAGAAAGAGAGAGGGATAGGGAGAGAGAGAGGGATAGGGAGAGAGGGATAGAGAGAGAGGGATAGGGAGAGAGGGATAGAGGGATAGAGAGAGGGATAGAAAGAGAGAGGGATAGAGAGAGGGAGAGAGGGATAGAGAGAGAGGGATAGAGAGAGAGGGATAGAGAGGGATAGAGAGAGAGGGATAGAAAGAGAGAGGGATAGAGAGAGGATAGAAGAGAGAGAGGGATAGGGAGAGAGAGGGATAGAAAGAGAGAGGGATAGAGAGAGAGAGGGATAGGGAGAGAGAGGGATAGAGAGAGAGGGATAGGGAGAGAGAGGGATAGAAAGAGAGAGGGATAGAGAGAGAGAGGGATAGGGAGAGAGAGGGATAGAGAGAGAGGGATAGAGAGAGGGATAGAAAGAGAGAGGGATAGAGAGAGAGGGATAGGGAGAGAGGGATAGAGAGAGAGAGGGATAGGAGAGAGAGGGAGGGATAGAAGAGGGAGAGGGATAGAGAGAGAGGGATAGAATTCCTGGGAGAGGGATAGATGTAGAGGGATGACTGTAAGAGAGAGGGATAAGAGAGAGGGATAGAAGAGAGGGAGGAGATAGGGATAGAAAGAGAGAGGGATAGATAGAGAGAGAGGGATAGGGAGAGAGAGGGATAGAAAGAGAGAGGGATAGGAGAGAGAGGGATAGAGAGAGAGGGATAGAGAGAGAGGGATAGAGAGAGAGGGATAGGGAGAGAGAGGGATAGGAGAGAGAGGGATAGAGAGAGAGGGATAGAGAGAGGGATAGAGGAGAGATAGGGATAGAAAGAGAGGGATAGAAAGAGAGGGATAGAAAGAGGAGGATAGAGAGAGAGAGGGATAGAGAGAGGGATAGAGAGAGGGATAGAGAGAGGGATAGAAGAGAGAGGGATAGAGAGAGGGATAGAGAGAGAGGGATAGAAGAGAGAGGGATAGAGAGAGGGAGAGAGAGGGATAGGAGAGAGAGGGATAGAAGAGAGAGGGATAGGAGAGAGAGGGATAGAGAGAGAGGGATAGGAGAGAGAGAGAGGGATAGAAAGAGAGAGGGATAGAGAGAGGGAGAGGGATAGAGAGGGATAGAGAGAGGGATAGGAGAGAGGGATAGAGAGAGAGGGATAGGGAGAGGGAGAGAGGAGAGAGGGATAGAGAGAGAGGGATAGGGAGAGAGAGGGATAGAGAGAGGGAGGGAGAGAGAGGGATAGAGAGAGGGATAGGGAGAGAGGGATAGAAAGAGAGAGGGATAGGGAGAGAGAGGGATAGAGAGAGAGGGATAGGGAGAGAGGGATAGAGGGAGAGAGGGATAGGGAGAGAGAGGGATAGAGAGAGAGAGGGATAGAGAGAGAGGGATAGAGAGAGAGGGATAGAAAGAGAGAGGGATAGAGAGAGAGGGATAGGAGAGAGAGGGATAAAGAGAGGGAGAGAGAGGGATAGAGATAGAGAGAGGGATAGGGAAGAGAGAGGGATAGAGAGAGAGGGATAGAAAGAGAGAGGGATAGAAAGAGAGAGGGATAGAAGAGAGGGATAGAAAGAGAGAGGGATAGAGAGAGAGAGGGATAGAAAGAGAGGGATAGAGAGAGAGGGATAGAGGGATAGAAAGAGAGGGATAGAGAGAGAGGGATAGAAGAGAGGGATAGAGAGAGAGGGATAGAGAGAGAGAGGGATAGAAGAGAGAGGGATAGAGAGAGGGATAGGGAGAGAGAGGGATAGAGAGAGAGGGATAGAGGGAGAGAGGGATAGAGAGGGATAGAGAGGGATAGAGAGAGAGGGATAGGGAGAGAGGGATAGAAGAGAGAGAGGGATAGGAGATAGGAGAGAGAGGGATAGAGAGAGAGGGATAGGGATAGAGGGAGGGATAGAAGGGAGAGAGGGAGAGGATAGAGGAGATAGAGAGAGAGAGGGATAGGGAGAGAGAGGGATAGAGAGAGAGGGATAGAGAGAGAGAGGGATAGGGAGAGAGAGGGATAGAGAGAGAGGGATAGAGAGAGAGGGATAGGGAGAGAGAGGGATAGAGAGAGAGGATAGATAGGGAGAGAGAGGGATAGAGAGAGAGGGATAGGGAGAGAGAGGGATAGAGAGAGAGAGAGAGAGAGAGAGATAGAGAGAGGGATAGGGAGAGAGAGGGATAGAAAGAGAGAGGGGGGAGAGAGAGGGATAGGAGAGAGAGGGATAGAGAGAGAGAGGGATAGAGAGAGAGGGATAGAGAGAGGATAGGGAGAGAGAGGGATAGAGAGAGGGATAGAAAGAGAGGGATAGAAAGAGAGAGGGATAGAAAGAGAGAGGAGGGAGAGAGAGAGGGATATAAAGAGAGGGATAGAAAGAGAGAGGGATAGATAGGGATAGAAAGAGAGAGGGATAGAGAGAGAGGGATAGAGAGAGAGAGGGATAGATAGGGATAAAAAGAGAGAGGGATAGAGAGAGAGGGATAAAAAGAGAGGGATAGAGAGAGAGAGGGATAGATAGGGATAGAAAGAGAGAGGGATAGAAAGAGAGGGATAGATAGAGAGAGGGATAAACAGAGAGGGATAGAGAGAGAGGGATAGAGAGAGAGGGATAGAGAGAGAGAGGGATAGATAGGGATAGAAAGAGAGGGATAGAAAGAGAGAGAGAGGGATAGAGAGAGAGAGGGATAGATAGGGATAGAAAGAGAGGGATAGAAAGAGAGGGATAGAAAGAGAGAGGGATAGAGAGAGAGGGATAAAAAGAGAGAGGGATAGAGAGAGAGAGGGATAGATAGGGATAGAAAGAGAGGGATAGAAAGAGAGAGGGATAGAAAGAGAGGGATAGAAAGAGAGAGGGATAGAAAGAGAGAGGGATAGAAAGAGAGAGGGATAGAGAGAGAGAGAGAGAGGGATAGAAGAGAGAGGGATAGAGAGAGAGGGATAAAAAGAGAGGGATAGAGAGAGAGGGATAGATAGGGATAGAAAGAGAGAGGGATAGAAAGAGAGGGATAGAAAGGGAGAGAGGGATAAAAAGAGAGGGATAGAGAGAGAGGGATAGAGAGAGAGGGATAAAAAGAGAGGGATAGAGAGAGAGAGGAGGGATAGATAGGGATAGAAAGAGAGGGACAGAAAGAGAGAGAGAGGGATAGAGGGAGAGAGAGGGATAGATAGGGATAGAAAGAGAGGGATAGAAAGAGAGGGATAGAAAGAGAGAGGGATAGAGAGAGAGGGATAAAAGAGCGAGGGATAGAGAGAGAGAGGGATAGAGAGAGAGGGATAGAGAGAGAGAGGGATAGATAGGGATAGAAAGAGAGGGATAGAGAGAGAGGGATAGAAAGAGAGGGATAGAAAGAGAGGGATAGAAAGAGAGAGGGAGAGAGAGAGAGGGATAGAAAGAGAGGGATAGAAAGAGAGAGGGATAGAGAGAGAGGGATAGAAAGGAGGGATAGAAAGAGAGGGATAGAAAGAGAGGGATAGAAAGAGAGGGATAGAAAGAGAGAGGGATAGAGAGAGAGAGGGATAGAGAGAGAGGGATAGGGAGAGAGGGATAGAAAGAGAGAGTGATAGAGAGAGGGATAGAGAGAGGGATAGGGAGAGAGGGATAGAGAGAGGGATAGAGAGAGGGAGGGATAGGGAGAGAGAGGGATAGAAAGAGAGAGGGATAGAGAGAGAGGGATAGAGAGAGAGGGATAGGGAGAGAGGGATAGAAAGAGAGAGGGATAGGGAGAGAGAGGGATAGAGAGGGATAGAGAGGGATAGAGAGGGGGATAGAGGGAAGAGAGAGGGATAGAGAGAGAGGGATAGGAGAGAGAGGGATAGAAGAGAGAGGGATAGGGAGAGAGAGGGATAGAAAGAGAGAGGGATAGAGAGAGAGGGATAGAAGAGAGAGGGATAGAGAGAGAGGGATAGAAAGAGAGAGGGATGGGGAGAGAGAGGGATAGAAAGAGAGAGGGATAGGGAGAGAGAGGGATAGAGAGAGAGGGATAGGGAGAGAGGGATAGAGAGAGAGGGATAGGGATAGAGAGGAGGGAGGGATAGAGAGAGGGATAGAGAGAGAGGGATAGGGAGAGAGGGATAGGGAGAGAGAGGGATAGAGAGAGAGGATAGAGAGGGATAGGGAGGGAGAGAGAGGGATAGAAAGAGAGAGGGATAGAGAGAGAGGGATAGATAGAGAGAGGGATAGAGAGAGAGGGATAGAGAGAGAGAGAGGATAGAAAGAGAGGGATAGAAGAGAGAGGGATAGAGAGAGGGAGAGAGGGATAGAGAGAGAGGGATAGAGAGAGAGAGGGATAGAAGGGAGAGAGGGATAGGAGAGAGAGGAGATAGAGGGATAGAGAGAGGGATAGAGAGAGAGGGATAGAAAGAGAGGGATAGAGAGAGAGAGGGATAGAGAGAGAGAGAGAGGGATAGAGAGAGAGAGGGAGAGAGAGAGGATAGATAGAGAGAGATAGGGGGATAGAGAGAGAGGGATAGGGAGAGAGAGGGATAGAGAGAGAGAGAGGGATAGAAAGAGAGAGGGATAGAGAGAGAGAGGGATAGAAAGAGAGGGATAGGGAGAGAGGGATAGAGAGAGAGGGATAGAGAGAGAGGGATAGAGAGAGAGAGAGGGATAGAAAGAGAGAGGGATAGGGAGAGAGAGGGATAGAGAGAGAGGAGATAGAGAGAGAGGATAGAGAGATAGAGAGAGAGGGATAGGGAGAGAGGGATAGAGAGAGAGGGATAGAGAGAGAGGGATAGGGAGAGAGAGGGATAGAAGAGAGAGGGATAGAGAGAGAGAGGGATAGAGAGAGAGGGATAGGGAGAGAGGGATAGAGAGAGAGAGGGATAGAGAGAGAGAGAGGGATAGGAGAGAGAGGGATAGAAAGAGAGGGATAGAGAGAGAGGGATAGAGAGAGAGGGATAGGGAGAGAGAGGGAGAGAGGGATAGGGAGAGAGAGGGATAGAGAGAGGGATAGGGATAGAAAGGGATAGAAAGAGAGGGATAGAAAGAGAGAGGGATAGGGAGAGAGAGGGATAGAAAGAGAGAGAGAGAGAGAGGGAGAGAGAGAGGGAGAGAGGGAGAAAGAGAGAGGGAGAGAGAGAGGGATAGAGAGAGAGAGGGATAGAAAGAGAGAGGGATAGAAAGAGAGAGGGATAGAGAGAGAGGGATAGGGAGAGAGAGGGAGAGAAAGAGAGAGGGATAGAGAGAGAGAGGGATAGAGAGAGAGAGAGAGAGGGATAGATAGGGATAGAAGAGAGAGGGATAGGGATAGAGGGAAGAGAGAGGGATAGAAGAGAGAGGGATAGAAGAGAGAGGGAGAGAGAGAGGGATAGAGAGAGAGGGATAGAGAGAGAGGGATAGGGAGAGAGGGATAGAAAGAGAGAGGGATAGGGAGAGAGGGATAGATAGAGAGAGAGGGATAGAGAGAGAGGGATAGAGAGAGAGGGATAGAAAGAGAGAGGGATAGGGAGAGAGAGAGGGATAGAGGGAGAGAGAGGGATAGATAGAGAGAGGGATAGAGAGAGAGGGATAGGGAGAGAGAGGGATAGGGAGAGAGGGATAGGGAGAGGGATAGAGAGAGAGGGATAGAGAGAGAGGGAGAGAGAGGGAGAGAGAGGGAGAGAGAGGGATAGAGAGAGAGGGATAGGAGAGAGAGGGATAGAAGAGAGAGGGATAGAAGAGAGAGGGATAGAAGAGAGAGGGATAGGGAGAGAGAGGGAGAGAGGATAGGGAAGAGAGAGGGATAGAGAGAGAGAGGGATAGAGAGGGAGAGAGGGATAGAAAGAGAGAGGGATAGAAAGAGAGAGGGATAGAAAGAGAGAGGGATAGAAAGAGAGAGGGATAGAAAGAGAGAGGGATAGAGAGAGAGAGGGATATAAAGAGAGGGATAGAAAGAGAGAGGGATAGATAGGGATAGAAAGAGAGAGGGATAGAGAGAGAGGGATAGAGAGAGAGAGGGATAGATAGGGATAAAAAGAGAGAGGGATAGAGAGAGAGGGATAAAAAGAGAGGGATAGAGAGAGAGAGGGATAGAAAGAGAGAGGGATAGAAAGAGAGGGATAGATAGAGAGAGGGATAAACAGAGAGGGATAGAGAGAGAGGGATAGAGAGAGAGGGATAGAGAGAGAGAGGGATAGATAGGGATAGAAAGAGAGGGATAGAAAGAGAGAGAGAGGGATAGAGAGAGAGAGGGATAGATAGGGATAGAAAGAGAGGGATAGAAAGAGAGGGATAGAAAGAGAGAGGGATAAAGAGAGGGATAAAAAGAGAGAGGGAGAGGGATAGAGAGAGGGATAGATAGGGATAGAGAGGGATAGAAAGAGAGGGATAGAAAGAGAGAGGGATAGAAAGAGAGGGATAGAAAGAGAGAGGGATAGAAAGCGAGAGGGATAGAAAGAGAGAGGGATAGAGAGAGAGAGGGATAGAAAGAGAGAGGGATAGAGAGAGAGGGATAAAAAGAGAGGGATAGAGAGAGAGAGGGATAGATAGGGATAGAAAGAGAGAGGGATAGAAAGAGAGGGATAGAAAGAGAGAGGGATAAAAAGAGAGGGATAGAGAGAGAGGGATAGAGAGAGAGGGATAAAAAGAGAGGGATAGAGAGAGAGAGGGATAGATAGGGATAGAAAGAGAGGGACAGAAAGAGAGAGAGAGGGATAGAGAGAGAGAGGGATAGATAGGGATAGAAAGAGAGGGATAGAAAGAGAGGGATAGAAAGAGAGAGGGATAGAGAGAGAGGGATAAAAAGAGCGAGGGATAGAGAGAGAGAGGGATAGAGAGAGAGGGATAGAGAGAGAGAGGGATAGATAGGGATAGAAAGAGAGGGATAGAAAGAGAGAGGGATAGAAAGAGAGAGGGATAGAAAGAGAGAGGGATAGAGAGAGAGAGAGGGATAGAAAGAGAGGGATAGAAAGAGAGAGGGATAGAGAGAGAGAGGGATAGAAAGAGAGGGATAGAAAGAGAGAGGGATAGAAAGAGAGGGATAGAAAGAGAGAGGGATAGAGAGAGAGGGATAGAGAGAGAGGGATAGGGAGAGAGGGATAGAAAGAGAGAGTGATAGAGAGGGATAGAGAGAGGGATAGGGAGAGAGGGATAGAGAGAGGGATAGAGAGAGAGGGATAGGGAGAGAGAGGGATAGAAAGAGAGAGGGATAGAGAGAGAGAGGGATAGAGAGAGAGGGATAGGGAGAGAGGGATAGAAAGAGAGAGGGATAGGGAGAGAGAGGGATAGAGAGAGAGAGGGATAGAGAGAGGGGGATAGAAAGAGAGAGGGATAGAGAGAGAGGGATAGGGAGAGAGAGGGATAGAAAGAGAGAGGGATAGGGAGAGAGAGGGATAGAAAGAGAGAGGGATAGAGAGAGAGGGATAGAAAGAGAGAGGGATAGAGAGAGAGGGATAGAGAGAGAGGGATGGGGAGAGAGAGGGATAGAAAGAGAGAGGGATAGGGAGAGAGAGGGATAGAGAGAGACGGATAGGGAGAGAGGGATAGAGAGAGAGAGGGATGGGGAAAGCGAGGGATAGAGAGAGAGAGGGGGGGATAGAGAGAGAGGGATAGGGAAAGCGAGGGATATGGAGAGAGGGATAGAGAGAGAGATAGAGAGGGATAGGGAGAGAGAGGGATAGAGAGAGAGAGGGATAGATAGAGAGAGGGATAGAGAGAGAGGGATAGAGAGAGAGAGAGATAGAAAGAGAGGGATAGGGAGAGAGAGGGATAGAGAGAGAGAGAGATAGAGAGAGAGGGATAGAGAGAGAAAGAGATAGAAAGAGAGGGATAGGGAGAGAGAGGGAAATAGAGAGAGAGGGATAGAGAGAGAGAGATAGAAAGAGAGGGATAGGGAGAGAGAGGGATAGAGGAGATAGAGAGAGAGAGAGAGAGAGAGAGAGAGAGAGAGAGAGAGAGAGAGAGAGAGAGAGAGAGAGAGAGAGAGAGATAGATAGATAGAGAGGGATAGGGAGAGAGAGGGATAGAGAGAGAGAGGGATAGATAGAGAGAGGGATAGAGAGAGAGAGAGATAGAAAGAGAGGGATAGGGAGAGAGAGGGATAGAGAGAGAGAGGGATAGAGAGAGAGGGATAGAGAGAGAAAGAGATAGAAAGAGAGGGATAGGGAGAGCGAGGGAGATAGAGAGAGAGGGAGATATAGAGAGAGGGATAGAGAGATAGAAAGAGAGGGATAGGGAGAGAGGGATAGAGAGAGAGAGGGATAGAGAGAGAGGGATAGGGAGAGAGAGGGATAGAGAGAGAGAGGGATAGAGAGAGAGAGAGATAGAAAGAGAGGGATAGGGAGAGCGAGGGAGATAGAGAGAGAGAAATGGATAGAGAGAGAGAGAGATATAGAAAGAGAGGGATAGGGAGAGAGAGGGATAGAGAGAGAGGGATAGAGAGAGAGAGGGATAGGGAGAGAGAGGGATAGAGAGAGAGAGGGATTGGGAGAGAGAGGGATAGAGAGAGAGGGGGATTGGGAGAGTGAGGGATAGAGAGAGAGAGAGAGAGAGAGAGAGAGAGAGAGGGAGAGAGAGAGAGGGATAGGGAGAGAGAGGGATAGAGAGCGAGGGAGAGAGAGAGAGAGAGAGAGAGAGAGAGAGAGAGAGAGAGGGGGGATAGAGAGAGAGGGATAGAGAGAGCGAGGGATATGGAGAGAGGGATAGAGAGAGAGACAGATAGAGAGGGATAGGGAGAGAGAGGGATAGAGAGAGAGAGGGATAGATAGAGAGAGGGATAGAGAGAGAGGGATAGAGAGAGAGATAGAAAGAGAGGGATAGGGAGAGAGAGGGATAGAGAGAGAGAGGGATAGAGAGAGAGGGATAGAGAGAGAGAGAGATAGAAAGAGAGGGATAGGGAGAGAGAGGGATAGAGAGAGAGAGGGATAGAGAGAGAGGGATAGAGAGAGAGAGAGAGATAGAAAGAGAGGGATAGGGAGAGCGAGGGAGATAGAGAGAGAGAGAGGGGATAGAGAGAGAGAGATATAGAAAGAGAGGGATAGGGAGAGAGAGGGAGAGAGAGAGAGGGATAGAGAGAGAGAGGGATAGGGAGAGAGAGGGATAGAGAGAGAGAGGGATAGGGAGAGAGAGGGATAGAGAGAGAGAGGGATAGAGAGAGAGAGACATAGAAAGAGAGGGATAGGGAGAGAAAGGGAGATAGAGAGAGGGGGATAGAGAGGGAGATATAGAGAGTGAAGGATAGAGGGAGGGATAGATAGAGTAGAGCAGTAGTAGAGCCTGACAGCCTCTCTATTCTGTGAGAGGGAGAGAGAGAGGTCTGACTGCCCTCTACTGATTGTCAGTCATAGAATATGTCCAATTCGTTTTCACTTCCAAACTCATTCTCTAGACGCTCCTTGGTCTTCACTACAGAGATAGTGTTTAAAGTCTCTGCAGAGATATTATTGTAAGTCACTACAGAGATAGTGTTTAAAGTGTCTGCAGAGATGGGCTTATAAGTCACTATAGAGATGGGGTTGTAAGTCACTACAGAGATAGTGTTGTAAGTCACTACAGAGATGGGGTTGTAAGTCACTACAAAGACAGGGTTGTAAGTCACTATAGAGATAGGCGTATAAGTCACTATAGAGATAGGCGTATAAGTCACTATAGAGATGGGGTTGTAAGTCACTATAGAGATAGGGTTGTAAGTCACTATAGAGATAGGCGTATAAGTCACTATAGAGATAGGCGTATAAGTCACTATAGAGATGGGGTTGTAAGTCACTATAGAGATAGGCGTATAAGTCACTATAG
Source organism: Oncorhynchus gorbuscha (assembly GCF_021184085.1). NCBI lineage: Eukaryota > Metazoa > Chordata > Actinopteri > Salmoniformes > Salmonidae > Oncorhynchus > Oncorhynchus gorbuscha. Next base: position 76,275,984 of record NC_060190.1, on the reverse strand, counting down.
AGATAGGGTTGTAAGTCACTATAGAGATAGGCGTATAAGTCACTATAGAGATAGGCGTATAAGTCACTATAGAGATGGGGTTGTAAGTCACTATAGAGATAGGCGTATAAGTCACTATAGAGATGGGGTTGTAAGTCACTATAGAGATAGGCGTATAAGTCACTATAGAGATAGGGTTGTAAGTCACTATAGAGATAGGCGTATAAGTCACTATAGAGATGGGGTTGTAAGTCACTATAGAGATAGGCGTATAAGTCACTATAGAGATAGGGTTGTAAGTCACTATAGAGATAGGCGTATAAGTCACTATAGAGATGGGGTTGTAAGTCACTATAGAGATAGGCGTATAAGTCACTATAGAGATGGGGTTGTAAGTCACTATAGAGATAGGCGTATAAGTCACTATAGAGATGGGGTTGTAAGTCACTATAGAGATAGGCGTATAAGTCACTATAGAGATAGGGTTGTAAGTCACTATAGAGATAGGCGTATAAGTCACTATAGAGATGGGGTTGTAAGTCACTATAGAGATAGGCGTATAAGTCACTATAGAGATGGGGTTGTAAGTCACTATAGAGATAGGCGTATAAGTCACTATAGAGATAGGGTTGTAAGTCACTATAGAGATAGGCGTATAAGTCACTATAGAGATGGGGTTGTAAGTCACTATAGAGATAGGCGTATAAGTCACTATAGAGATGGGGTTGTAAGTCAATCCTGATGAGGTGTGCTTGAAAGTCAGAGCTCAAGACGTACTCCCAAATGGTTGACGAGGTGCACAACAATGGATAAATAACTTGACACTTTCTACATTTATTTTTCAAGATCTGAGTTTTATCTCAAAGGATCTCATGTTGCTGGATCAATCTGCTATCGCTAGCAGACCTGGGTTCAAATGCTATTTGAAACCTTTCAAATACTTTGGGTTTCTGTTTTTGCCGGGAGTGCCAGATGGACAGGGTTTCCGGTGTTAGGACTATCCTATCGGTTCATCTGGCAAGACTCACAGATACAGTATTTTAATTTATATAAAACAGTATTTCAACCCAGGCCTGGTTCCTATTCCTGTGGTTTGTGGTTTTCCTTTTCCTGTGGTTTGGGGGTTCTTGTGAACAAATGTATTTTCTCCCAGATAAGGTGTGGCTTCATCTCAGTGTTATCGCAGTGCTTTCTGTGCTCAAGTCGCTAGAAGAACCCTAGAAGGTGTACTATTCCACTTCCTGTTGTTTCTGTGATAAACATGTGAGCAACACCTAACAGAGGTGTTAAGGGTAACCTTCTTCTTCTCCTTGTTTAAAGTTGTGACCTGTTGTCAGACGTTGGCCTGGGGGGGTAGGTTTATGACAGTCATAAATACCTCTTCCTCCCTTTTTCCTCTCTTTACCCTACTGATGTTACATTTGCAACCCCCTTTGGTTAACATATATATTCTGGGAACATCAGTATGTGGGGGGAAATGAACTATATTCTGGTAATCCAACCAGTTGAACATATGCGGTGGTACTTAATGAATATGATGTCAGTTCGTTGTCATCTGAGACATTCTCATCAATGATAAGATAACATAAACTCTACAGTGGAAAGTCTACACATCAGAGTTATCAGATTCACATGGAATTGTTGTTTAATTTAAATGTTTGAATATGAAATTATTCGTGATGGGATGAAATGTGACTTTAGTTTCTAAAATGTGAGATTTGTTTTTTTATAAGGTTAGGGCTATGCTCAATCAGTGGCCCGCCCCTGTGAAGGGACATGGGCTATAAAACCTTTCAAACACGCCCTCCTCTCCCTTCCTATATAAAGCCTTGACGACAATACAACCTCCTGTTCCGAGGATGTGACGACGAAGGTCCGATGTCAGAATGGTTCAGATAATAACTACAGAACGAAGCCAACATCAGCGTGAGCTTTGGTTGCGAATGGTATGAACTTTGAACTCTTATTCACTACAGAAGTGATATTCCTCCTAGCCGTTAGCAACAGCAGCTGCAAACGCAGGTTAGGAAGGAACAGACAGAGTACCCCGTCTATCACACAACGACGTTACTACAACGTATCCAATTAACCACCAGAGACATTCTTCAAATGACAAAGGACTCGGTTTGGCAACACGGCCTTCCATCTACCACCAACCTACTGAAGCACAGCTCAGAGTAAATATTTATTGCATTTTCCTTTTCCAAATGGACGGTAATTTAGAATGCATCAGATACTGTATTTACGATAGCATAGCTTCTCCCTGTGTCCCTCAGTCTTCCCGCTCTTTCACTCAAACCCAGCCCCTTTTCTTTTGTGTAACCAGCTGTCATATCTGTTCCGCCCACTAGGGACGTTTTCCTTTATGACGTCATTTGTAATCAAGTAATGATTTATTATGTGTATGTGTAATTCTGTGTGATTATAATTCTGTGTGATTAACAACTTGTTAGCCAGGGTTCATGCAGAGAATTTACAACTTTCAGATGAGACTGAATTAAAGTGACGATTAACATTGACTGCTATTGATGTAAAAATATGACTAGCTCTTTAAGAGTTTATTCGGAAGATAACAGATCTATAAATATTATTTCGTGGTGCCCGACTCTCTCGTTAATTACATTTACATGATTAGCTCAATCGGGTGATATTATTTACAGAGAAATTATTTTATAGAATAGCATGTCATATCACTTAATCCGGCATAGCCAAAGACACGACACCTTTCAGCTCGGATTGATAGCTGCTTTATAAGGTCTGGTGTGTTTTTATCTCAGTGATATATATCAGTGTTCTGTGGTCTGGAGGAATCTAGGTTACTATGTGTTCATGTGGTTGGTCTGGTGTGTTTTATCTCAGTGATATATCAGTGTTCTATGGTCTGGAGGAATCTAGGTTACTATGTGTTCATGTGGTTGGTCTGGTGTGTTTTATCTCAGTGATATATCAGTGTTCTATGGTCTGGAGGAATCTAGGTTACTATGTGTTCATGTGGTTGGTCTGGTGTGTTTTATCTCAGTGATATATCAGTGTTCTGTGGTCTGGAGGAATCTAGGTTACTATGTGTTCCTGTTGGTGTGATCATGGGGCTTGGAGGAGACACACAGTACACACTTGTTGACTTGTCTGCATCAGCGCTGCTTCAGTTCAGTGTGTGTGTGTGTGTGTGTGTGTGTGTGTGTGTGTGTGTGTGTGTGTGTGTGTGTGTGTGTGTGTGTGTGTGTGTGTGTGTGTGTGTGTGTGTGTGTGTGTGTGTGTGTGTGTGTGTGTGTGTGTGTGTGTGTGTGTTTGGTGTGTGTGTGTTTGTGTGTGTTTTGTGTGTGTGTGTTTGGTGTGTTGGTGTTTGTGTGTGTGTGTGTTTGTGTGTGTTTTGTGTGTGTGTGTTTGTGTGTGTGTGTGTGTGTTTGGTGTGTGTGCGTGTGTGTTTGTGTTTGGTGTGTGTGCGTGTGTGTGTTTGTGTTTGGTGTGTGTGTGTGTGTTTGTGTTTGGTGTGTGTGTGTGCATGCATGCGTGCGTGCGTGTGTGTGCTTCAGCTCTGCATCAACTCAGTGTAATTGAATTTTGATCCCACTAGAGGAGACACTTGACCCAACTAGTGCAGAGACTGGAAAACAGCAGGCATGCCAATTAGAGATAGATGGGGAGGGAGAGAGTGATGGATGAAGGAGAGAGATCAGAGATGAAAGAGTAGGGGAGAGGGAGAAGGGAGAGATGGAGAAAATGAGAGGGTGAAAGTCAGTGAGAAAGGATGGGAGAGTGGGAAGGAGAGAGGGTGAGGGGAAGAGGTGGAGTGAGATGGAGAGGGAAAGAGAAAGGGTACAGGGAGTGAGAGGGAGAGGGGACAGGAAGAGCGGATAAAGAGATAGAGCACAGAAAGAGGGACAGAGAGAGGGAAAGAGAGAGGGGACAGAGAGAGGGAAAGAAAGAGGGACAGAGAGAGGGAAAGAAAGAAGGACAGAGAGAGGGAAAGAAAGAGGGACAGAGAGAGGGGACAGAGAGAGGGAAAGAAAGAGGGACAGAGAGAGGGACAGAGAGAGGGAAAGAGAGGGAAAGAGAGAGGGAAAGAGAGAGGGAGAGAGGGAAAGAGAGAGGGAAAGAGAGAGAGACAGAGAGAGGGAAAGAAAGAGGGAAAGAGAGAGGGACTCTCTCTCTCTCTCTCTCTCTCTCTCTCTCTCTCTCTCTCTCTCTCTCTCTCTCTCTCTCTCTCTCTCTCTCTCTCTCTCTCTCTCTCTCTCTCTCTCTCTCTCTGTCTCTCTCTCTCTCTCTCTCTCTCTCTCTCTCTCTCTCTCTCTCTCTCTCTCTCTCTCTCTCTCTCTCTCTCTCTCTCTCTCTCTCTCTCTCTCTCTCTCTCTCTCTCTCTCTCTCTCTCTCTCTCTCTCTCTGTCTCTCTCTCTCTCTCTCTCTCTCTCTCTCTCTCTCTCTCTCTCTCTCTCTCTCTCTCTGTCTCTCTCTCTGTCTCTCTCTCTCTCTCTCTGTGTGTCTCTCTCTCTCTCTCTCTCTCTCTCTCTCTCTCTCTCTCTCTCTCTCTCTCTCTCTCTCTCTCTCTCTCTCTCTGTGTCTCTCTCTCTCTCTCTCTCTCTGTGTCTCTCTCTCTCTCTCTCTCTCTCTGTGTCTCTCTCTCTCTCTCTCTCTCTCTCTCTCTCTCTCTCTCTCTGTCTCTCTCTCTCTCCGTCTCTCTCTCTCTCTCTCTCTCTCTCTCTCTCTCTCTCTCTCTCTCTCTCTCTCTCTCTCTCTCTCTCTCTCTCTCTCTCTCTCACACACACACAGCTTTGCATCTCATCGAGGGCTTTAGTGTCAAATGAAGTGTTGGGTCAGCTTGTTTCCTCTCACTACCCTGAGTTTTCAGCTGTGTGTGTGTGTGTGTGCGTGCGTGTGTGTGCCATGGACGAGTCTTGGTTATAATCTGGGGGACAGCCTCAGTCTCAGCCAGTTACTCTAATGCAACATTCTCCACCACACTACACACTACACAACACTACACTACACACCACACTGCATTACACACCACACTAGACACTACATTATACTACACTACACTACTATACACTACACCACACTACACTATACTACAGTTCACTACACTACCACACACTACACACTACACACCACACCACACTAGACACTACATTATACTACACTACACTACTATACACTACACCACACTACACACCACACTACACTATACTACAGTTCACTACACTACCACACACTACACACCACACTACACAACACACCACACTAGACACTTCACTACACCACTCACTACACTATACATTACACTATACTACAGTTCACTACACTACACTTCACACTACACCACACTACACCACAATACACTATACACTACACTATACTACAGTTCACTACACTACACTACACACCACTCTACACCACACTACACTATACACTACACTACACTACACACAATATACACTACTCTACAAACTCCACTCCACTACACTAAACACTACACTATACACCACACCACACTACACTACACACCACACCACACTACACTACACACCACACCACACTACACTATACACCACACCACACTACACTACACACCACACCACACTACACTACACCACACCACACTACACTACACTACACCACACCACACTACACTACACTACACCACACTACACTACACACCACACCACACTACACTACACTACACCACACCACACTACACTACACTACACCACACCACACTACACTACACCACACCACACTACACTACACCACACTACACTACACACTACACCACACCACACTACACTACACTACACTACACTACACCACACTACACTACACTACACTACACCACACTACACTACACTACAGTAAACTACACCACACTACACTACACTACACCACACTACACTACACTACACTACACTACACTACACTACATCACACTCCACTACACGCTACACCACACTACACTACACTACATTACACTACACTACACTACACTACACTACACTACACTACACTACATCACACTACACTACATCACACTACACTACACTACACCACACCATACTACACTAGACTACACACCACACCACACTACACTACACTACACTACATTACACTACACTAGACACTACACTACACTACACTACACTACACTACACTACACTACACTACACTACACTACACTACACCGCACCATACTGCACTGCACTACACACTACACTACACTACACTACACTACACTACACTACACTACACTACACTACACTACACTACACTACACCACACCACACCGCACCATACCGCACTGCACTACACTGCACTACACTGCACTACACTACACTAGACACTACACCACACTACACTACACTAGACACTACACCACACTACTCTAGAAACTACACCACACTACACTAGACACTACACCACACTACACTAGACACTACACCACACTACACTAGACACTACACCACACTACACTAGACACTACACTACACTACACTACACTAGACACTACACTACACTACACTAGACACTACACTACACTACACTAGACACTACACTACACTAGACACTACACTAGACACTACACCACACTACACTACACTACACTACACTACACTACACTACACTAGACACTACACTACACTACACTACACTAGACACTACACTACACTACACTAGACACTACACCACACTACACTATACACTACACTACACTAGACACTAGACACTACACTACACTACACTACACTACAAACTCCACTCCACTACACTAGACACTACACTACACTACACTAGACACTATACCACACTGCACTAGACACTACACTACACTAGACACCACACTACACACTACACTACACTAGACACTACACTACACTAGACACTACTACACCACACTACACACCACAGACACTACACTACACTACACTACAGACACCACACTACACTACACTACACTAGACACTGGACACTACACTACACTACACTACACTACACTACACTAGACACTACACTACACTACACTACACTACACTAGACACTACACTACACTACACTACACTACACTACACTACACTACACTACACTAGACACTACACCACACTACGCCACACTACACGACACTACACTACACTAGACACTACACCACACTACACTAGACACTACACTACACTAGACACTACACTACACTACACTACACTACACTAGACACTACACCACACTACACTAGACACTACACTACACTACACTACACTACACTAGACACTACACTACACTAGACACTACACCACACTACACTAGACACTACACTACACTACACTACACTAGACACTACACCACAATACACTAGACACTACACTACACCACACTACACTACACCACACTAGACACTACACCACACTACACTACACACACACATTACACTACACACACACAAACTACACCACACTACACTACACACTCTACACTACACACCACACTACACCACACTAGACACTACACCACACTACACACTACACTACACACCACACCACACTAGACACTACACTACACTACACCACACCACACTACACTACACTGCACTACACTACACCACACTACACCACACACCAAACTACACCACACTACACTACACACTCTACACTAGACAGTACACCACACTACACTAGACACTACACCACACTACACCACACTACACTAGACAGTACACCACACTAGACACTACACCACACTACACCACACTACACTAGACACTACACTACACTACACTAGACACTACACCACACTAGACACTACACCACACTACACCACACTACACTAGACAATACACCACACTAGACACTACACTACACCACACTACACTGCACTACACTACACCACACTACACCACACTACACTAGACAGTACACCACACTACACTAGACACTACACCACACTACACCACACTACACTAGACAGTACACCACACTACACTAGACAATACACCACACTAGACACTACACCACACTACACTACACTACACTACACTACACCACACTACACTATACACTACACTACACTAGACACTACACTACACTACACTACACTACACTACACTACACTACACTACACTACACTACACTACAAACTCCACTCCACTACACTAGACACTACACTACACTACACTAGACACTATACCACACTGCACTAGACACTACACTACACTACACTAGACACCACACTACACTACACTAGACACTACACTACACTAGACACTATACCACACGGCACTAGACACTACACTACACTACACTAGACACCACACTACACTACACTACACTAGACACTACACTACACTACACTACACTAGACACTACACCACACTACACTACACTACACTACACTAGACACTACACTACACTACACTACACTACACTACACCACACTACGCCACACTACACGACACTACACTACACTAGACACTACACCACACTACACTAGACACTACACTACACTAGACACTACACTACACTACACTACACTACACTAGACACTACACCACACTACACTAGACACTACACTACACTACACTACACTACACTAGACACTACACCACACTACACTAGACACTACACTACACTACACTACACTAGACACTACACTACACTACACTACACTACACTACACTACACTACACTACACTACACCACACTACGCCACACTACACTAGACACTACACTACACTAGACACTACACCACACTACACTAGACAGACACTACACACTACACTACAGACACTACACTAGACTACACTACACTACACTAGACACTACAGACACTACACCACACTACACTAGACAGACACTACACTACACTACACTACACTACACTAGACACTACACCACACTACACTACACTACACTACACTACACTACACTAGACACTACACTACACTAGACACTACACCACACTACACTAGACACTACACTACACTACACCACACTAGACACTACACCACACTACACGACACCACATTACACTACACACCAAACTACACCACACTACACTACACACTCTACACTACACACCACACTACACCACACTAGACACTACACCACACTACACACTACACTACACACCACACCACACTAGACACTACACTACACTACACCACACCACACTACACTACACTACACTACACTAGACACTACACCACACTACACTAGACAGTACACCACACTACACTAGACACTACACCACACTACACCACACTACACTAGACAGTACACCACACTAGACACTACACCACACTACACCACACTACACTAGACACTACACTACACTACACTAGACACTAGACACCACACCACACTAGACACTACACCACACTACACTAGACAATACACCACACTAGACACTACACCACACTACACTGCACTACACTACACCACACTACACCACACTACACTAGACAGTACACCACACTACACTAGACACTACACCACACTACACCACACTACACTAGACAGTACACCACACTACACTAGACAATACACCACACTAGACACTACACCACACTACACTACACTACACTACACTACACTACACTACACCACACTACACCACACTACACTAGACACTACACTAGACACTACACCACAATACACTAGACACTACACTAGACACTACACTAGACATTACACTAGACACTACACTAGACACTACACCACACTAGACACTACACCACACTAGACACTACACCACACTACACTACACCACACTAGACACTACACTACACTACACCACACTACACTAGACACTACACTACACTACACTAGACACTACACCACACTACACTAGACCACACTAGACACTACACCACACTACACTAGACACTACACCACACTACACTAGACACTACACCACACTACACTAGACACTACACCACACTAGACACTACACCACACTAGACACTACACCACACTACACCACACTACACTAGACACTACACCACACTACACTAGACACTACACCACACTACACTAGACACTAGACACTAGACACTACACTACACTACACCACACTACACTAGACACTACACTACACTACACCACACTACACTAGACACTAGACACTAGACACTAGACACTACACCACACTACACTAGACACTAGACACTACACTACACTACACCACACTAGACACTACACCACACTACACCACACTACACTAGACACTACACTACACCACACTACACCACACTACACTAGACACTAGACACTACACTACACTAGACACTAGACACTACACTACACTACACCACACTAGACACTACACCACACTACACCACATCTAGCACTGAGATGCAGTGCCTTTAGACCGCTGCTCCTCTCGGGAGCTCTAATTGGTTATTAGTAAGCTTGTTATTATTCATGACTTTTAATTAACAAGTAATACTGGGATGCTCATTAGTACAAAGGGGACACTGACAAAATGAATACCGCAACTTTGAATTGTAATTAGTTGTATTGGTATTTACATTTGAACTGAAACACTGTAGCCTACTTGACATTGTCATAGAAAGTGGTGCCTCTCAGCGGATTTACTAGAACATGATCTGATAGAGCACCTCAACTATCAAATTGTAGAGTGAAGACATTGCTTCAACTTCCTGCCACGGTCATAATTCACTTCCTGCCCATTCCACCTCGACCCTAACACATTCATGTTCACCTCTTTCCGCAGGACTCAGACCAACCCAAGTTTTCCAGAAATCTGGGTTGGAGGATTCCCAGGTGTCCTGTTTATTCCCTCCTACCCTGAATGAATATGCCTAACCTGAAGGGATAGGCCTAACCTGAATGAATAGGCCTAACCTGAATGAATTGGCCTAACCTGAAGGAATAGGCCTAACCTGAAGGAATATGCCTAACCTGAAGGAATAGGCCTAACCTGAAGGAATAGGCCTAACCTGAATGAATTGGCCTAACCTGAAGGAATAGGCCTAACCTGAAGGGATAGGCCTAACCTGAAGGAATAGGCCTAACCTGAAGGAATAGGCCTAACCTGAAGGAATAGGCTTAACCTGAAGGGATAGGCCTAACCTGAAGGAATAGGCCTAACCTGAAGGAATAGGCCTAACCTGAAGGGATAGGCCTAACCTGAAGGAATAGGCCTAACCTGAAGGGATAGGCCTAACCTGAAGGAATAGGCCTAACCCGAAGGGATAGGCCTAACCTGAAGGGATAGGCCTAACCTGAAGGAATAGGCCTAACCTGAAGGAATAGGCCTAACCTGAATGAATAGGCCTAACCTGAAGGAATAGGCCTAACCTGAAGGAATAGGCCTAACCTGAAGGAATAGGCCTAACCTGAATGAATAGGCCTACCCTGAATGAATAGGCCTAACCTGAATCAATTGGCCTAACCTGCAATTCTTCCCATTACGCATTACTAATTAGCTTGTTTGCTGGCAGTGCCTCCATTTTTGTTACTTTCTCATTTTTGGAAAAACCCCAGCGGAGTTGCAATTCATGACACAAAACCATGTTAAACAATATGGCCGCCTCAACTCGGTTTTAAATCACTAAAGCCAGAGATAATATGCTGAGTTGCACGCGGATGTCGGTTGTGAATTACGCATGCAATAGTCAGTTAATTAATGACTGCGCTAACTCATTCAATGTGCTGTCTGACTAGGGAATTAGGATGCTATAATATGAAATAATACCTGCTGCAGCTACTGATAAACAACTTCAATCTATTCATCTGCTCTCGGAGACAATATACTTAGTTGTTGGGTTATCACAGAGATTTAATTGAGAACCCACTCAGCCGGAATACTACAATGAATTGCTTGACCTTGAACATGCCTTTGAGAATAGTTGGCTATGAAGTAAATGTGTTAAAAGGGGAACAACAGCATTATATTGTATTGTTTTTTTTATTGCTGTTATTTCTCAACGACTAAGTGTAGATCTGTAAGGTGGAAGCAATACAGGGGGACGGTCCACCACTACGCTGCTTATACCCACCCAGACCCTTCATGTATAAGCAGACATAAATGGTTTAGGGTGATGGGGAAGTGATCTTTCTGTTTGTCACCTATGGCTGCAAATTTCCACTAGCTTTTACCAAATTCCCAGAACTCCAGAATTCCTCATGGAATATTCTTGGAATCAAGAGGGAATAAACAGGAAATCTGGGAATCCTCAAACCCGGATTTCTGGAAAACTTGGGTTGGTCTGAATCCCTGGGGGAAGGTCCTTTGCTGTTGTTCTGGGATTGATTTGCATTTTTTGCACCAAAGTATGTTCAGAACGTGTCTCCTTCCTGAGTGGTATGACTGCTGCGTGGTCCTATGGTGTTTATGCTTGCGTACTATTGTTTGTACAGATGAACGTGGTACCTTCAGGCATTTGGAAATTGCTCCCAAGGATGAACCAGACTTGTGGAGCTCTCCAATGTTTTTGTGAGGTCTTGGCTGATTTATTTTGATTTTGCCATGATGTCAAGCAAAGAGGCACTGAGTTTGAAGGTAGGCCTTGAAATACATCCACAGGTGCACCTCCAATTGACTCAAATTATGTCAATTAGCCAATCAGAAGCTTCTAAAGCCATGACATCATTTTCTGTCATTTTCCAAGCTGTTTAACCTCTCTAGGATATGTGGGACGCTAGCATCAAGTGAGATTGCAGAGCGCCAAATTGAAATACAGAAATAATATACAAATTCAGAAAATATATATATTTTTTACATAGGTTTAAAGATGAACTTCTTGTGAATCCAACCACGGTGTCAGATTTAAAAAATGCTTGACGGCGAAAACATACCTTACGGTTATTTGAGAACATCGCCCAGCAGACAAATCATTACAAACAGTAACCAGCCAAGTAGAAGAGTTACACAAGTCAGATAAAATTAATCACTTACCTTTGATGGTCTTCATATGGTTGCACTCAGAAGACATTCATTTATTCAATAAATGTTCCTTTTGTTCGATAAAGTCTCTCTTTATATCCGAAAAACCTCCGCTTTGTTTGCGTGTTTTCTTCAGTAATCCACAGGCTCAAATGCAGTCACAACAGGCAGACAAAAAATCCAAATAGTATCCGTAAAGTTCGTAGAAACATTTCAAACGATGTTTTTAATCAATCCTCAGGTTGTTTTTGCCTAAATAATCGATAATATTTCAATCGAACAATAACGTCATCAATATAAAAGGTAAACAAGAAAGGCACTCTCTCGGTCATGCGCATGAAAAAGCTCTGTGACGTGGCAGGGACCACTCATTCAGATTGCACGCCCAATTTTTCAGTTTTTGATTTGTTAAAAAAGTTTGAAATATCCAATAAATGTCATTCCACTTCATGATTGTCTCCCACTTGTTGTTGATTCTTCACAAAAAAAGACAGTTTTATATCGTTATGTTTGAAGCCTGAAATGTGTCAAAAGGTCGCAAAGTTCAAGGGGACCGAATACTTTCGCAAGGCACTGTATATGCATATCCTATCTTCTGGGCCTGAGTAGAAGGCAGTTTAATTTGGGAAGGCTTTTCATCCAAAATTCCAAATTCTGCCCCCTACCCTAGAGAAGTTAAAGGCACAGTCAACAGTGTATGTAAACGTCTGACCCACTGGAATTGTGATACAGTGAATTATAAGTGAAATAATCTGTCTGTAAACAATTGTTGGAAAAATTCCTTGTCTCATGGACAACATAAACGACTTGCCAAAACTATAGTTTGTTAATAAGATATTTGTGGAGTGGTTGAAAAATGAGTTTTAAAACCTCTTGAAACTAGCAATCCCAGATCCGGAAGCGTCATCATAGCCTCAAATGAATTAGCATAACGCAGCGGACATAAATACCCCTAGAAACTTTTCCTATTCATGAAAATCGCAAATGAAATGAATTAAATATATTCATATTCATATTCTATATTCTTAGCCTTTTGTTAACAACACTATCATCTCAGATTTTCAAAATATGCGTTACAGCCAACGCTAGACAAGCATTTGTGTAAGTTTATCATGGCATAATGCTGTGCTAGGCTCTGCTGGCAGCAGGCAACATTTTCACGAAAATAAGAAAAGCAACCAAATTAAATCATTTACCTTTGAAGAACTTCAGATGCTTTCACTCAGGAGACTCCCAGTTAGATATATTATTTTTGCAGGCGAAATAGCTCCCGTTTGTTCATCATGCTTGGCTGAGAAATCGACCAGAAAATGCAACACTACAACATCCATCGAGGCAATTGGTTTCTCATAAGAAGTGATTGGAAAAATGGCTATGTTACGCAAGATTTTCTGCGGGAGACACCATGTGACCACTTGCTATATATGGTCCCTTACGGCTATTCTTCAATGGAAATGTGTAAAAAGACGTCACAATGCTGTAGACACCTTGGGGAAAACGTGGAAAACGTAAGCTCATTCTTAGCTCATTCACAGCCATATAAGGAGTCATTGAGGCATGAGGCGGTTTCAAAAAATGCTGCACTTCCTGGTTGGATTTTTATCTGGGTTTCGCCTGTAACATCAGTTCTGTTGCACTCACAGACAATATCTTTGCAGTTTTGGAAACGTCAGAGTGTTTTCTATCCAAAGCCGTCAATTATATGCATAGTCGAGCATCTTTTTGTGACAAAATATCTTGTTTAAAACGGGACCGTTTTTCATCCAAAATGTTTAATAGTGCCCCCAAATGCTTAACTGGTTTTAATGACTCCAACCTAAGTGTATGTAAACTTCCGACTTCAACTGTATTATTCGTAGCTATCTATTTATCACCACTAACCCATGCTGGCACTAAGACCAAACTCAACGAGCTGTATAAGGCCATGAGCAAACAAGAAAATACTCATCCAGAAGTGGCACTCCTAGTGGCCGGGGACTTTAATGCAGGCAAATTTGAATTTAACTTCTATCAGAATGTCACATGTGCAACCAGAGGGGGAAAAAAACGCTATACCACCTTTACTCCACACACAGAGACGCATACAAAGCTCTCGCTCGTTCTCCATTTGGCAAATCTGACCATAATTCTATTGTAACGCCGTTCGTCTGTTGAAAGAAGAGAGTCGGACCGAAATGCAGCATGTTGGTTACTCATGACTTTAATGAATGAAAACGCGGTACATGAAATAACTGAAACTAAATACAAAAACAACAGAACGGAACGTGAAACTAATTACAGCCTATCTGGTGACTACAACACAGAGACAGGTACAATCACCCACGAAATACAAAGCGAAACTCAGGCTGCCTAAATATGGTTCCCAATCAGAGACAACGATAAGCACCTGACTCTAATTGAGAATCGCCTCAGGCAGCCAAGCCTAACAACACCCCTAATCAGCCGCGATCCCAAATAATACAAACCCCAATATGAAACACAACATATAAACCCATGTCACACCCTGGCCTATCCAAACATATAACGAAAATACAAAATACAATGACCAAGGCGTGACGGAATCACCCCCCCCCCTAAGGTGCGGACTCCCGGACGCACCTCAAAAGCATAGGGAGGGTCCGGGTGGGCGTCTGTCCATGGTGGCGGTTCCAGCTCGGGACGTGGACCCCACTCCATAAATGTCCTTGTTCCTCCCATTCGCGTCCTGGGATAATCCACCCTCTCCGCCGACCATGGCCTAATAGTCCTCACCCAGATCCCCACATAACTGAGGAGCAGCTCGTGACAGAGGGGCAGCTCGGGACAGAGGGGCAGCTCAGGACAGAGGGGCAGCTCAGGACAGAGGGGCATCTCAGGACAGAGGGGCATCTCAGGACAGAGGGGCATCTCAGGACAGAGGGGCAGCTCGGGACAGAGGGGCAGCTCCGGACAGAAGCAGACCGGGACTGAGGGGCAGCCCGGGACTGAGGGGAAGCCCAGTACTGAGAGGAAGCCCAGTACTGAGAGGAAGCCCAGTACTGAGAGGAAGCCCAGTACTGAGAGGAAGCTCAGGCAGGTAGTAGGCTCCGGTAAATCCTGGCTGGCTGGCGGAACTGGAAGATTCAGGTTGACAAGCAGATCTGGAAGATTCTGGTTGTCTGGCAGATCTGGAAGAATCTGGTTGACTGGCAGATCTGGAAGATTCTGGTTGTCTGGCAGGTCTGGAAGAATGTGGTTGACTGGCAGATCTGGAAGAGACTGGTTGTCTGGCAGATCTGGAGGAGACTGGTTGTCTGGCAGATCTGGAAGAGACTGGTTGTCTGGCAGATCTGGAAGCGCTGGGCTGACTGGCGGCACTGGCGACGCTGGGCAGACTGGGAGCACTGGCGGCGCTGGGCAGATTGGCGGCACTGGGCAGACTCGGAGCACTGGCGGTGCTGGGCAGACTGGGAGAACTGGCGGTGCTGGGCAGACTGGGAGCACTGGCGGCGCTGGGTAGACTGGCGGCACTGGCGGCGCTGGTCAGAAGGGAGACTCCGGCAGCGCAGGAGAGGAGAAAGGCTCTGGCTGCGCTAAACAGGCGGGAGACTCCGACAGCGCAGGAGAGGAGAAAAGCGCTGGCTGCGCTGAACAGGCGAGGCGCACTGAAGGCCTGGTGCGTGGTGCTGGAACTGGTGGTACTGGATTGAGGACACGCACAGGAAGCCTGGTGCGGGGAGCTGCTACCGGAGGACTGGTGTGTGGAGGTGGCTCTGGATAGACCGGACCGTGCAGGCGCACTGGAGCTCTTGAGCACCGAGCCTGCGCAAGCTTACCTGGCTCGATGCCCACTCTAGCCCGGCCAATAGGAAGGGCTGGTATGTGCCGCACCGGGCTATGCTCCCGCACTGAAAACCCTGTGCGCTTCATAGCATAACACGGTGCCTGCCCGGTCTCTCTGGCCCAACGGTGAGCACAGGGAGTTTGCGCAGGTCTCCTACCTGGCATAACCATACTCCCTTCTAGCCTCCCCCCAATATTTTTTTGGGGCTGCTTTTCGGGTTTCCTTGCCAACCGTGTTCCCTCGTATCGTCGGCTCCTATCTCCGGCTGCCTCGGCTCTCCTTAGTGCCTCCACCTGTTCCCATGGGAGGCGATCTCTTCCGGCCAATATCTCCTCCCAAGTGTAACAACCTTTACCATCCAACACGTCTTCCCATGTCCATTCTCCGAATAATTCATCCACCTTTTGCTGCTCCAGCTGTCGCTGCCTGTTTATACAAGCGCCTCTCCGTTTTGACCGGCGTGTCTTTTTCTTTGACTCCATTCGCCTATATACAGAGAAGAGCAGTCTCAGTTGAATGACTAGTCTTGAAACCTGACTGAGACGTCATTCTGAGAGAGATAGCGGGAGAGCTATCCAGATAGCCCTCTTCGCACTGCTGAAGCGAATCCCAGGCGGGCGCCTGTGCTCTCTCTGGGTCGGCCGCCCACCTGTCGATTTCTTCCCACGTCGTATACTCCATGCCTTTACCTTCCATAACGTCCTCCTTTAGCTCCTGCCAGTTTACACACTGCTCGGTCCGTGAGAGGTGGGTGATTCTGTAACGACGTTCGTCTGTTGAAAGAAGAGAGTCAGACCGAAATGCAGCGTGGTGGTTACTCATGACTTTAATGAAGATAATAGAGGTACATGAAATAACTGAAACTAAATACAAAAACAACAGAACGGAACGTGACACTAATTACAGCCTATCTGGTGACTACAACACAGAGACAGGTACAATCACCCACGAAATACAAAGCGAAACTCAGGCTGCCTAAATACGGTTCCCAATCAGAGACAACGATAAGCACCTGACTCTAATTGAGAATCGCCTCAGGCAGCCAAGCCAATACCACACCCCTAATCAGCCGGGATCCCAAATAATACAAACCCCAATACGAAACACAACATATAAACCCATGTCACACCCTGGCCTACCCAAACATATAACAAAAACACAAAATACAATGACCAAGGCGTGACATCTATCCTCCTGATTCCTACTTACAAGCAAAAACTAAATCAGGAAGTACCAGTGACTCGCTCAATACGGAAGTGGTCAGATGACACGGATGCTACACTACCGGACTGACAAAGCCGCAGGGCCAGACGGATTACGAGGACGTGTCCTCAATATGTAATAAGCAGAATCTGGTGTCAGTAGTTGTGATGTGTGTGTGTGTGTGTGTGTGTGTGTGTGTGTGTGTGTGTGTGTGTGTGTGTGTGTGTGTGTGTGTGTGTGTGTGTGTGTGTGTGTGTGTGTGTGTGTGTGTGTGTGTGTGTGTGTGTGTGTGTGTGTGTGTGTGTGTGTGTGTGTGCTGAGAGTCTGTGCAGGTGGTCAGTCCAGTTCAAGTGTTCAGCAGTCTGATGGCTTGTAGATAGAAACTGTCTCTGAGCCTGTTGGTATCAGACATCATGCTCTGATATACAGTCTGCCCGACGGTAAGGGAATGAACAGCTCATGGCAGGAAGTGACCTCACGTTGGTGTCCTTGATGATGCTACGGGACTTCTTCAGGCACCGCTTCAAATAGATGTCCTGGATGGGTCGGTGCACAATCCCAGAGATGTACTGGGCCGTCTTCACCACCCGCTGGAGGGCCTTGCGGTCTTCGACGGAGCAATTACCGTACCAGGCCGTGATGCAACCGGTCAGGACGCTCTCGATGGTGCAGCGGTAGTATTTGGAGAGGACCATGGGAGGCGTACCGTATTTCTCAGTAGTGAGTGTTGCTTCAGCACTCCGCAGTTCCGTTCTGTGAGCTCGTGTGGCTCCACCCCTGTGATTTGATCAGTTTGAAGAAAGAAGTTCAACAACAGGTGGGAAAAACACGGTTGTTGTGGATGTTGTTTCAAAGCCAAACAAAAAGAAATGGACAGCTGCTTTCTAAGGTGATGATTCATTCAAAACACTCATATGCATATTCGAGATTATGCCTATATATATATATATATAATATGAGTCCAAGCCCAAAAAAAACCCTCCTGAATTAAAAAAACGAATGATTGTGTCGTTATACAATACATAGTCTACCTCATATTACACAGAATATAAAACAAAAAAGACAGATTTAAAAAACCTTTGGTACGTTGGCCTAAACTTATTCAGAGTTGGTCTACAGTTATAGTGAATGTTGTATTTTGAATAGCCTCGTAATAGGTCATATTTAATATTTTCACAATTAATAGGCTGACACATTACAGAATATCTGACCACCGTGCGTTTCCACCTCATCCTCTCTCTCCTTCATTCCTTTATTGAGCACGTAGAGGGGCTGTCAACAGTTTCATGAAATAGGTTTCCTTGTGAAAACATATTACTTTCGATGTTCCCGAAACAAATTTAACTTGGTTTCGCAAATGAAGCACTGGGAAGCTGCAGAAACGGTGTTAGAGAGCCCACGGCATATAGAGTCTGGGCAGAATATCACGTGTTGCACTGCAAAATAACCAGAGTAGCCTACCTGACAAGTGGTCTCCATTAACCAGAGTAGCCTACCTGATAGAGTAGCCTACCTAACAAGCAGCCTACCTGACAAGTGGTCTCCATTAACCAGATTAGTCTACCTGACAAGTAGCCTACCTGACAAGTGGTCTCCATTAACCAGAGTAGCCTACCTGACAAGTAGCCTACCTGACAAGTGGTCTCCATTAACCAGAGTAGGCTACCTGACAGAGTAGCCTACCTGACAAGTAGCCTACCTGACAAGTGGTCTCCATTAACCAGAGTAGCCTACCTGACAAGTGGTCTCCATTAACCAGAGTAGCCTACCTGACAAGTGGTCTCCATTAACCCCAGTAGCCTACCTGACAGAGTAGCCTACCTGACAAGTAGTCTACCTGATAAGTGGTCTCCATTAACCAGAGTAGCCTACCTGATAAGTGGTCTCCATAACCAGAGTAGCCTACCTGATAAGTGGTCTCCATTTACATTTACATTTAAGTCATTTAGCAGACGCTCTTATCCATTAACCAGAGTAGTCTACCTGACAGAGTAGCCTACCTGACAAGTGGTCTCCATTAACCAGAGTAGCCTACCTGACAAGTAGCCTACCTGATAAGTGGCCTCCATTAACCAGAGCAGCCTACCTGATAAGTGGTCTCCATTAACCAGAGTAGCCTACCTGACAGAGTAGCCTACCTGACAAGTGGTCTCCATTAACCAGAGTAGCCTACCTGACAAGTAGCCTCCATTAACCAGAGTAGCCTACCTGACAGAGTAGCCTACCTGACAGAGTAGCCTACCTGACAAGTAGCCTCCATTAACCAGAGTAGCCTACCTGACAAGTGGCCTCCATTAACCAGAGTAGCCTACCTGACAGAGTAGCCTACCTGACAGAGTAGCCTACCTGACAAGTGGTCTCCATTAACCAGAGTAGCCTACCTGACAAGTGGCCTCCATTAACCAGAGTAGCCTACCTGACAGAGTAGCCTACCTGACAGAGTAGCCTACCTGACAAGTAGTCTCCATTAACCAGAGTAGCCTACCTGACAAGTAGCCTCCATTAACCAGAGTAGCCTACCTGACAAGTGGTCTCCATTAACCAGAGTAGCCTACCTGACAAGTGGTCTCCATTAACCAGAGTAGCCTACCTGACAGAGTAGCCTACCTGACAAGTAGTCTCCATTAACCAGAGTAGCCTACCTGACAAGTAGCCTCCATTAACCAGAGTAGCCTACCTGACAAGTAGCCTACCTGACAAGTAGCCTCCATTAACCAGAGTAGCCTACCTGACAAGTAGCCTACCTGACAAGTAGCCTCCACTAACCAGAGTAGCCTACCTGACAAGTAGTCTCCATTAACCAGAGTAGCCTACCTGACAAGTAGCCTACCTGACAAGTAGCCTACCTGACAAGTAGCCTCCATTAACCAGAGTAGCCTACCTGACAAGTAGTCTCCATTAACCAGAGTAGCCAACCTGACAAGTGGTCTCCATTAACCAGAGTAGCCTACCTGACAAGTGGTCTCCATTAACCAGAGTAGCCTACCTGACAAGTAGCCTCCATTAACCAGAGTAGCCTACCTGACAAGTAGCCTCCATTAACCAGAGTAGCCTACCTGACAGAGTAGCCTCCATTAACCAGAGTAGCCTACCTGACAAGTAGCCTCCATTAACCAGAGTAGCCTACCTGACAGAGTAGCCTCCATTAACCAGAGTAGCCTACCTGACAAGTAGCCTCCATTAACCAGAGTAGCCTACCTGACAAGTAGCCTCCATTAACCAGAGTAGCCTACCTGACAAGTAGCCTCCATTAACCAGAGTAGCCTACCTGACAAGTAGCCTCCATTAACCAGAGTAGCCTACCTGACAGAGTAGCCTCCATTAACCAGAGTAGCCTACCTGACAAGTAGCCTCCATTAACCAGAGTAGCCTACCTGACAAGTAGCCTCCATTAACCAGAGTAGCCTACCTGACAAGTAGCCTCCATTAACCAGAGTAGCCTACCTGACAGAGTAGCCTCCATTAACCAGAGTAGCCTACCTGACAGAGTAGCCTACCTGACAAGTAGTCTCCATTAACCAGAGTAGCCTACCTGACAGAGTAGCCTACCTGACAAGTAGTCTCCATTAACCAGAGTAGCCTACCTGACAAGTAGTCTCCATTAACCAGAGTAGCCTACCTGACAAGTAGCCTCCATTAACCAGAGTAGCCTACCTGACAAGTAGTCTCCATTAACCAGAGTAGCCTACCTGACAAGTAGCCTCCATTAACCAGAGTAGCCTACCTGACAAGTAGCCTCCATTAACCAGAGTAGCCTACCTGACAAGTAGCCTCCATTAACCAGAGTAGCCTACCTGACAGAGTAGCCTCCATTAACCAGAGTAGCCTACCTGACAAGTAGCCTCCATTAACCAGAGTAGCCTACCTGACAAGTAGCCTCCATTAACCAGAGTAGCCTACCTGACAAGTAGCCTCCATTAACCAGAGTAGCCTACCTGACAAGTAGCCTCCAGCCTACCTGACAAGTAGCCTCCATTAACCAGAGTAGCCTACCTGACAAGTAGCCTCCATTAACCAGAGTAGCCTACCTGACAAGTAGCCTCCATAGCCTAACCAGAGTAGCCTACCTGACAAGTAGCCTCCATTAACCAGAGTAGCCTACCTGACAAGTAGCCTCCATTAACCAGAGTAGCCTACCTGACAAGTAGCCTCCATTAGCCTCCCAGAGTAGCCTACCTGACAAGTAGCCTCCATTAACCAGAGTAGCCTACCTGACAAGTAGCCTCCATTAACCAGAGTAGCCTACCTGACAGAGTAGCCTCCATTAACCAGAGTAGCCTACCTGACAAGTAGCCTCCATTAACCAGAGTAGCCTACCTGACAAGTAGCCTCCATTAACCAGAGTAGCCTACCTGACAAGTAGCCTCCATTAACCAGAGTAGCCTACCTGACAGAGTAGCCTCCATTAACCAGAGTAGCCTACCTGACAAGTAGCCTCCATTAACCAGAGTAGCCTACCTGACAAGTGGCCTCCATTAACCAGAGTAGCCTACCTGACAAGTAGCCTCCATTAACCAGAGTAGCCTACCTGACAGAGTAGCCTACCTGACAAGTAGCCTCCATTAACCAGAGTAGCCTACCTGACAAGTAGCCTCCATTAACCAGAGTAGCCTACCTGACAGAGTAGCCTACCTGACAAGTAGCCTCCATTAACCAGAGTAGCCTACCTGACAAGTGGCCTCCATTAACCAGAGTAGCCTACCTGACAGAGTAGCCTACCTGACAAGTAGCCTCCATTCGTTATTCAGAGCATAAGACTGCCATGTCTTTACCCCCTGCCCTTATTCCTGACTATTTAATAATGGGCCATTCTAATTCTGAACAAATGTTACATATTAGTAAAGACTAGATTAACTGGAGAATTGAATATGATCACTGGATGAGAGAGCAGCGTGTGCAGACTGAGGCAAGCTTTTTTTTGCGACTTTCTCAAATCAATAGTCTATAGTCGCATTATGCAGCCCAAATATCTTTTGATTTCTAAGGCATTCTAAGATTTGTATAATTTAAAACTAAAGTTGCCAATAAAACCTGTTTCAAATGTTCACTTTTATGCTCAACATTGCACATATGAAGTGGCTCTCACTCCGGAATGAGAAAAATATCCTTTCTATTAAATTCAGCTCAGTTCAATTATATTTTTCTTCCAATAAAATCATATGAAGTTACGTTTTTAAAAACGTAAATGTTCCAAAGGCAGCATTAACGGTTTGTATGCGTGGAGGCCTGGAGATGCTCAATGTGTTTATGTTAATTAACGGTTGGTTACCATGACACTGTTCATGTTAATTAACGGTCGGTTACCGTGACACTGTTTATGTTAATTAACGGTTAGTTACCGTGACACTGTTTATGTTAATTAACGGTTAGTTACCATGACACTGTTTATGTTAATTAATGATTGGTTACCGTGGTTACCGTGACACGGTTTATGTTAATTAACGGTTAGTTACCGTGACACTGTTTATGTTAATTAACGGTTGGTTACCATGACACTGTTTATGTTAATTAACGGTTAGTTACCGTGACACAGTTTATGTTAATTAACGGTTAGTTACCGTGACACAGTTTATGTCAATTAACGGTTAGTTACCAAGACACTGTTTATGTTAATTAACGGTTAGTTACCGTGACACAGTTTATGTTAATTAACGGTTAGTTACCGTGACACTTTATGTTAATTAACGGTTAGTTACCATGACACTGTATGTTAATTAATGGTTAGTTACCGTGACACAGTTTATGTTAATTAACGGTTGGATACCGTGACACAGTTTATGTTAATTAACGGTTGGTTACCGTGACACATTTTATGTTAATTAACAGTTGGTTACCGTGACACAGTTTATGTTAATTAACGTTTAGTTACCGTTACACTGACAGGCTTTTGCATGACAATAACCGGCTGACAATTTTATGACCGCCACAGCCCTAGGCATGGGAGAGGATAAGAGAGGAGGGAAGGGGAAAGGAGAAGAGAGGAGGGAAGGGGAGAGGAGAGAGGAGGGAAGAGGAGAGGAGACGAGAGGAGAGGGGGTCAGGGGAGAGAGGAGGGACGGGGAGAAGAGAAGAGAGGGGGCAGGGGAGAGAGGAGGGAAGGGGAGAGGAGAAGAGAGGAGAGGGGGGCATGGGAGAGAGGAGGGGAGAGGAGAAAGAGGAGGGAAGGGGAGAGGAGAAGAGAGGAGAGGGGAGCAGGGGAGAGAGGAGGGAAGGGGAGAGGAGAAGAGAGGAGGGAAGGGGAGAGGAGAGGAGAAAGAGGAGCAAAGGGGAGAGGAGAAGAGAGGAGAGGGGAGCAGGGGAGAGAGGAGGGAAGGGGAGAGGAGAAGAGAAGAGGGAAGGGGAGAGAAGAGGAGAAGAGAGGAGGGAAGGGGAGAGGAGAAGAGAGTAGAGGGGGGCATGGGTGAGGAGAGGGGGGAAGGGGAGAGGAGAGTAGAGGGGGGCAGAGATGAGGAGAGGAGGGAAGAGGAGAGGAGAGGTAAGGAGAGGTTAAGATCGCTATACAAGTCATTCATCTACACCTGACAATCAAATCTTTCTGCTTTGTGTTTTGATAGTCTCATAATATCATTAGCATTCAGGGTGGAGTGAATGACTGAATTGGTTCCATCTGTATGAGCTACTTGGCGTCGCTCTCAATGTAGGAAATGAGTTCAGGTTGACATGCTGCGTGAACGGGCATGCACACACACATACACTCAGCAACCATCGACTGGTTCACCAGAGCCTTTTCATCTTAGGATGAATGAAAGCAATTATTCAGAGCCTTTTGAGGAGTGATGGAGGGAATTGTGTTGTAGAAATGCCTGGGTACTGTTGTAGACAAGAGAAAAACTGACTTGAGCAGTCATGAAATTGTGACTGTGTGTGTGTGTGGTTTTACCATCATTGTGTGGACCAGAATCAAATCAAATCAAATGTATTTATATAGCCCTTCGTACATCAGCTGATATCTCAAAGTGCTGTACAGAAACCCAGCCTAAAACCCCAAACAGCAAGCAATGCAGGTGTAGAAGCACCTCACAAGGATAGTTAAACAAGAACAAAGACATTTCGCAGGTCCACACGACTTAAGGGTTAGGGAAAATAGGATTTTGAATGGGAATCAATTGTTTGTTCCCGATAAGGATACTAAAACAAGTGTGTGTATGTGTGTAACTCCATACTGCCGCAGAGCTAATTCTCACAGATAGCATGGAAGGTGAAGAAACATAATTGACCAAGTTGGTAATATACACATTCTGGGGCTCAGTAGACTCTATTTTAGGGGACGGTGTAAGGCTATTGGGCTGTTGAATGCTTATACAGGGAAGGGATACCTGTGTAAGTGTCACGACTTCCTCCGAAGTCGGTCCCTCTCCTTGTTCTGGCGACGTTCGGCGGTCAACGTCACAGGTCTTCTAGCCATCGTCGATCCACCTTTCATTTTCCATTTGTTTTGTCTTGTCTTCTCACACACCTGGTTTCAATTCCATCAACGACATGTTGTGTTTTTAACCCTCTGTTCCCCCCCATGTCCTTGTCCGGTATTGTTTATTTGTAAGTGCTTGTTATGTCTGGTGTTTGTTGGGTTTTGGACCCATTTATTGATTGTTCTGGTTTCCGGTGGGTTTTTACTGCGCTGTTGGAAACACAGTTTTTGCGTCTGACTTCTCTGCCGCCAGTACGCACCCCTTACAGAATACCGGACCGAGTCAGCAGGAGCAGGTACCCAGGGGTATAGGGGTGGAGGAGCGCGTCCTGGAGCACGCAGCAATGCTCCACCATCTCGGCACCGTAATGGACCGTGTTGTCCAGACAATGGACCGATGGGAGAGACAGGGAGTTCTCCCAGCGCCTCTACCAGCACAACCGGGGTCTCCACTACTCGCCCCTCTTTCTCCTGGTCCCAGTGGGATTCGTCTCTCCCTTCCCCAGGAATACGATGGGACGGCTGCAAACTGCCAGGGGTGCCTCTTGCTGCTGGACTTATACCTGGCAACCGTCCACCCGGCTCCTTCGGGCCGTGAGAGGGTGTCCGCCCTCGTCTCGTGCCTCATTGGGAAAGCCCTGGAGTGGGCCAACGCCGTGTAGAGAGAAGGAGATGCGGCGGTGGACCAGTTTGGGGAGTTAACCAGCCGCTTCCGGGCAGTCTTCGACCACCCGACCGAGGAGTATGCCCTGGAGTTTAGGGACACTGGCTGCCGCTGCGGGATGTAACGACAGGGCCCTGATCAACTGCAGTCTGCACAAGGACGTCCGTGCAGGACGTGGATAACCTGCTGGCTGCCGGGTTGGTTATCCACGTGCAGGACGTGGATAACCTGGATAACCTGCTGGCTGCCGGGTTGGTTCCTCTGGGTATCGAGGCAGCAGGCAGGGCGCTCTGGCGTCACCCCAGGTAAGTCAGCACCATTCTCACTGCAATTTCCAGGACCGGCCGGGGGAGTGGGCGGCGTTCGTGCCCTGGGCCGAGATGGCACAGAACTCGCTTCGCCACTCCTCCACTAACCTCTCTCCCTTCCAGTGCATACTGGGGTACCAGCCAGTTCTGGCACCTTGGCATCAGAGTTAGACCGAGGCTTCTGCGGTGGACGACTGGTTCAGGCGCGCGGAGGAGACATGGGAAGCTGTCCATGTTCACCTTCATCGGGCCGTGCTGCGCCAATAGGAGAACGCAGAAAGGGGGACCGGGTCTGGCTCTCGACCCGAAACCTGCCCTGCCGGATGCTGGCTCCGTGGTTCGTGGGGCCATTTAAAGTCCTGAGGAGAGTACTGTAGACAAGGACCAGAGTCAGAGAGGACAGAATGAGCATAGGTTACAATCTGACAGCGTGGATGTGGCAGGGCTGAGTATTTGTAGAGGTCTTGATTATGGAACAGGTTGCAGCTGGTGGGGATCTGCTCTGCCTCAAGCACACCTGTCTCCACACACACAATCAGATACACTCACACAGAGGGAGAGAGGGGGAGAGCACTGGGGGATTGGCGGCAGGTTAGAGAGACACAGGATGTGCAGCAAAGGGCGTGGCAGGGGCAGATGTGTAACACAACCATGTGAAAAGCTTTACATGAAAACATGATTATATGTTGTTGGCCTAACTTCTGCTACTGTAATACGGTGGTTTGTTGTTCGACAGCTGTGCAGAACTGTGCTTGGATAAATTACTTTCTGTGTTTTGTTAAATTTCCAGCATTATTTTCCTGGCCTGAGGTCATATTATGCATCGATCACACGTCTCGATACGACCTTGAAAGCGCTGCACTGTTCTTTGATGGCGTTCAAATTGGATGGCACTTGTGTTAGAAATGTGGGATTTGTTTTGTTTTTTGTCTGCTCTGTGATATTGTTTAAAGTTCCAAACAATAATAGATATACAACTGAATAAAAATATAAACGCAACATGTTTTTTTAATTTTTAATTTTACCTTTATTTAACTAGGCAAGTCAGTTAAGAACAAATTCTTATTTTCAATGACGGGCCGGGGAAAAGTGGGTTAACTGCCTGCTCAGGGGCAGAACGACAGAGTTGTACCATGTCAGCTCAGGGATTTGAACTTGCAACCTTCCGGTTACTAGTCCAATGCTCTAACCACTAGGCAAAGTATTGGTCCTATGTTTCATCTGCTGATATAAAAGATCCCAGAAATGTTCCATATGCACTAAAAAAGCTTAATTTCTCTCAAATTTTGTACACAAATATCAGAGTAAGAACTCGACGGACTCTATGAAAGCCTAAACCAAGGTTATTCATCCCAGAGGGTCGAGCGCTGGAGGAGATGGCCGCCGTTTTACGGTCTCCTAACGTACCTACTACCTAAATTGGCCAGAACAACCAGTGCTCCCGCACATTGGCTAACCAGGCTATCTGCATTGTGTCCCACCACCCGCCAACCCCTGTTTTACACTACTGTTACTCTCTGTTCATCATATATGCATAGTCACTTTAACCATATCTACATGTACATACTACTACATACTACCTCAATCAGCCTGACTAACAGGTGTCTGTATGTAACCTTGCTACTCTTTTTTCAAATGTCTTTTTACTGTTGTTTTATTTCTCTACTTACCTACACACACACACACACACACACACACACACACACACACACACACACACACACACACACACACACACACACACACACACACACACACACACACACACACACACACACACACACACACACACACACACACACACATACCCTTTTTCCCCATACCTTTTCCCCACCATTGGTTAGAGTCTGTAAGTAAACATTTCACTGTAAGGTGAATACACCTGTTGTATTAGGCGCACGTGACAAATAAACTTTGATTTGATTTTAATCCGAACCGACAAAAAGACATGGATTCCAGCAGTATTCATACCCCGATATGTGTCTCCTTCTCCCTCCAACAGTAAACCATTAACTTCTGATTTAGACCGTAGACTATGGCACCCGTATTGTCTCTATCGTAACTAATGATTAATAATATTTAAAGTTCCGAAATCCAAAACCAATCAGTTTACATCCCTGTTAATGAGCATTTATCCTTTTCCAAGATAACCCTTCCACCTGACAGGTGTGTCATATCAAGAAGTTGTTTAAGCAGCATTATCATTACACAAGTGCACCTTGTGCTGGGGACAATAAAAGGCCACTCTAAAATGTGCAGTTTTGTCACACAACACAATGTCACTGATTGTCTCAAGTTTTGAGGCAGCATGCAATTGGCATACTTACTGCAGGGATATCCACCAGAGCTGTTGCCAGATAATTGAATGTTCATTTCTCTACCATAAGCCGACTCTAACGTCGTTCTAGATTATTATTTGGCAGTATGTCCAACCAGCCTCACAACCGAAGACCACGTGTAACCATGCCAGCCCAGGACCTCCACATCTGGCTTCTTCACCTGTGGGATCGTCTGAGACCAGCTACTCGGACAGCTGATGAAACTGTGGTTTTGCACAACCGAAGAATTTCTGCACAAACTGTCTCAGAGAAGTTCATCTGTGTGCTCATCGTTCTCACCAGGGTCTTGATCTGACTGCAGTTTGGCATCGTAACCGACTTCAGTGGGGAAATGCTCACCCTGGATGGGCACTGGCACGTTGGAGAAGTGTGCTCTTCATGGATGAATTAACTGTACTGGGCAGAAGGCAGACAGTGTGTATGGCGTTGTGTTGGCATGCAGTTTGCTGCTGTCAACATTGTGAACAGTGCCCCATGGTGGCAGTGGGGTTGTGGTATGGGCAGGCATAAGCTACGAACAACAAACACAATTGCATTTTATTGATGGCAATTTAAATGCACAGATATACTGGGACGAGATCCTGAGGCCCACTGTTCACAATTCCTGGGAGCTGAAAATGTCCCAGTTCTACCATGGTCTGCATACTCAACATAAAAGTTGCCCATTGAGCATGTTTGGGATGCTCTGGATTGACATGTACGACAGCGTGTTCCAGTTCCCGCCAATATCCAGCTACTTCGCACAGCCATTGAAGAGGAGTTGGTTCATCGAGCTCTAGCGACTCCTTGTGGCGGGCCCGGTGCCTGCAGGCTGACCTCGGACGCCAGTTGAACGGTGTTTCCTCCGACACATTGGTGTGGCTGACTTCCGGGTTAGGCTTGTGGGTGTTAAGGAGCGTGGTCAGGCGGGTCATATTTTGGAGGACGCATGACTCCACCTTCACCTCCCGAAGTAGGGAGTTGCAGCGATGAGACAAGATTAAAATTGGGGGAAAAAAAGGTGGGGGAAGTCATTACATTTTTTTCCCCAATAAAACCATGACATTATGTTGGACACATTTACATGAAATAGATGTTATTTTATATTCCCAAACTAACAGCAGTGCCTATATGATGTCCTTTCATACAGGCGTGACCTGCTGCAGTGATGCTTCTATGTAAATATTGTTGGTCAATAGACTAATATACAGGACAGAAAGTATTCACCTCTTGATTTATATATATATATTGATGAAAGGAAATACATAACAATCTAATTTACATAAGTAGTCACACCCCTTTGCTATGACACTCCAAACGGAACTCATGGTGCTCCAATTTCCTTTGATCGTCCTGTGGACAACTCAATTGTTTTGACACAATTTATAAAGAAATCTCCCACAGTTAAAAAAATAAATAAAAACAGTGTATGTCAGCGAGCAGGTCGTGAAGGAAGCATGGAGAGGTCACAGATAGACTAGATTGGAAGAATTGGAATTGGACTAAGAAATTGGACTAAGAAATAGAATTATTGTTGTTGTTGTTGTTGTTGTTGTTGCAGAAACGCCATCAGTGCTCATCAATGCAGAGGTGAGAATGTGATCAGATAGACTTTGGTCGTGGACAGTGAGGAAGACGGAGAAGAGACGAGTGTAGTGGTTGAAAATGTGTGTTGAGGAAGAATGTTGTTAGACACGACAAAGAAGAATCTGAACCAATAGGAGTCTCTTGAGAGAAAGTGGACTCTTTGCCTATTGGCGGATCCCATCTGTGGGTTCAGGGTGGATGGGAAAGGAGTTGGGAGCAGTTGAATCAGTGAAGGTAACCCGTAGTGGACTTGTGATATTTGTTTTGTGTTTCTTCTGACCAGAGGGAGAAGACACTCCGTGTCACGCAACTTGGGCCAAGGTCTGTTTCTTGCTTTGCTCTTACGAACAGGGCACCTTTGAAAGGAGTGATTTCTGGGGGTAGCGTTGAGTGTGGAGGCGGAGCGATTGAAGGTGAATATTCCTGGCGTTTGTGACGCCCACCGTTCAGACACGGTGGTGAGCGTGGTGGAACAGAGGACACACTGTCAGTCCTTTTTGAATTTTGAGTCAGACTCAACCAGACGAAGCCATATTAGGATATCAGTTTTCCTGTTAAAGCTTTTGTGCAGAATCAACTGTCAATCAATCCCCTCTAGAGACACAGATACACGTCCTCTTTCCCCTCTAGAGACAGATATACGTCCTCTTTCCCCTCTAGAGACACAGATACACTTCCTATTTCCCCTCTAGAGACACAGATACACTTCCTCTTTCCCCTCTAGAGACACAGATACACTTCCTCTTTCCCCTCTAGAGACACAGATACACGTCCTCTTTCCCCTCTAGAGACACAGATACACGTCCTCTTTCCCCTCTAGAGACACAGATATACTTCCTCTTTCCCCTCTAGAGACAGATATACTTCCTCTTTCCCCTCTAGAGACAGATATACTTCCTCTTTCCCCTCTAGAGACAGATATACTTCCTCTTTCCCCTCTAGAGACACAGATACACTTCCTCTTTCCCCTCTAGAGACACAGATATACGTCCTCTTTCCCCTCTAGAGACACAGATACACGTCCTCTTTCCCCTCTAGAGACACAGATATACGTCCTCTTTCCCCTCTAGAGACACAGATACACTTCCTCTTTCCCCTCTAGAGACACAGATACACTTCCTCTTTCCCCTCTAGAGACACAGATACACATCCTCTTTCCCCTCTAGAGACACAGATACACGTCCTCTTTCCCCTCTAGAGACACAGATATACTTCCTCTTTCCCCTCTAGAGACAGATATACTTCCTCTTTCCCCTCTAGAGACAGATATACTTCCTCCTTCCCCTCTAGAGACACAGATATACTTCCTCTTTCCCCTCTAGAGACACAGATACACTTCCTCTTTCCCCTCTAGAGACACAGATATACTTCCTCTTTCCCCTCTAGAGAAACAGATATACTTCCTCTTTCCCCTCTAGAGACACAGATACACTTCCTCTTTCCCCTCTAGAGACACAGATACACTTCCTCTTTCCCCTCTAGAGACACAGATATACTTCCTCTTTCCCCTCTAGAGAAACAGATATACTTCCTCTTTCCCCTCTAGAGACACAGATACACTTCCTCTTTCCCCTCTAGAGACACAGATACACTTCCTATTTCCCCTCTAGAGACACAGATACACTTCCTCTTTCCCCTCTAGAGACATAGATATACTTCCTCTTTCCCCTCTAGAGACACAGATACACTTCCTCTTTCCCCTCTAGAGACACAGATACACTTCCTCTTTCCCCTCTAGAGACACAGATACACTTCCTCTTTCCCCTCTGGAGACACAGATACACTTCCTCTTTCCCCTCTGGAGACACAGATACACTTCCTCTTTCCCCTCTAGAGACACAGATACACTTCCTCTTTCCCCTCTAGAGACACAGATACACTTCCTCTTTCCCCTCTAGAGACACAGATACACTTCCTCTTTCCCCTCTAGAGACACAGATACACAATATACTTCCTCTTTCCCCTCTAGAGACACAGATACACTTCCTCTTTCCCCTCTAGAGACACAGATACACAATATACTTCCTCTTTCCCCTCTAGAGACACAGATATACTTCCTCTGAGGAAGATTTGGAAGATTATTACAAATGAGGAATACTGTTAGGAGAGTGACAGACAGCAAATCTTGCTACCAAATATGTTTCATCATGACACAAATGAGGAATACTGTTAGGAGAGTGACAGACAGCAAATCTTGCTACCAAATATGTTTCATCATGACATAGCTTGAGGAACAGAGAGTGACCGACAAGATGAAACACACACTATTCTTTGGATGTACTGTACATGATTATGTTAAGTGTTTACTTTTTATTTATTCATTTTTGAACACACAAGCATTTAATTGTTAACACATAATAGTGCTACTCAGCCCACCGAGATGGGATCGGCAGCGATCTTAGACCCAGTTGTTTAAATGACCGGTGGCTGAAATATCACGTAGAAATTTGCGATTGGATATTGATCGATCATTAAGAAATGCAATTTCTACCTATAATAATGATTGAACTCGACCGTTACAACTGACAGGTTCGCGAGCATGCACTGAGGGGGTATAGCGGGGAGCTCTTCGGGGTACGCATGGGGTAAAAAGAGAGAGAGAGAAAGAGAGAGAGAAAGCGTGTGAAAAGAGCCTGCATCGTTTTACCTGCATCTTTTTCCTCGGATATATCTGTTACGGGGAAAACAGGAGAAAAATGCTCTTTCTTCAAACCATCTTAAGAAGAGGAACACATAAAGGTAGTAATATTTTCAAAGTATATTTGCGCATGAGATTATGGTCATTATAATTGCATTAGTGTAACTTGAAACTCCACATGTCTCCGTGCCATATAGCGTGCAATAGTTTTCCTCCTTCATTCATTGAATAATATTAATTGGACCGGTCTATTACTTCAACTTGACCACGTTCATCATCATAGATTAAGCTGCTATACAAATGCAAATTCATAGTCACAAACCACTATATGAGCAGGGAACAGCGGCAGCGACCCACTTCTTCGGAGAGAGGGGATACGCACACTGTCGGCGTGCTTTCCACCGAACAACAGGATGAGCATTCAGGCTCGTTCGTGATGTGATTTTCTAAAAAGTGGTTTTGACTCGTTAATGGTTACCGCCGCAGCAGTTAAAGGAGCTACAGGATGAATGCGTTGGAAAATATAACATTCAGCCATTAAAACATATAATGTCAGGAGATTGTGGCTATTCAGTCAGTGACCTAATCAGCATGTAAAATGTAGTATTGCGTTGACACATTGAAATAAACATAGAAGTTTCAGGCCAATTAAAATAGACAAGACGCTGGTTCACAAATGTCCACCTTAAACGAATCAATTATTCAGTTAATTGAATTTAATGTATGTATTTAATATTAATTCATTTGTTTACTTTGACTTTGACGTTTAAACATGGTGCGCTAATATTTGCTCAAGCAATGTGTGTTTTTTCTCTCTCCTGTTTTGGTGGATCAGTTATTTTGGAATACAATGGAGCTGATCGGGTCTTTGAAGTTACACGCTCTTCCTTCCCTGAGATTTGATGTCCAATGAACAGGATGTATGGCTGCAGCCTGCCACCTGTTGGTAGGCTAGGATCCGGCTGACACCGGAACTGGTTTTATTAGATAGGATTGATACAAATGCATGACTAGTTTGAATAATACATACATGTATGAAATGATTGAGAAGACACTGAATATTAATACTCTTAGAATATTTATTTCATGGATCCATTTCTAAATGATTCAGTGTCAAATATCAGCAGGTTAGGTCCTGCTAATGTTTTCAAGTGTCCAAGTCTGCTTCCCATTTCTAAATGATTCAGTGTCAAATATCAGCAGGTTAGGTCCTGCTAATGTTTTCAAGTGTCCAAGTCTGCTTCCCATTTCTAAATGATTCAGTGTCAAATATCAGCAGGTTAGGTCCTGCTAATGTTTTCAAGTGTCCAAGTCTGCTTCCCATTTCTAAATGATTCAGTGTCAAATATCAGCAGGTTAGGTCCTGCTAATGTTTTCAAGTGTCCAAGTCTGCTTCCCATTTCTAAATGATTCAGTGTCAAATATCAGCAGGTTAGGTCCTGCTAATGTTTTCAAGTGTCCAAGTCTGCTTCCCATTTCTAAATGATTCAGTGTCAAATATCAGCAGGTTAGGTCCTGCTAATGTTTTCAAGTGTCCAAGTCTGCTTCCCATTTCTAAATGATTCAGTGTCAAATATCAGCAGGTTAGGTCCTGCTAATGTTTTGCTTCCCATTTCAAGTGTCCAAGTCTGCTTCCCATTTCTAAATGATTCAGTGTCAAATATCAGCAGGTTAGCTAATGTTAGGTCCTGCTAATGTTTTCAAGTGTCCAAGTCTGCTTCCCATTTCTAAATGATTCAGTGTCAAATATCAGCAGGTTAGGTCCTGCTAATGTTTTCAAGTGTCCAAGTCTGCTTCCCATTTCTAAATGATTCAGTGTCAAATATCAGCAGGTTAGGTCCTGCTAATGTTTTCAAGTGTCCAAGTCTGCTTCCCATTTCTAAATGATTCAGTGTCAAATATCAGCAGGTTAGGTCCTGCTAATGTTTTCAAGTGTCCAAGTCTGCTTCCCAAATGGCATCATATTCCCTATATACATGTAGTGCACTACTTTTAACCAGAGCCCCATGGGCCCTGTTCAAAAGTACTAGGGCTCTGTTCAAAGGAAATGTACTGTGTAGGGAATGGGGTGTGAATAGGGACGCAGGCTTAGTATGTTGTTATACATGATGAGATGTAATAATGAGGACAGACATAATTAATATTCCCTGTGTTCTTGATTCCTCTGTGATGGCTCATCTCAACTCAACTCAGGGCTCTGAACATCCCTGAATGTTTTATTTAGGGAACAATTTCCTCCAGCAGTTGAGTTGACAACCACAAGACTGCAGTGTAGCTCATGAGACAAGACAGATACCCACTGACAGGAAATAATATCATATATAATGAACAATAATATATATAAAATAATAATAATAATAATATATAATATATAATGAAAAAATTTCAAAGTTTTTTTTTCTTATTTTTCACCGAGGCCAAATACCTTACTGTGAAATGCTTACATGCCCTCAACCCACAATGCATTTCAATAAATAGAGTTGACTGCAGTCAGCATGCCAATTGCATTTTAGAGCAGCTTTTATTGTCCCCCAGTACAAGGTGCACCTGTGTAATGATCGTGCTGTTTAATCAGCTTCTTGATATGCCACACCTGTCAGGTGGATGGATTATCTTGGCTAAAGGAGAAGTGCTCAGTAAACACATCAGTGAACACAATTTGAGAGAAATACGCTTTTTTTTTGTGCGTATGAAACATTTCTAGGATATTTTATTTCAGCTCATAAAACATGTTATTTGTTGCATGTATATATTTTTTGTTAAGTATTATTGGATACAATTGAATTCAAACAAATAAAATATAATAATTTACTACATACATGAGATGTTTATAAGGAATATATATGGCTGTTCTAAGGAATAGTTGAG
Organism: Oncorhynchus gorbuscha; assembly: GCF_021184085.1. NCBI lineage: Eukaryota > Metazoa > Chordata > Actinopteri > Salmoniformes > Salmonidae > Oncorhynchus > Oncorhynchus gorbuscha. The sequence continues at coordinate 76,240,324 of NC_060190.1, read as the reverse complement.
CCACTAGAGAAACTCTCTTATCTGAAACAGAAATGTCTGTTTTTTTTCCACACAGAAGCAGTCTGAAATGACACTCAATACGTTTTTCAACCCACACTATACACTCTAGGGCTGACTTTTAGGGCACCTTTGTGTGTGTGTGTGTGGATAAATCCCCGCGTATATCACCTGAGGGTGTTTCCACTGAGGCAATATCCCGGATCATATTTTCTCCGTCAAGTCATAGATTTACAAGACATATGATACTTTTGTAATAGATCAAACTTCCTCCTTGACATTACACTGTAGATGATTGTCGTGTGTGTGTGTGTGTGTGTGTGTGTGTGTGTGTGTGTGTGTGTGTGTGTGTGTGTGTGTGTGTGTGTGTGTGTGTGTGTGTGTGTGTGTGTGTGTGTGTGTGTGTGTGTGTGTGTGTGTGTGTGTGTGTGTGTGTGTGTGTGTGTGTGAATGTTGAGCATTACTCAGATATTTTCATTGTGTTTTGGACAACAACCCTTTATTTTACTCCATTTCGGGCCCAGTGATCAGAATGCCCCCGACTGTAACCAAAATCACTACATTTAAACGTCCATTGTACAATGATCGTTGTGCATTACTCAGATACTGTTGTCCTCTTGGGTAGGTTTCTGACTATTACATTGTATGTCACGTTTTATATGTGCCCCCCCCCCCCCCCCCCCATCGTTTGTCACGAAAGCGAACCCTGCGTCTGGGACTTGGTGTAGACTCCCTCTGGCTGTGCTAATAAAGCTGTTTCTCTTTTTCCATCTCTCAGAGAGATGAGTTTGGCTGGTGGAAGGCAAATCCCCCCAGGCCACTCCCTCTTATTCTGACATTAATATTCATGTTTTTCTTAAGTTCTGAATCTACACACAGACTCCCTTGAACACCAAAACTACTGTAGCATAAATAAAATAAAATAAACTGAAGTATGCTTTCTCATAGTGTCTTGACAGTGTTTAGTGTTCAGGGTTTTTCTTGCGAGTACTGAGACCAGCTTAATCAGTGCATATTGTTATCCAACCTGGGTTCGAAATAGTATTTTAAAATAATTTTTAATATGTTTTCTTTGCTCGTCTGCATGGAGTACCAGTTGGGGCCGGGTTTGCACTTTCGGAACTATTCCATTGGTTTCACTTCATAAAACAAGATCAATCAAGCCCTGCTAAAGTATTTGAAAATTATTTAGAATATTATTTGAACCCTGAATCCTGGATAATCAGTTAAATAAAGAATCATATCAGTATGTGTCCTTGGAGCTCAGAGGAGAGGAGAGAGGAGAGAGGAGAGGAGAGAGGAGAGGAGAGGAGAGGAGAGGGAGAGAGAGGAGAGGAGAGGAGAGGAGAGGAGAGGAGAGGAGAGGAGAGGAGAGGAGAGGAGAGGAGAGGAGAGAGGATGGATTCTTCTGTACTTTAAGCCTTGGAGCTCTGTCAGAGGAGAGGAGAGGAGAGGAGAGGAGAGGAGAGGAGAGGAGAGGAGAGGAGAGGAGAGGAGAGGAGAGGAGAGGAGAGGAGAGGAGAGGAGAGGAGAGGAGAGGAGAGAGGAGAGAGGAGAGAGGATGGATTATTCTGTACTTTAAGCCTTGGAGCTCTGTCAGAGGAGAGAGGAGAGGAGAGAGAATGGATTCTTCTGTGCTTTAGTGAATCACAAACTATCCTGAATTATTTCTACAGGTTTTAGCTGTTGGCAAAATTGCAGCATTTTGTTGTTGAATAGTGTCTTTTGTTGTTGTTGAAGTAAGCCCTTGATGCCTTTGAGCACTGAGACATTTTATTGTATTTGTTATACAAGTAGGCTCACTGCTTTTTGAAAGGAGAAGAGAGACGTGACGCCACTGTTTTTTACCGAGCTGTAATAGTAGACACAAGTCAGAAACACTAACTATGACGCACTGACTTTAAGCAACTAACCCAAAGTTACGGCCTGAACAGTATATTCCTTTGTTCTTTCTTGTCTTTACTTCCCTGCATGTTTTAGTTGAAGTACTTCAAGGCATATGTCTAATGTGTTTATATCAACTTCCTAATGATGGTTAATGGTGCTTTAAAGTGCTGCTGGAGTTACATAATTGCTCTGTCACTGTGTTCCTGAATGACTTTAAACTGTACGTGAAATCATTTTCATGGTTTAGGGCTCTGTGTCCCCAATGATGTTTTTCAAACTTGGGTAAACTAAGTAACATGTTTCAAATGCTTGACGATGCGCTTTGTTTTGAGCTTGGAGTTTGCACTTCTGGGACTCTTCGAGTGGTTCTGTTGTTGCCCACCGGGCAAACAAAAGAAGCCACTTTTGGGACTCTTCGAGTCGTTTCGGCAGGTTGAACAAATAGACATTATTTACTTAGAAATACATAAAACAAATATCTTACCATTGTAGTATAGAAACTGCAAACTGCATCCACCTCGCAGTCAAAACATTTTTGACGGTTGGAGAGAAAGATTTGCAGGTTTAAAGTTAATGTCCTGCAAATTTCTACAACAAAAAAATCAAACACATTTTTCCATGGGGCAGAGATAACATTTTGCAGTTTTAAATCTAATTTCATGTGATTCTACTCATTTTGTCATAGGATGGAGAGAACATTTGTCCGATTTACAGTTTTTTCCAACTGCTTACACACAAAAATCTTTTCATGTCACACGATTTTTGAAACCTCTCACTCAAAGTGCAAAACTACACACCAAATATCTAAAACCATAAGCTATTTCTCAGCCTTTGACTCAGTTGTCAATTGCATAAAACACTTTTTTCAAAACACAATTCTCTACCTAAAACACAAAAAATCTAACAGGAAGTGATTTGCTTTCCTTTTCCAAACACAACCAATCAAAATACTACACTTATTCACCAGGTCACACACACACTCCTCACATGTGCAAACACTAATAGCTTAACTGATCACTAACCAATCACTGCTTTACTGTAGTATAGGCCTATAGATAGGTCAAAGGTCAGATTACCTGTTTTGAACAATGGATGCCAACAATGGACAGAGAGCAGGAGGGAGAGGAAGAGTAAGAAGAGGACGAGGGCAAATAAGAGAAGGAAGGAGAGCCATCTCTGATGAGATTAGGGCAACACTTGTTGACCATGTGATCAACCACGGTTTGACCATGAGAGAGACTGGACTGAGAATCCAGCCCAACTTGAGTCGATTTACAGTGGCGTCCATAATTCGAACCTTCAGTAATGAGAACAGGTATGCAACTATCTAATGACTATTTTAGCATTACAGTAATGTACTGTAAAATACGTACGACTGCATAGTATTGCATAAACATTTTTAACTCTAAGTCATCCATTTACTGCACTACCCATTCCTGGACTGCCCCCCGTGAAAAGCCTACAAGGCTAGTCTGCCACCATCTAGTCACGTTTTGCCACCATCTAGTCACGTTTTGCCACCATCTAGTCGTGTTTTGCCACCATCTAGTCACGTTTTGCCACCATCTAGTCACGTTTTACCACCATCTAGTCACGTTTTGCCACCATCTAGTCACGTTTTGCCACCATCTAGTCACGTTTTGCCACCATCTAGTTACGTTTCGCCACCATCTAGTCACGTTTTGCCACCATCTAGTCACGCTTTGCCACCATCTAGTCACGCTTTGCCACCATCTAGTCACATTTTGTGACCCTTTGACACCTCACTGTGGGAGTAAAATAAATAATTGGATGCACATTACAGTTTTTCTCAATTGCTGAAACACTAAAACCCCATTGGCTGAACAAAGTTCTCAGTTGCCTGGACTCATTTAGCTAATTATACAGTCTGTTGTCAATACCTTAAACTCCCCCCCTACCAATTCCTGGACTGCCCCCTTGGGACCCCACACACAAAAGTGTGTTCTTTACTGTATTCTAAAGAATATACTTTTGGTTTACATATGTTTATGGTTTTGTTTGTATGCTACTGTATACAACAGTAATGTTTGGCCTAATAAATATTTTCTGTTTCTACATTGCATTGGTGTTTACAGTGTACTTGTTACCCCTCTCAGCAGATGACTTTCACTGTAGAACATTGCATTGAAATGTAGATATAAGCCTATGAAAGACCAAAGAGCTTTAGACTTAGAACAACAGTGTTTACATGGTACATCCAAAAATGTACTATTATGAAAGCAGTGTTTGCCATTTGATGCAAATGCTTCATTCTGACACGTGTTTATGGCATTTTGAATGCCGTGTTACATTTAAGAGATATGAGGCATTTTGCATTTTTTTTGTGTGCAGTTTTGTGTGTAGTGTTATTTCAAAAAAAATTTGAGACAGTTTTGAAGACGTGTGGAAGCAGTGGAAAAACTCTCTGCACTTCTACACATTTTTTCCATGATTTATGCCATAATATGGATATCTGAGTGAAAGTGACTAACAAAATCAATGGGGGGGGAGGTCCCCCCTGGAGGTCAGGCCCCCCCTGCCTTGGATGCCTGGTCAGTAATATGGCTACAAGGTTTAGATAGCTGGCTAAACTTACTTACGTAGCAATCTAAAAATTGTCAGTGACTGACATAACAAGAGGAAAGCTGCTGATGCAGGTTTTAAACTGCACCTTGTGTATTCTACTGTCGCGAAGTTATCGCTAAGTTATCGCTAAGTTATCGTCGGTCACAGAGAGACAGATGCACATCTTGTTTAGCGTCTTTAGTTCTTACTCCTCCTCTGTGTTCAATGCAAATTAGTTTTTGTATGAGTTGTTTTTTTTCTTCCTCTTGTCACAAGAGATTAATTACCAGATTATTAGCAGTCATATGCATATCATTGTTGTCCGAGGGAGGCTGGCCTGAAATCCTTGTGAAACAGAGCTCTGTATGGGGTCTGTTGGTTTTACTTCATTTATCTTAATGCTGCAATGCCTTCTGAAACTAAATGTGTCGTAACGAAGGTAAAATATTCAACTATTCAGTTTGATTCATCCTTGAGCAACTTTGAAAGTACAGGACAGAGAAAATGAGAATAAATAAGTCATCAACAATATAGTGTTTATAATTTCATGAAGGCAACATTCAGGAGATTAGTGAGGGGAGTAATGTTATTGATCTGTCATCATGGTAGTGTGTGTGTGTGTGTGTGTGTGTGTGTGTGTGTGTGTGTGTGTGTGTGTGTGTGTGTGTGTGTGTGTGTGTGTGTGTGTGTGTGTGTGTGTGTGTGTGTGTGTGTGTGTGTGTGTGTGTGTGTGTGTGTGTGTGTGTGTGTGTGTGTGTGTACGTGTGTGTACGTGTGTGTATGTGTACGTGTGTGCGTATGTGTGTGTGTGTGTGTGTGTGTGTGTGTGTGTGTGTGTGTACGTGTGTGTGTGTGTGTGTGTGCGTGTACGTGTGTGTATGTGTGTATGTGTATGTATGTGCGTGCGTACGTATGTATGTATGTATGTATGTGTATGTATGTGTGTGTGTGAGTACGTGTGTATGTGTGCGTGTTTGTGTGTGTGTGTGTGTATGTATGTATGTATGTATGTATGTATGTATGTATGTATGTATGTATGTATGTATGTATGTATGTATGTATGTATGTATGTATGTATGTATGTATGTATGTATGTATGTATGTATGTATGTATGTATGTATGTATGTATGTATGCATGCATGCATGCATGTGTGTGCATGTACATGCATGTATGTATGTATGTATGTATGTATGTATGTATGTATGTATGTATGTATGTATGTATGTATGTATGTATGTATGTATGTATGTATGTGTGTGAGTACGTGTGTATGTGTGCGTGTTTGTGTGAGCATGTTTGTGTGTGTGTGTGAGTATGTGTGTATGTGTGCGTGTTTGTGTGTGTGTGTGTGTGTGTGTGAGGTGGTACTGTAGAAGATACAGGTTGCCCATCTCTAAAAGCGACAGCAGTAGTTCACCCAGCTAGGTATTTTAGACGGGTTGTGGAGAATTCATTTATTTTCGATTTATATTCACCTTATTTTAACCAGGTAGAACAATTATAATAAGAAACAGTAGGACATACAGCTGTGATCTGTACTACGGTTCATTAAGGAGGCTTTCATCTGCTGTTCAACGTGACACATCGAATAGAATAATAGACAAATAGAATAAGGTCAGTAACCTCAATGAGTCATGGGTAATGTTTCTTCATTGTGTAAAATCTCATTCTGTCTTCTCCCCTGCCTCTCAGCATTTTTTATATAAAAAAAAGAAATTCTACCTGTTGTTTGGTACACAGCAGGGGAGAAGAACTGCTGTCTCTAAAATGATCAAACAACAACAGCTGAGGAGACATGGATGCTGTTACGTGGCCCCATTATGTCAAGACTTTGTGTAACGGAGAGAGAGAATGAAAGATGCTGTACACCGTACAGAACCCCTAATTTTAGGAGAGAGAGAGCTGCTGATTCTCTAATGGTTCTCCCTCTATATCATGACATCATTACATCCCGTATTTATTAATTTTTATATATATATTTATTATTATTTTGGCAAGTCAGTAAAGAACAAAATTGTTATTTACAATGACGGCCTACACCGGCCAAACCCGGACGACGCTGGGCCAATTGTGCGCCGCCCTGTGGGACTCCCAATCACGGGCCGGTTGTGGATCACGGCCTGGATTCGAACCAGGGTGTTTGTAGTGATGCCTCAAGCACCGAGAGATGCAGTGCCTTAGACTGCTGTGCCTCTCGGGGAGCCCATAGCAAGAGAAATGGAGGGAAGGGGAGAGCAGGAGGGACTGTGTGTGCATGTCCCTTTTCTGCCTGTGTTCATTTGCTCGGGGGGGTTGATGCTCTTCTACATTGTGTCACTCCATAATCTCTCCGCACAGGAAGATGTATTGGTTAAGAAAAGATATGATCGATTATGTGAGGTATAGGTATAAGGGGATTTTTCCAGTTTATACAGGGGATGTGTCCCTAGTTTCAGGGTCAGGAGTTCATGGTCAGATCCTAGGGTCAGGAGTTCATGGTCAGATCCTAGGGTCAGGAGTTCATGGTCAGATCCCAGGGTCAGGAGTTCATGGTCAGATCCTAGGGTCAGGAGTTCATGGTCAGATCCTAGGGTCAGGAGTTCATGGTCAGATCCCAGGGTCAGGAGTTCATGGTCAGATCCCAGGGTCAGGAGTTCCTGGTCAGATCTGGTCAGAGGGTCAGGAGTTCATGGTCAGATCCCAGGGTCAGGAGTTCCTGGTCAGATCCCAGGGTCAGGAGTTCATGGTCAGATCCCAGGGTCAGGAGTTCCTGGTCAGATCCCAGGGTCAGGAGTTCCTGGTCAGATCCCAGGGTCAGGGAAACTTCCTGGTCAGATCCCAGGGTCAGGAATTCATGGTCAGATCCCAGGGTCAGGAGTTCCTGGTCAGATCCCAGGGTCAGGAGTTCATGGTCAGATCCCAGGGTCAGGAGTTCATGGTCAGATCCCAGGGTCAGGAGTTCATGGTCAGATCCCAGGGTCAGGAGTTCCTGGTCAGATCCCAGGGTCAGGAGTTCCTGGTCAGATCCCAGGGTCAGGGAAACTTCCTGGTCCTAGAAATGGCAGATACAGTGGATCTTCCTTTAAAACGTTTTGAGCTTAATGCCGCGACCGTTTGTGGTAGATGGTGGCAGATTGTGGTAAATTGTATCATTCTGTCAACAATGGCTGACACTTAAATAACGTGCCATAGAATTATGCAGTACCCCACAACCTGTGATGCAGTACCCCACAACCTGTACTGCAGTACCCCAGAACCTATACTGCAGTACCCCACAACCTGTGATGCAGTACCCCACAACCTGTGATGCAGTACCCCACAACCTGTGATGCAGTACCCCACAACCTGTACTGCAGTACCCCACAACCTGTGATGCAGTACCCCACAACCTGTGCTACAGTACCCCACAACCTGTGCTACAGTACCCCACAACCTGTGCTACAGTACCCCACAACCTGTACTGCAGTACCCCACAACCTGTGCTACAGTACCCCACAACCTGTACTGCAGTACCCCACAACCTGTGCTACAGTACCCCACAACATGTACTGCAGTACCCCACAACCTGTGATGCAGTACCCCACAACCTGTACTGCAGTACCCCACAACCTGTACTGCAGTACCTCACAACCTGTGATGCAGTACCCCACAACCTGTACTGCAGTACCCCACAACATGTACTGCAGTACCCTACAACCTGTGCTACAGTACCCCACAACATGTACTGCAGTACCCCACAACCTGTGATGCAGTACCCCACAACCTGTACTGCAGTACCCCACAACCTGTACTGCAGTACCTCACAACCTGTACTGCAGTACCCCACAACCCCACAACCTGTACTGCAGTACCCCACAACCTGTACTGCAGTACCCCACAACCTGTACTGCAGTACCCCACAACCCCACAACCTGTACTGCAGTACCCCACAACCTGTACTGCAGTACCCCACAACCTGTACTGCAGTACCTCACAACCTGTGATGCAGTACCCCACAACCTGTACTGCAGTACCCCACAACATGTACTGCAGTACCCCACAACCTGTGCTACAGTACCCCACAACATGTACTGCAGTACCCCACAACCTGTACTGCAGTACCTCACAACCTGTACTGCAGTACACCACAACCCCACAACCTGTGCTACAGTACCCCACAACCTGTGATGCAGTACCCCACAACATGTACTGCAGTACCCCACAACCCCACAACCTGTACTGCAGTACCCCAGAACCTGTGCTACAGTACCCCACAACCTGTACTGCAGTACCCCACAACCTGTGATGCAGTACCCCACAACCTGTACTGCAGTACCCCACAACCTGTACTGCAGTACCTCACAACCTGTGATGCAGTACCCCACAACCTGTACTGCAGTACCCCACAACCTGTACTGCAGTACCCCACAACCCCACAACCTGTACTGCAGTACCCCACAACCTGTGATGCAGTACCCCACAACCTGTACTGCAGTACCTCACAACCTGTGATGCAGTACCCCACAACCTGTACTGCAGTACCCCACAACCCCACAACCTGTACTGCAGTACCCCAGAACCTGTGCTACAGTACCCCACAACCTGTACTGCAGTACCCCACAACCTGTACTGCAGTACCCCACAACCTGTACTGCAGTACCCCACAACCTGTACTGCAGTACCCCACAACCTATACTGCAGTACCCCACAACCTGTACTGCAGTACCCCACAACCTGTACTGCAGTACCTCACAACCTGTGCTACAGTACCCCACAACCTGTACTGCAGTACCCCACAACCTGTGCTACAGTACCCCACAACCTGTACTGCAGTACCCCACAACCTGTACTGCAGTACCCCACAACCTGTACTGCAGTACCCCACAACCTATACTGCAGTACCCCACAACCTGTACTGTAGTACCCCACAACCTGTACTGCAGTACCCCACAACCTGTGATGCAGTACCCCACAACCTGTGCTACAGTACCCCACAACCTGTACTGCAGTACCCCACAACCTGTGATGCAGTACCCCACAACCTGTGCTACAGTACCCCACAACCTGTACTGCAGTACATCACAACTTTTAAAGGAAGAACGACTGTGGCTTAATGAAGCTAACTGCTATAACTGGTTAGTGCTCATAAGGCACCAAGCAGAATAAATATTGTCCACTCAGAAACGTTTGTTGTTGTTGTTGTTGTATGTGCGATATGTTTTTCTACATGTGTACTAACGCCCCTGGATGTCGATGTGTGTGGACAGTGTTTCTCTGAAGTCGTCACTGTGACTCAGGACGACTCTGTACATGAGAATCTCTCCGCAGTCACGTCAAGCACCGTAAAGGGAAAGGAAGCGTTTTATGTGAGTCACCCTTTATGATTGTTGCCACGACGAGATGTAGGAATTTATTATTTACATTTAATGACGGATGATGTAACCTATGCGATGCTTGACAGAATGCCACCATGAGTCACGATGTCACCATGTTCTACCTTTCATAACAAGAGGGTTCTATCTATTTCCATGGCGACGGGATATCCCTTAGGCTGCTATCTGTATTGGTCACGTAAGCAGTTTTGCAAATGTTATTGCAGGTGTAGCAAAAATGCTTATGTTTCTAGCTCGCAACAGAGCAGGACTGTCTAGCACTACAAAAACAATTACACATATCATTAAAAACAATACACATATCATTAAAAACAATACACATATCATTAAAAACAATTACACATATCATTAAAAACAATTACACATATCATTAAAAACAATTACACATATCATTAAAAACAATTACACATATCATTAAAAACAATTACACATATCATTAAAAACAATACACATATCATTAAAAACAATACACATATCATTAAAAACAATACACATATCATTAAAAACAATTACACATATCATTAAAAACAATTTCACATATCATTAAAAACAATGTAATAAATAAAGAACAGGAACTGAAGACATATCAGAGTGTCCAGAATATAAATATATACACTGAGTGGACAAAACATTATGAACAATTTTGAATTATGCTCTTTCCATGACATACACTTACCAGGTGAATCCAGGTGAATGATACAGTTCCCTAATTGATGTCACTTGTTAAATCCACTTCAATCAGTGTAGATGAAGGGGAGGAGACGTGGTGAAAGAAGGATTTTTAAGCCTTGAAACAGTTGAGACATGGATTGTGTATGTGTGCCATTCAGAGGGTGAATGGGGCAAGACAACATATTTAAGTACCTTTGACTGGGGTATGGTAGTAGGCACCAGGCGCACCGTTTTTTGTCAAGAACTGCAACGCTGCTGGGTTTTTCCACGCTCAACAGTTTCCCGTGTGTATCAAGAATGGTCCACCACCCAAAGGACATTCAGCCAACTTGACACAACTGTAGGAAGCATTGAAGTCAACATGGACCAGCATCACTGTGGAACGCTTTCACCCCGAAGAATTTATTCTGTTCTGGGGGTAAAGGGGGAAGGGCGTTTGAATTTCAATATTAGGAAGGTTGTCTTAATGTTTGGTACACTCAGTGTATACAGTACCAGTCAAAATTTTGGACACACCCATTCAAGGTTTTGTATTTATTTGTACTATTTTCTACATTGTAGAATAATAGTGAAGACATGAAAACTATGAAATGGCACATGTAGTAACCAAAAAAGGGTTAAACAAATCTGAGATTCTTCAAAGTAGCCACCCTTTGAAAGTTTCTTCAAGCGCAGTCGCAAAAACCATCAAGCGCTATGATGAAATTGGCTCTCATGAGGACCGCCACAGGAAAGGAAGACCCAGAGTTACCTCTGCTGCAGAGGATACGTTCATCAGAGTTACCAGCCTCAGATTGCAGCTCAAATAAATGCTTCACCGGGTTAAAGTAACAGACACATCTCAACATCAACTGTCCAGAGGAGACTGTGTGAATCAGGCCTTCATGGTCGAATTGCTGCAAAGAAACCACTACTAAAGGACACCAATAATAAGAAGAGACTGGATTGGGCCAAGAAACATGAGCAATGGACATTAGACCGGTGGAATCTGTGCTTTGTTCTGATGAGTCAAAAATTTTAATTTTTGGTTCCAACCACAGTGTCTTTGTGAGACGCAGAGTAGGTGATTAGATGATTTGCGTGTGTGCTTCCCACCATGAAACATGGAGGAGGATGTGTAATGGTGTGGGGGTGCTTTGCTGGTGAAACTGTCTGTGATTTATATAGTATTCAAGGCACACTTAACCAGCACGTGCCACACCCTGACCTTAGAGATCCTTTATTCTCTATTTTGGCTAGGTCGGGGTGTGACTAGGGTGAGCAGCCTTGTTTCTTTATTTCTAGGTTGGCTTGGTATGGTACCCAATCAGAGGCAGCTGTCTATCGTTGTCTCTGATTGGGGATGATATTTAGGCAGCCTTTTCCCACCTGTTTGTTGTGGGATCTTGTTTTGTGTATAGTTGCTGGTTAGCACTACATAGCTTCACATTCGCTTCTTTTCCTCTTTATTGTTTTTTTGGCCGGTTCACGTTAAATAAAAGATGATGAACCCAAACCACGCTGCACCTTGGTCCAATTCTTACAACAATGTTCATGACAGCATGACAGCATTCTACCTCAGCATTCTACCTCAGCATTCTACCCCAGCATTCTACCCCAGCATTCTACCTCAGCATTCTACCTCAGCATTCTACCTCAGCATTCTGCCTCAGCATTCTACCTCAGCATTCTACCTCAGCATTCTACCTCAGCATTCTACCTCAGCATTCTACTTCAGCACCTCAGCATTCTCAGCATTCAGCATTCTACGGTATTCTCAGCATTCTACCTCAGCATTCTACGGCGATATGCCGCCCTTCTGAATACAAACAGTGCAGCTATTCCCTCCGTAAGGCTATTAAACAAGCTAAGCGTCAGTACAGAGACAAAGTGGAATCTCAATTTCTCAGACACAAGAGGCTCAGGGTCTACAGTCAATCACGGACTTCAAGATGAAATCCAGCCCTCACGGACCATGTCTTGCTCCCAGGCAGACTAAATAACTTTTTTGCCCGCTTTGAGGACAATACAGTGCCACTGACACGGCCTGCAACGGAAACATGCGGTCTCTCCTTCACTGCAGCCGAGGTGAGTAAGACATTTAAACGTGTTAACCCTCGCAAGGCTGCAGGCCCAGACGGCATTTGATTTCAGAGCATGCGCAGACCAGCTGGCCGGTGTGTTTACGGACATATTCAATCAATCCCTATACCAGTCTGCTGTTCCCACATGCTTCAAGAGGGCCACCATTGTTCCTGTTCCCAAGAAATGAGCTGGGAAACGACTACCGCCCGTAGCACTCACTTCCGTTCATGTGCTTTAGACTAGTCAAGGACCATATCACCTCCACCCTACCTGACACCCTAGACCCACTCCAATTTGCTTACCGCCCAAATAGGTCCACACGATGACCCAAACACTAACCCACTGGACTCCAGGCTGTCGTACAGGGCTATTTGACCAAGAAGGAAAGTGATGGTGCTGCTGATCAGATGACCTGGCCTCAAACACAATTTGACCAAGAAGGAAAGTGATGGTGCTGCTAGTTTTCTCATCAACATCAAAATCAACCGACCTCAACCCAATTGAGATTGTTTGGGATGAGTTGGACCGCAGAATGCTCAGAATATGTGGGAACTCCTTCAAGTCTGTTGGAAAAGCGTTCCTCGTGAAGCTGTTCGAGAGAATGCCAAGAGTGTATGAAGCTGTCATCAAGGCAAAGGCTGGCTACTTTGAAGAATAAAATCAAAAATATATTTTGATTTGATTTAACACTTTTTTGGTTACCACATGATTCCATATGTGTTGATGTCTTCACTATTATTCTACAATGTAGAAAATAGTAAAATTAGAGAAAAAACCTTGAATGAGAAGGTGTGTCCAAAATTTTGCATTCTGTGTTATTCACAACCGTAATAAAGATGACCTGACTGTATAAATTATGTTATTTTATAATATTACAATTTCTCAGAGATCTTGTCAAACAAGTCATTTAAAAAAGTCTCAAAGTTTGAAGTGAAAATTGACACCCCTAAATATTCTTCTAAATAAAGTAGTCAAAAGTTGAGTATTTGGTCCCATATTCCTAGCACTACAAACTTGTTTATGCGCAGTTCAAGTTTATGCGCAGTTCAAGTTTATGCGCAGTTCAAGTTTATGCGCAGTTCAAGTTTATGCGCAGTTCAATTTCGGTTGTGTTTCAAATACAAATAAATGGCACATAATGTAATTTCATTTCAGAGTCACTTTTATTTTAAATAAGATTAGAGTAGAGTACACCTACATTTACTGACATTTAATCCTAATAAAAATCCCTGTCTTAGGTCAGTTAGGATCACCACTTTATTTTAAGAATGTGAAATGTCAGTATAATAGTAGAGCGAATTATTTCTTTCAGCACATTCCCAGTGGGTCAGAAGTTTACAAACACTCAATTCATATTTGGTAGCATTGCCTTTGAATTGCTTAACTTGTCAAACATTTCAGGTAGCCTTCCACAAGCTTCCCACAATAAGTGGGACGTTTTGGCCCATTCTTCCTGACAGAGCTGGTGTAACTGAGTCAGGTTTGTAGGCCTCCTTGCTCCCACATACTTTTTCAGTTCTGCCCACACATTTTCTATAGGATTGAGGTCAGGAGGGCTTTGGCCACTCCAATACCTTGACTTTGTTGTCCTTAAGCCATTTTTCCACAACTTTGGAAGTATGCTTGGGGTTATTGTCTGTTTGGAAGACCCATTTGTAATCAACTTTAACTTCCTGACTGATGTCTTGAGATGTTGCTTCAATATATCCATATAATGTTCCGTCCTCATGATGCCATCTATTTTGTGAAATGCACCAGTCCCTCCTGCACCCCCACAACATGATGCTGCCACCCCAGTTCTTCACGGTTGGGATGGTGTTCTTCGGCTTGCAAGCCTACCCCTCCAAACATAACGATGGTCATTCTGACCAAACAGTTCTATTTTTGTTTCATCAGACCAGAGGACATTTCTCCAAAAAGTACGATCTTTGTCCCCATGTGCAGTTACAAACTGTAGTCTGGCTTTTTTATGGAGGTTTTGGAGCGGTGCCTTCTTCCTTGCTGAGCGGCCTTTCAGGTTATGTTCGATATAGGACTTGTTTTACTGTGAATATAGATACTTTTGTACATGTTTCCTCCAGCATCTTCACAAGATCCTTTGCTGTTGTTCTGGGATTGATTTGCACTTTTCGCACCAAAGTACATTCATCTCTAGGAGACAGAACGCGTCTCCTTCCTGAGCGGTATGACGGCTGCGTGGTCCCATGGTGTTTATGCTTGCGTACTATTGTTTGTACAGATGAACGTGGAACGTGGAAATTGCTCCCAAGGATGAACCAGACTTGTGGAGGTCGTGGCTGATTTCTTTTGACTTGCCCATGATGTCAAGCAAAGAGGCACTGAGTTTGAAGTTAGGCCTTGAAATACATCTACAGGTACACCTCCAATTGGCTCATATTATGTCAATTAGCCTATCAGAAGCTTCTAAAGCCATGACATAATTTTCTGGAATTTTCCAAGCTGTTTAAAGGCACAGTCAACTTAGTGTATGTAAACTTCTGACCCACTGGAATTGTGATACAGTGAATTATATGTGAAAACATTTGTCTGTATGCAATTGTTGGAAAATTACTAGTATCATGCACAAAGTAGGTGTCCTAACTGACTTGCCGTAACTATAGTTTGTTAACAAGAAATGTGTGGGGTGGTTGAAAAACACATTCCAACCTAGTTGTGTGTAAACTTCCGACTTCAACTGTATGTTTCTAAACACTTCTACCTTAAGTGGATGCTACCATGACTACGGATAATTGTGAATGAATCGAGAATTATAATGAGTGAGAAACATACAGAGGGTCAAAGATCATATGCCCAAGACATGCTTACCTCTCACCGTTTCCAATGACAGGGGACGTTAGCATGTATTAGAGGATGGTTCTTTGACCCTTGTCGTGGAAATTTCCTCTATTTACCAAATCATGAGAGCAAACCACACACAAGTCAGAGTTATCACAAAGTCCATCTCTAAGTATATGAGCTCTATCACAACCCTGTGACTCTCAGATCAATTCAGTGTCTATCAATGAATTCTCTGAGAGTCCCTTACACATTGCAACTGAGATCCTTTATAGCAAAGACACACATAGCCAGACAGCATTGGCATAATTTATCGTTCAGCTTTGTCTCCTAAACTATTCTTTTCTCAAACTCATAACCATAAACACATTCTCCATATCAACAGCCATATATCAAATCCATCCTATCTTGACAAGATCACAGAGACACACTGACTGGCACACAGACATTGTGGAGCCAAGAGATACACACTTGACCTCTCCCCTCTCTCCAGCCCAAACAACTTAGTCTTGACATAGAACAGATACTGCAACCCCGCCACAGTATTATACAAAAACAACACACTTTCCAATGTAGTTTTTATAACATGCCCCATAAAAAAGTCTGGTAGGAGACCGATAGCTTGTTGTTTATGTTGGGCAATGGAAGTGAAACTGGACAATAGGCTCAATGTGTAGCAAGTGGAGTGAGGGTTCACCTTTGCAATGCAATAATGCAAGATGGAATGCACCCTCTACAACCACTGTGATTATTATTATCTGACCCTGCTGGTCACCTATGAACATTTGAACATCTTGGCCATGTTCTGTTATAATCTCCACCTGGCACAGCCAGAAGAGGACTGGCCACCCCACATAGCCTGGTTCCTCTCTAGGTTTCTTCCTAGGTTTTGGCCTTTCTAGGGAGTTTTTCCTAGCCACCGTGCTTCTACTCCTGCATTGGTTGCTGTTTGGGGTTTTACAGCACTTTGAGATATCAGCTGATTTAAGATGGGCTTTATAAATACAATTTGATTTGATTTGATAAAATGATGGGAATTGAAAGTGAGCAAAATTAGAAGGAGTAGGCTACAACGAGCAACCAACAGGTAGGCTGCTGTTTCAGCTGAAAGGGGTTGGTATGTGGCCTCAATTAGCCTAGCGAGCTATAGCTGGCTAGCTTAGGCAAAAACACCTCCGCCCCGCTGATCCTCAACATGGGGGCCCCACAGGGGTGCATGCTCAGCCCCCTCCTCTGCTCCCTGTTCACCCATGACTGTGTGGCCACGCACGTCTCCAACTCAGTCATCAAGTTTGCTTGATGTGGTAGGCCTGATTACCAACAACGAAGAGAGAGCCTACAGGGAGGAGTTGAGGGCCCTGGTGGAATTACTTCTATCCTCAACATCGACAAAAAAGAATGAGCTGATCGTGGACTACAGGAGAAAGCAGATAGAGACTCGCCTGTCCACATCAACGGGGCCCCAGTGGAGAGGGTCAAAAGTCTGACTAGAACCCCCTCCCCTCTTCTCCACCATCAACGTGTTGGTGTAGCACCCAGGATGAATGGGACAAATGATCGGGAGGGAGGAAGTAGAATTTTCTAGTTGAATTTCTGGTGACCGTCGATCAAATATCCCAAAGTGATTTTCCGCTGTAGGGATTAATTACTAGAAATCATATGATGATACTATGAAAAGAAACAGGGTAAACTTGTCTTTCGGTGCCTTCTTCTATAATGTGAGGTTAATTATAGTGAATGTCTTTCACCTCCATTACTCCCTGTACTCTCTGTTTTCCCTGGATTTGATAGATGTCTTAGTGAGTCATCCAATGAATAATCTTCTGATTCGTGGAACTACTCTGGTATTTGAGAAGGAAAGCGGAACTCCCCGGTGGACAAAAGTGGTTGTCATGACGTCATTACGGCTGTCTTTAATGACACGTCACCATCTTGCTAGGTAGTTTTATCTATTTTCATTTTTTTTTTAATTGTGGTGTTATTTTCCAACATATATATATATTTACATTTACATTTACATTTAAGTCATTTAGCAGACGCTCTTATCCAGAGCGACTTACAAATTGGTGCATTCACCATATATATATATATATATATATATATATATATATATATATATATTTAGCAGCAAATGGCCTGTGCTGTGTGTCTTAGTCATCTTAAATGATTATGTGTAACAGTGGTTGTTTCTCCTGGGTCCTGTAGGCCTACTGTGTATCCCAAATGGCATGCTATTCCCTATGTAATGCACACCCATAAGGCTCTGATCAAAAGTAATGCAGTATATAGGGGATAGAATGCCGTTTGGGACAGCCCTATAAGCAACCAGCCACCTACAGGTATGATTCATTCTTTTCTAACTGTTGGAAAGTAATTAGGTCTGCCCTGGTCTCATTTTTTACACTCATTAACAATTCCTAACAAATAAATCATTGTACCGGTGCAGAATGTATTTTCTAAGACATAGGTGTGTAATGGTGTGTGTGTAAAGGTGTGTAATGCAAGCTAACATCGGTACTGTAGCAGAATGCATTTTTTATGTAATGCAAGCTAACATCGGTACTGTAGCTAGATCATCAACCTATGACAGTTCAACTGAGCTCAACTAGAGCGCTTACATGATCCAAATAGCTTGTAGTATGTAAAGACCTCACCCTCATTGATGACTGACTTGAAGGTTGTGTAAACAGAGACGGGAGACTACCATGTGTGTGGCCTCCTGCAGGCTGTTATGCATTACTCTTGGGTGGGGACAGGGATGGAGCAGGGGGTAGGGACTGGATGTGGACAGGGATGTAGCAGGGGGTGGGGACTGGATGGAGACAGGGATGGAGCAGGGGTGGGGACTGGATGGGGACAGGGATGGAGCAGGGGGTGGGGACTGGATGGAGCAGGGGGTATGGACTGGATGGGGACAGGGATGGAGCATGGGGTAGGGACTGGGGACTGGGTGGGGACAGGGATGGAGCAGGGGGTAGGGACTGGATGGGGACAGGGATGTAGCAGGGGGTAGGGACTGGATGGGGACAGGGATGTAGCAGGGGATAGGGACTGGGTGGGGACATGGATGGAGCAGGGGGTAGGGACTGGATGGGGACAGGGATGGAGCATGGGGTAGGGACTGGGGACTGGGTGGGGACAGAGATGGGGCAGGGGATGGGGACTGGATGGGGACTGGATGTCAGGGGAAGAGCTATTGGCTATAGGGAGAGTGGGATGAGTGGGGGAGAGAGAAAAAGAGAGAGGAAGATGAGTGGGTGAAGGGGGACGGAGGGAGGAGAGAGAGAGAGAGAGAGAGAGAGAGGGGAAAGAGAGGGAGATGAGTGGGTGAAGGGGGACTGAGACCTCTGTTCTCTCCTTTCGTTCTCTCATTTGGGATTTGTAAGAACTGTCTAGTTCTCTGGAAATATAGCTCTCAAGTTAATCATAGACACAGTATTTACATGAATCTATAACTATAATGACTAAAGGTGAAGAGTTGACAGACATTGGGTCTGTTCCTGTAACACACAGCGAATTGTTAATAATTACTGTTATAGAGGGTGGCTGGAAACATTAGCACTGAAGATCAAGACCAGACTGAAGTGATGAGAGATTTCAGGCTGCCATCCAGCCTGAGGCTAGATAACAGTTGAAGACACTGCTCAGTCTGGTCATATCTTTCTGTGGCAGAGGCAGTGGAGCATTTTTAGATTCGCTGCTTGAATCCAATCAGGGTGTGAGTGTGAAGGAGCTACTTCAGAATGTTGTGTGTGTTTGAGAGAGAGAGAGAGAGAGAGAGAGAGAGAGAGAGAGAGAGAGAGAGAGAGAGAGAGGGAGAGAGAGAGAGAGAGGCGTGTATGTCACTTGAAGACAGACATAAATCTGTGAAGAGAGAGAATAAATCTGCTCCAGTCCATGGGAGGAGAAGATACTGGATGATGTGGTGCATCCACAGCAGCAGAACTACTGCCAGGTGAATGGTATGGTCAGAAAGAGAGAGAGAGAGAGAGAGAGAGAGAGAGAGAGAGAGAGAGAGAGAGAGAGAGAGAGAGAGAGAGAGAGAGAGAGAGAGAGAGAGAGAGAGAGAGAGAGAGAGAGAGAGAGAGAGAGAGAGAGAGAGAGAGAGAGAGAGAGAGAGAGGGAGAGAGAGAGGGGGAGAGATCTATAGAGAGAGACAGAGAGGGAGAGAGAGAGAGAGAGAGGGAGATATCTATAGAGAGAGACAGAGAGAGAGAGAGGGAGAGAGAGACAGAGAGAGAGAGGGAGAGATCTATAGAGAGAGACAGAGAGAGACAGAGAGAGAGAGAGAGACAGAGAGAGACAGAGAGAGACAGAGACAGAGAGGGAGAGATCTATAGAGAGAGACAGAGAGGGAGAGATCTATAGAGACAGAAAGAGACAGATATATAGAGAGAGAGACAGAGACAGAGAGAGAGAGAGAGATATCTATAGAGAGAGACAGATAGAGAGAGGTGTGGGTGTCTGGAACTGCACAGCACAGCAATACTGTCTATCTGAACATCAAATGGACCTCTGCTGTATGGTACAGTAAACCCTGCTTCAATTCCTGGATAAAGCTGGATGGTCTGAGTCTAGGAGCACAGTGACTGGGATCCTACTGAATCCTGCAGTGTGCTCTGTAGACAAACACAGTGACTGGGATCCTACTGAATCCTGCAGTGTGCTCTGTAGACAAACACAGTGACTGGGACACAGCTGTACTGGCTACTGATTCCTTTGGATGCTCTGAGAACACAGTGACTGGGACACAGCTGTACTGGCTACTGATTCCTTTGGATGCTCTGAGAACATAGTGACTGGGACACAGCTGTACTGGCTACTGATTCCTTTGGATGCTCTGAGAACACAGTGACTGGGACACAGCTGTACTGGCTACTGATTCCTTTGGATGCTCTGAGAACACAGTGACTGGGACACAGCTGTACTGGCTACTGATTCCTTTGGATGCTCTGAGAACACAGTGACTGGGACACAGCTGTACTGGCTACTGATTCCTTTGGATGCTCTGAGAACACAGTGACTGGGACACAGCTGTACTGGCTACTGATTCCTTTGGATGCTCTGAGAACACAGTGACTGGGACACAGCTGTACTGGCTACTGATTCCTTTGGATGCTCTGAGAACACAGTGACTGGGACACAGCTGTACTGGCTACTGATTCCTTTGGATGCTCTGAGAACACAGTGACTGGGACACAGCTGTACTGGCTACTGATTCCTTTGGATGCTCTGAGAACACAGTGACTGGGACACAGCTGTACTGGCTACTGATTCCTTTGGATGCTCTGAGAACACAGTGACTGGGACACAGCTGTACTGGCTACTGATTGCTTTGGATGCTCTGAGAACACAGTGACTGGGACACAGCTGTACTGGCTACTGATTCCTTTGGATGCTCTGAGAACACAGTAGTCACTGTACTGTAGCCATGCTGTGTGGTCTAAGGAGAGATGTGAAGAACAGTTTTGGTAAGCCTGTTAGTCATTGTATTGTGTGTTATGTGGGTGTTACAGCGAGTTATAGTAGTCGTTGTGTGTTACAGTGAGTTACAGTAGTCTTTGTGTGTTATATGGGTGTTATAGTGAGTTATAGTAGTCATTTGGGTGTTATCATTGTGTGTTACAGGGAGTTATAGTAGTCATTGTGTGTTATGTGGGTGTTATAGTGAGTTACAGTAGTCATTGTGTGTTATGTGGGTGTTACAGTGAGTTATAGTAGTCATTGTGTGTTATGTGGGTGTTATAGTGAGTTATAGTAGTCATTGTGTGTTATGTGGGTGTTACAGTGAGTTATAGTAGTCATTGTGTGGTATATGGGTGTTATAGTAGTCATTGTGTGTTATATGGGTGTTATAGTGAGTTATAGTAGTCATTGTGTGTTATGTGGGTGTTACAGTGAGTTATAGTAGTCATTGTGTGTTATGTGGGTGTTACAGTGAGTTATAGTAGTCATTGTGTGTTATGTGGGTGTTACAGTGAGTTATAGTAGTCCTTTTGTGTGTTATGTGGGTGTTATAGTGAGTTATAGTAGTCATTGTGTGTTATGTGGGTGAACACAGTGAGTTATAGTAGTCATGATTGTGTTATGTGGGTGTTATAGTGAGTTATAGTAGTCATTGTGTGTTATGTGGGTGTTATAGTGAGTTATAGTAGTCATTGTGTGTTATGTGGGTGTTATAGTGAGTTATAGTAGTCATTGTGTGTTAAGGTGTTACAGTGAGTTATAGTAGTCATTGTGTGTTATGTGGGTGTTATAGTGAGTTATAGTAGTCATTGTGTGTTATGTGGGTGTTATAGTGAGTTATAGTAGTCATTGTGTGTTATCATTGTGTGTTACAGTGAGTTATAGTAGTCATTGTGTGTTATGTGGGTGTTATAGTGAGTTATAGTAGTCATTGTGTGTTATGTGGGTGTTACAGTGAGTTATAGTAGTCATTGTGTGTTATGTGGGTGTTATAGTGAGTTATAGTAGTCATTGTGTGTTATGTGGGTGTTACAGTGAGTTATAGTAGTCATTGTGTGTTTTGTGGGTGTTATAGTGAGTTATAGTAGTCATTGTGTGTTATGTGGGTGTTATAGTGAGTTATAGTAGTCATTGTGTGTTTTGTGGGTGTTATAGTGAGTTATAGTAGTCATTGTGTGTTATGTGGGTGTTACAGTGAGTTATAGTAGTCATTGTGTGTTATGTGGGTGTTACAGTGAGTTATAGTAGTCATTGTGTGTTATGTGGGTGTTATAGTGAGTTATAGTAGTCATTGTGTGTTATGTGGGTGTTACAGTGAGTTATAGTAGTCATTGTGTGTTATGTGGGTGTTATAGTGAGTTATAGTAGTCATTGTGTGTTATGTGGGTGTTACAGTGAGTTATAGTAGTCATTGTTTTTGTCTGTATCTTCTCTGTGTGTTTCCATGAAGATTGTGTGGGAACTGTTTGTAAACAGCAGTGGAGTGATCTAGGATACATTCATGTCTCACAACATTTTACGCACTGTCAGGGTTGTTTTTGGACTTATGCTTTGGGTAAACATGGTGATTCCTGAACATGGTAATTCCTGAACATGTTGATTCCTAAACATGGTGATTCCTAAACATGGTGATTCCTAAACATGGTGATTCCTAAACATGATGATTCCTAAACATGGTGATTCCTGAACATGGTGATTCCTAAGAATTGGTGATTCCTAAGAATTGTGATTCCTAGACATGGTGATTCCTAAGAATTGTGATTCCTAGACATGGTGATTCCCAAACATTGATGATTCCTAAACATGGTGATTTCTAAGAATTGTGATTCCTAAAAAAAAAATTCCTAAGCATGGTGATTCCTGAACGTGGTGATTCCTAAGAATTGTGAGTCCTAAAAAAAAGATTCCTAAGCATGGTGATTCCTAACCATGGTGATTCCTAAGAAGTGTGATTCCTAAACCTGGTGATTCCTAAACATGGTGATTCCTAAACCTGGCGATTCCTGAACATGGTGATTCCTAAACATGGTGATTCCTAAGAATTGTGATTCCTAAACATGGTGATTCCCAAACATGATGATTCCTAAACATGGTGATTCCTAAGAATTGTGATTCCTAAACATGGTGATTCCTGAACATGGTGATTCCTAAACATGGTGATTCCTGAGAAATGTGATTCCTAACAAATTGTGATTCCTAAGAATTGTGATTCCAAAAAAAAAAGATTCCTAAGAATTGTGATTCCTAGACATGGTGATTCTTGAACATGGTGATTCCTAAACATGGTGATTCCTGAACATGGTGATTCCTGAACATGGTGATTCCTGAACATGGTGATTCCTGAACATGGTGATTCCTAAACATGGTGATTCCTGAGAAATGTGCTTCCTAAACATGGCGATTCCTGAGAAATGTGATTCCTAAACATGGTGATTCCTGAACACGATGAATCTTAAACATGGTGATTCCTAAATATGATGATTCCTAAACATGGTGATTCCTAAACATGGTGATTCCTGAACATGATGAATCCTAAACATGATGAATCCTAAACATGGTGATTCCTAAACATGGTGATTCCTAAACATGGTGATTCCTAAACATGGTGATTCCTAAACATGGTGATTCCTAAGAATTGTGATTCCTAAACATGGTGATTCCTAAACATGATGATTCCTAAACATGGTGATTCCTAAACATGATGATTCCTAAACATGGTGATTCCTATGGATTGTGATTCCTAAAAAAATGTGATTCCTATTAATTGTGATTCCTAAAAAATTGTGATTCCTATGAATTGTGATTCATAAAAAAATGTGATTCCTAAGAATTGTGATTCCTAAAAAAAAAAAGATTCCTAAGCATGGTGATTCCTGAACAGGGCGATGTTTAAACACAGTGATTCCTGATACAATCTAAGTTTTAAAAAGAAATCCCACCACTGATTTTCCTGGTTAGTTTGAAACAGTACAATTAAATGCATTTTTCAATCTCATTATTTTATCCATTATAAAGTTAGATTGAAATCAACTGACATGGTCCTGCAGTCAGACCATGTGTAACATGGTAGCTCATGTGGAAGTAGCTGTAGGGATATTTTCAAATGTGTTTTTACCAATCATCTCCCACGTTCCATATTATCTGATGTGACTGTCTGCCCATACATTACCACAATCATCCATTTGGTCATCACAAAACTCAAATTGCCTGGCTGTGTTGTTCCTCCAGGGATGTGTCCTAATCGGCACCCTATTCCCTATTGTAGTGCACCACTTTAGAACTAGAACCCATAGGGGTCTTGTCAAAAGTAGTGCACTATATATGACACTAGGGTATCATGTGGAACGCAGACCAGGAGCTGTTTAACAGCATGCTAGACTAGGTTCTGTATCACAGCATGGTTGGGTTAGGAGCAGAGGCAGCAGTCATGCTTCGCTACCCTGGGAAATGTTCTCCCAGGGGGTTTGAGATGTGGAGATAGGGGGAGAGATGGGGTGAGAGTAAGGGAGAGGGGGTGAGGAGGGGAGATATGGGGAGAGAGTAGGGCAGAGAGGGGAGGTGAGGAGGGGAGAGGAGGAAAGGGAGAGGGGGGGGAAAGGAGTGTAGATGGGGAGAGAGGAGGGGAGATTAGGAGATCGGGAGGGGAGAGAGAGAAGAGATTAGGAGAGGTGGAGCAGAGAGGGGGAGAGAGGAGGATAGAGGGGAGAGAGGAGGAGAGGAAGAAGGAGAGGAAGGAGAGGAGGGAATAAGGGGGAGAGAGGGAGATAGGAGGAGAGCTGAGGAAAGGGAGAGAGGTGGAGAGAGGGGGTAAGATACAGATAGTTAGGGAGAGGAGTGAAGATAGAGAGAGAGAGAGAGAATGGGTGAGATGGAGAGGAGAGGGGATAGAAAGATGGGGAGAGGTGAGTGAAATAGGGAGAATGGGTGGGGGAGAGGGATGGGGAAGGATGAGAGATGGGGTGAGAGCGGATGTGGGAGAGATGAATGGGTGAGAGAGAATGGGGGGTGGAGAATGGGTGCGATGAGATGGTGGGATGAGGAGATGAGGAGGGGATGTGGAGAATGGGGAAAGATGGGGGGAGATGGGTGAGATGGGGTAAGTAGAGAGAGAAGGGGGATGGGGTGAGGGGGAGAGAGGGGGTGAGATGCGGAAAGGTGGAGAATGGGGGATGGGGACAGGAGATGGGGGGAGGGAAAGAGGAGAGGAGGAGAGGTGGATGGGGGAGATGTAAATGGGGAGAGTAGAGGGATAGAAGGGGGTGAGATGGGGAGAGGAGGGGAGATTGGACAGGGGGGATAGGAAGAGAGGAGGACTGGAGCTGAGGAGGGGAGAGGGGTTGAGATGTGGAGAATATGTGAGATGTGGAGAATATGTGAGATGGGGAGAATGGGTGAGATGGGGAGAATGGGTGAGATGGGGTGAGATGGGGAGAAGAGGTGAGATGGGGAGAAGAGGTGAGATGGGGAGAAGAGGTGAGATGGGGAGAAGAGGTGAGATGGGGAGAAGAGGTGAGATGGGGAGAAGAGGTGAGATGTGGAGAAGAGGTGAGATGGGGAGAAGAGGTGAGATGTGGAGAAGGAATGTGATTAATAATGGATGTCAGCTTGTTATCTTAATTCTGTCATCACACAAGCTGAATATTAGTACACCGCTTTTGACCATAGCCACATAGTGGAACCACATCGGGCTTTGGTCAATCATACATCAGCTTGGATGTATGTTCCCAGAATCAGAAGGAAATTAGCAGGATTTAAAAAATCCTCCAACCAGGATTTTCTGGAAAACCTCATTGAAAGTTCCCAGAATTTTGCAACCCTAATAATGTATTTTTTTTTACCTTTATTTAACTAGGCAAGTCAGTTAAGAACAAATTCTTATTTTCAATGACGGCCTAGGAACAGTGGGTTAACTGCCTGTTCAGGGGCAGAACGACAGATTTGTACCTATTATTATAATAATATCCATTTGATTTTGATGCAGTAGCGAGTTGACTATAATGGAAAAGCTGTTATTCAGGCATCAGTCGTCGTGTAATTTTCCTCGCTTGAATATTCAAATGTTTGGCTTTATTTATTATCGTGACAGTTCTTACAACCCTTTAACTACTTAAGATCAACACATTTAACTGGTTCACTCATCATAATTCTGACCAATAGCACGTTGTGTATTGTTGGTCTGGTTTCCAGTTGTTGCCTACAAACGCCAACGGAGAAAGACAGTGTTAAGGCATCAGCATCCTTCAAATCGGCTAGCGGCTAGGTGAACCGAATGAGTCTGCTCGCGTACTCCTTTCAAAGACCTTCGCTTAAAAAAAAAAAGAGAAAAAAGCGACAATAGTACTGTTTGTCCATTTTGAGACACTGTAGCCAGCATACACTTCCTCAACTCAAGAAATCTGTCATTATTTTCGAATCCCTACTGTTGACCAATCATCAATGAAGGGGCGTAGACTTCGGGCAAACCAACTTCAGCTTGCTTCAAGAAGAGAATGTGTCACAACTCTTCTGAACTGTTTCGGCTGGGATGCATGAGGACGCCTTTAGGTCCAGACTCCGCCTCTCTGTGTCTATGACCAATCACTGACCCCTACAGCGTAGTGGTTTCCTAGCGCTAGGTGGAGACCGAGAGAGACAGGTTAAGGGGCAGAGGGCCTTCCTCTCTTATTCTCTGTTTCTATGACCAATCTAGACTTATATATATAACTCAATACAGCCCAGGCATCAACTTTACAAGTAGGACAAGTAGTCATTAAAGTAATTACAGCTTTTATCCCCCAGATACGTGTTTCTACCATGTTATTCTAGAGTGGTAAAAACAGGAGTAGACAACGTGTCATTATAACGTCTTTCTTCTCATCATAATATACATAATAAGGACATTTTTCACCAGTAAATTGCAGTGGCTGTGTGGGGGGGAGGGATGCATGTCATTGTGCGATTGCAATAGCTATCCTTGTTGTGGATGCACATCATATAAGAGATGAATAGAAAAGCCTTTTGGAGGAGGAAATCCTAAAGAATTAGACAAATATTGTTTTTAAACAATTGTGACTCTGAAAATAGAGATGAATTTCATACCACCGTGTTGTCCTGTGTTGGTCTGTCAGGGAAATGCAGTCATCATCAGGAAATGTGGTTAAGTAGGTCGTTTGCCACAAAGGGACATGTTTCTTAGGAAATTGCAATGAGAAGAATCATGGGATTATTGTTAAACCTCATTGATAGCACCTGTGTAGGACTCAATCAACGCTTAGTTGAAAAGGAAAAGCTTCAGATTTTTTTATTTTTACAAACATTACTCAGCCAATCAAACTGAATGGGTTGTTATTGGTGTTCAAGTCTTTAACCACGGCCGATGTAAAAAATACCTTTTTAAAATGCATTTGATTGATTAAACCGTCTTGGTTCATGTTGAGACTAAGGTTCACATCTGTTTGAGTTTAACAGTATGCCCGTTGGGCTCCAAACAACTTCCAATGCCTAATACAGAGTCCTCAACCCCTGGTGAGTCCTCAACCCCTGGTCCGTGGACCGGCAATGGTCCCTGGGTTGCTCCTGACTGACCCATGAAGAATTTAGCTATTGCCAACATGGATTCAGTCAGTTCTAGACTGCTAGTCTTGATATACTGTTGTGGCCAAAATTGTTGAGAATGACACAAATATTAATTTTCACAAAGTCTGCTGCCTCAGTTTGTATGATGGCTATTTGCATATACCCCAGAATCTTATGAAGAGTGATCATATGAATGGCAATTAATTGCAGTCCCTCTTTGTCATGCAAATGAACTGAATCCCCAAAGAACATTTCCACTGCATTTCGGCCCTGCCACAAAAGGACCAACTGACATCAAGAGCGTCTGCTAAATGACTTAAATGTAAATGTAATGTCAGTGTTCTCTCATTAACACAGGTGTGAGTATTGACGAGGACAAGGCCGGAGATCACTCTGTCATGCTGATTGAGTTCGAATTACAGACTGGAAGCTTCAAAAGGAGGGTGGTGCTTGGAACCATTTTTCTTCCTCTGTCAACCATGGTTACCTGCAAGGAAACATGTGTCGTCATCAATGCTTTCCACAAAAAGGGCTTCACAGGCAAGGCTATTGCTGCCAGTAAGATTGCACCTAAATCAATCATTTATCGGATCATCAAGAACTTCAAGGAGAGCGGTTCAATTGTTGTGAAGAAGGCTTCAGGGCGCCCAAGAAAGTCCAGCAAGCACTAGGACCATCTTCTAAAGTTGATTCAGCTGCAGGATCGGGGCACCACCAGTACAGAGCTTGCTCAGGAATGGCAGGTGTGAGTGCATCTGCACGCAGAGTGAGGCGAAGACTTTTGGAGGATGGCCTGGTGTCAAGAAGGGCAGCAAAGAAGCCACTTCTCTCCAGGAAAAACATCAGGGACAGACTGATATTCTGCAAAAGGTACAGGGATTGGACTGCTGAGGACGGGGGTAAAGTCATTTTCTCTGATAAATCCCCTTTCCGATTGTTTGGTGCATCAGGAAAAAAGCTTGTCTGGAGAAGACAAGGTGAGCGCTACCATCAGTCCTGTGTCATGCCAACAGTAAAGCATCCTGAGACCATTTATGTTTAGGGTTGCTTCTCAGCCAAGAGAGTGGGCTCACTCACAATTTTGCCTAAGAAAACAGCCATGAATTAGGAATGGAACCAACACACCTTCTGAGAGCAACTTCTCCCAACCATCCAGGAACAGTTTGGTGACGAACAATGCCTTTTCCAGCATGATGGAGCACCTTGCCATAAGGCAAAAGTGATAACTAAGTGGCTCGGGGAACAAAACATCAATATTTTGGGTCCATGGCCAGGAAACTCCCCAGACCTTAATCCCATTGAGAACTTGTGGTCAGTTCTCAAGAGGTGGGTGGACAAACAAAACCCCACAGATTCTGACAAACTCCAAGCATTGATTTTGCAAGAATGGGCTGCCATCAGTCAGGATGTGGCCCAGAAGTTAATTGACAGCATGCCAGGGTTGATGCAGAGGTCTTGTTGATCTCATGCCATAGGTAGACAGTTCACATAGTTTATTGATCTCATGCCATAGGTAGACAGTTCCCATAGTTTATTGATCTCATGCCATAGGTAGACAGTTCACATAGTTTATTGATCTCATGCCATAGGTAGACAGTTCCCATAGTTTATTGATCTCATGCCATAGGTAGACAGTTCACATAGTTTATTGATCTCATGCCATAGGTAGACAGTTCACAGTCCACTGGCATAGTTTATTGTGTGAAGTTCTGGCCACAGTTCCCATAGTTTATTGAGCCATGACACATAGTTTTTAAGTTCACAGTCCACTGGCGTGTGAAGTCTGGCCACGAGCCATGACACTTTAAGAGGAAATCCTGCGAAGTGGAGAATACACTCTAGGCAGACCTTTAATAGCCTACTCACAGTAACTTGTGGCCTGGAGCCTAGAGCACTTAAACCTTAACCTGTAAGACATTTACCCCTAACCTGCTCCATGGGTGCTGATTTATGACTGCACATAGTGCTGTGCTGCTTCCAGGTCTGGTATGTCAGTCTAGCGTCCTGTGAGTTGGATAATGTGACGGCACAAAAAATTACTAATTTCCGTTGAACAAGGGAGTGGGCAATAAACATGCTTTATTGTATTGTACTAAAGACTCTACTCTTTATTTACACAGTAGGCATACAGTATATGAATTCAGTATTCCACTGGCTTAATAACGGCTTGACTGCTTATATGGCGTAGAATGACACAACACTAAAATCGCTGGGCCTCGGGGGAACCCCCCCCCCCCACCTCCCCCCTTCAAGCAATCATTCTGACTGCAACATTTTAACAGTGTAATTAATACATTTCATATACGCTATCGCAAAAATAATCATTTGTTTGTGTTTATGATGGGCTTAGGTAATATTAGAATAAATTTTTTCTTCTTCAAATAACACCATAGCATTTTCATTAGTTTATGTTACTGCTGTTATTAAACAAAAATAATGATTAAAAACAACAAAAGTGGTGAATACATTTTATAGGTGGTGTGTATATGTGCTACAACTATAAAACAGAACGCTTTTATTACATCAGTTGTTATATGTGTGAAATTATACGGAACAAAAAGAAATATCAACGCAACATGCAACAATTTCAAAGATTTTACTGAGTTGCAGCTCATAATAAGGAAATCAGTCAATTTAAATAAATTAATTAGGCCACAATCAATAGATTTTACATGACTGGGTCGGGGCAGAGCCATGGGTGGGCTTGGAAGGGCAGGGGCACACCCACTGGGGAGCCAGGCCCAGCCAATCAGAATTTGTTTTTCCCCCACAAAAGGGCTTTATTACAAACATAAATACTCCCCCCCCTCCCCATGGGAAACGTAGTACCAGTTTATCTGAGCCAATAGAATAACTCCATGGGAAACGTAGTACCAGTTTATCTGAGCCAATAGAATAACTCCATGGGAAACGTAGTACCAGTTTATCTGAGCCAATAGAATAACTCCATGGAAAACATAGTACCAGTTTAACTGAGCCAATAGAATAACTCCATGGAAAACATAGTACCAGTTTAACTGAGCCAATAGAATAACTCCATGGGAAACGTAGTACCAGTTTAACTGAGCCAATAGAATAACTCCATGGGAAACGTATTACCAGTTTATCTGAGCCAATAGAATAACTCCATGGAAAACATAGTACCAGTTTATCTGAGCCAATAGAATATCTCCATTGGAAAGCAAATGCCAGTTCAGAGTGGGTTCATCCTACACCTGTGTTACATCTTGTTGGCAGGTTGAGACGGCTGCTGTGTAAACAAACCATGAAACATGGTGGCACCCCCAGGCGCCCCCTGGCATCAGGAATGGTTTACCACGTCCTGTGGAGCCCCAGACACCCCCAGGCATCAGGAATGGTTTACCCCGTCCTGTGGAGCCCCAGGCATCCCCAGGCATCAGGAATGGTTTACCCCGTCCTGTGGAGCCCCAGGCATCCCCAGGCATCAGGAATGGTTTACCCCGTCCTGTGGAGCCCCAGGCATCCCCAGGCATCAGGAATGGTTTACCCCGTCCTGTGGAGCCCCAGGCACCCCCTGGCATCAGGAATGGTTTACCCCGTCCTGTGGAGTCCCAGGCACCCCCAGGCATCAGGAATGGTTTACCCCGTCCTGTGGAGCCCCAGGCACCCCCAGGCATCAGGAATGGTTTACCCCGTCCTGTGGAGCCCCAGGCACCCCCTGGCATCAGGAATGGTTTACCCCGTCCTGTGGAGCCCCAGGCACCCCTGGCATCAGGAATGGTTTACCCCGTCCTGTGGAGCCCCAGGCACTCCCTGGCATCAGGAATGGTTTACCCCGTCCTGTGGAGCCCCAGGCACCCCCAGGCATCAGGAATGGTTTACCCCGTCCTGTGGAGCCCCAGGCACCCCCAGGCATCAGGAATGTCCTGTGGAGCCCCAGGCACCCCCCCTGGTTTACCCCTCCTGTGGAGCCCCAGGCGCCCCCAGGCATCAGGAATGGTTTACCCCGTCCTGTGGAGCCCCAGGCACCCCCAGGCATCAGGAATGGTTTACCCCGTCCTGTGGAGCCCCAGGCGCCCCCAGGCATCAGGAATGGTTTACCCCGTCCTGTGGAGCCCCAGGCACCCCCTGGTTTACCCCGTCCTGTGGAGCCCCAGGCACCCCCTGGTTTACCCCGTCCTGTGGAGCCCCAGGCATCAGGAATGGTTTACCCCGTCCTGTGGAGCCCCAGGCATCCCCAGGCATCAGGAATGGTTTACCCCGTCCTGTGGAGCCCCAGGCACCCCCAGGCATCAGGAATGGTTTACCCCGTCCTGTGGAGCCCCAGGCACCCCCTGGCATCAGGAATGGTTTACCCCGTCCTGTGGAGCCCCAGGCACCCCCTGGCATCAGGAATGGTTTACCCCATCCTGTGGAGCCCCAGGCACCCCCAGGCATCAGGAATGGTTTACCCCGTCCTGTGGAGCCCCAGGCATCAGGAATGGTTTACCCCGTCCTGTGGAGCCCCAGGCACCCCCTGGCATCAGGAATGGTTTACCCCGTCCTGTGGAGCCCCAGGCACCCCCTGGCATCAGGAATGGTTTACCCCGTCCTGTGGAGCCCCAGGCACCCCCTGTCATCAGGAATGGTTTACCCCGTCCTGTGGAGCCTCAGGCACCCCCTGGCATCAGGAATGGTTTACCCCGTCCTGTGGAGCCCCAGGCACCCCCTGGCATCAGGAATGGTTTACCCCGTCCTGTGGAGCCCCAGGCACCCCCAGGCATCAGGAATGGTTTACCCCGTCCTGTGGAGCCCCAGGCGCCCCCAGGCATCAGGAATGGTTTACCCCGTCCTGTGGAGCCCCAGGCGCCCCCAGGCATCAGGAATGGTTTACCCCGTCCTGTGGAGCCCCAGGCGCCCCCAGGCATCAGGAATGGTTTACCCCATCCTGTGGAGCCCCAGGCACCCCCTGGCATCAGGAATGGTTTACCCCGTCCTGTGGAGCCTCAGGCACCCCCTGGCATCAGGAATGGTTTACCCCGTCCTGTGGAGACCCAGGCACCCCCTGGCATCAGGAATGGTTTACCCCGTCCTGTGGAGCCCCAGGCGCCCCCAGGCATCAGGAATGGTTTACCCCGTCCTGTGGAGCCCCAGGCGCTCCCAGGCATCAGGAATGGTTTACCCCGTCCTGTGGAGCCCCAGGCACCCCCAGGCATCAGGAATGTTTTACCCCATCCTGTGGAGCCCCAGGCACCCCCAGGCATCAGGAATGGTTTACCCCGTCCTGTGGAGCCCCAGGCACCCCCAGGCATCAGGAATGGTTTACCCCGTCCTGTGGAGCCCCAGGCACCCCCAGGCATCAGGAATGGTTTACCCCGTCCTGTGGAACCCCAGGCACCCCCTGGCATCAGGAATGGTTTACCCCGTCCTGTGGAGCCCCAGGCATCCCCAGGCATCAGGAATGGTTTACCCCGTCCTGTGGAGCCCCAGGCACCCCCTGGCACCAGGAATGGTTTACCCCGTCCTGTGGAGCCCCAGGCACCCCCTGGCATCAGGAATGGTTTACCCCGTCCTGTGGAGCCCTAGGCACCCCCAGGCATCAGGAATGGTTTACCCCGTCCTGTGGAGCCCCTGGCATCAGGAATGGTTTACCCCGTCCTGTGGAGCCCCAGGCGCCTGGAACGTTAATCCAGATCTGGAGCACCGAAGACAGTCAGACCAGGGGGTAGCAAGAGGTTATAAACACAGGAATTTGCTCTGCGCTTAAATTGCTTATTGAATGGCTATGAAGGTTTCTGAAATATGTGTTACTGTGTTTAACTAAGCAGTAATACCAGGGACCTACATTAAACCCCTCCTTTTTACCTCTACAATCCTCATATGGCCATTATATCCTCAAGAGAGAGGCTGAACAGAGTGTGGCGTGCTGAAAAAGACTACGGTGATAAATTGCTGGTATAGCTGTTGTATAAACACTGTTCCTCAGCAAGTTCCTCAGTGAAGGAAGCTGTAACATATCTCTCTCTCTCACACACACACACACAAAACACACACACACGCACGCACACACACACACACACACACACAGAGAGCTGCTGTGATACAGACAGTAATCCGTGGTGACACTGCTGTGAAGGCGGGGAAAAAACATCCAGCCAACCTTTTGGCACTTCCAACATACCGTGTCGAGCGCGGCTTTGACAACAAAAAAATAAAAATAAAGCAGGAGTTCACACCCAGTCACATGCCTCTGTCTAATCCCTCCCTCTCATCCTTCAATCTCACCAGAGGACAGCATCAATTTAGAGATACGTGATGTTGTGGAACAAGAACGCCCCCAACCACTGTATCTGTCTTTAGCTCAGTGTGCTAACACAGTCAGCGGGACTGTGTTGGTTGCTAGGAGAGGAAGAACACATTATGTTAATTTAAAATAATACTAGAGCCATACAATTAGTTTCCCTCATTTTACATACCCATAGGCTTCATAGTGGACGTATGGTAGTGTGTTATGTATGGTAGTGTTATGTATGGTAGTGTTGTGTATGGTAGTGTTATGTATGGTAGTGTTATGTATGGTAGTGTTATGTATGGTAGTGTTATGTATGGTAGTGTTATGTATGGTAGTGTTGTTATGTATGGTAGTGTTATGTATGGTAGTGTTATGTATGGTAGTGTTATGTATGGTAGTGTTATGTATGGTAGTGTTATGTATGGTAGTGTTATGTATGGTAGTGTTATGTATGGTAGTGTTATGTATGGTAGTGTTATGTATGGTAGTGTTATGTATGGTAGTGTTATGTATGGTAGTGTTGTTATGTATGGTAGTGTTATGTATGGTAGTGTTATGTATGGTAGTGTTATGTATGGTAGTGTTATGTATGGTAGTGTTATGTATGGTAGTGTTGTTATGTATGGTAGTGTTGTTATGTATGGTAGTGTTATGTATGGTAGTGTTATGTATGGTAGTGTTATGTATGGTAGTGTTGTTATGTATGGTAGTGTTATGTATGGTAGTGTTATGTATGGTAGTGTTATGTATGGTAGTGTTATGTATGCTAGTGTTATGTATGGTAGTGTTATGTATGGTAGTGTTATGTATGGTAGTGTTATGTATGGTAGTGTTGTTATGTATGGTAGTGTTATGTATGGTAGTGTTATGTATGGTAGTGTTATGTATGGTAGTGTTATGTATGGTAGTGTTATGTATGGTAGTGTTGTTATGTATGGTAGTGTTATGTATGGTAGTGTTATGTATGGTAGTGTTATGTATGGTAGTGTTATGTATGGTAGTGTTATGTATGGTAGTGTTGTTATGTATGGTAGTGTTATGTATGCTAGTGTTATGTATGCTAGTGTTATGTATGGTAGTGTTATGTATGGTAGTGTTATGTATGGTAGTGTTATGTATGGTAGTGTTATGTATGGTAGTGTTGTTATGTATGGTAGTGTTGTGTATGGTAGTGTTGTTATGTATGGTAGTGTTATGTATGGTAGTGTTATGTATGGTAGTGTTATGTATGGTAGTGTTATGTATGGTAGTGTTATGTATGGTAGTGTTATGTATGGTAGTGTTGTTATGTATGGTAGTGTTATGTATGGTAGTGTTATGTATGGTAGTGTTATGTATGGTAGTGTTATGTATGGTAGTGTTATGTATGGTAGTGTTATGTATGGTAGTGTTGTTATGTATGGTAGTGTTATGTATGGTAGTGTTATGTATGGTAGTGTTATGTATGGTAGTGTTGTTATGTATGGTAGTGTTATGTATGGTAGTGTTATGTATGGTAGTGTTATGTATGGTAGTGTTATGTATGGTAGTGTTATGTATGTTATGTAGTGTTATGTATGGTAGTGTTATGTATGGTAGTGTTATGTATGGTAGTGTTGTTATGTATGGTAGTGTTATGTATGCTAGTGTTATGTATGCTAGTGTTATGTATGGTAGTGTTATGTATGGTAGTGTTATGTATGGTAGTGTTGTTATGTATGGTAGTGTTATGTATGCTAGTGTTATGTATGGTAGTGTTATGTATGGTAGTGTTATGTATGGTAGTGTTATGTATGGTAGTGTTGTTATGTATGGTAGTGTTATGTATGCTAGTGTTATGTATGCTAGTGTTATGTATGGTAGTGTTATGTATGGTAGTGTTATGTATGGTAGTGTTATGTATGGTAGTGTTATGTATGGTAGTGTTGTTATGTATGGTAGTGTTGTGTATGGTAGTGTTGTTATGTATGGTAGTGTTATGTATGGTAGTGTT
The DNA here is from genome assembly GCF_021184085.1 of Oncorhynchus gorbuscha. Taxonomy (NCBI): domain Eukaryota; kingdom Metazoa; phylum Chordata; class Actinopteri; order Salmoniformes; family Salmonidae; genus Oncorhynchus; species Oncorhynchus gorbuscha. The sequence goes on along the minus strand of NC_060190.1, from coordinate 76,204,765 downwards.
ATGTATGGTAGTGTTATGTATGGTAGTGTTATGTATGGTAGTGTTATGTATGGTAGTGTTATGTATGGTAGTGTTATGTATGGTAGTGTTATGTATGGTAGTGTTGTGTATGGTAGTGTTGTTATGTATGCTAGTGTTACATTTACATTACATTTAAGTCATTTAGCAGACGCTCTTATCCAGAGCGACTTACAAATTGGTGCATTCACCTTATGACATCCAGTGGGACAGTCACTTAACAATAGTGCATCTAAAACTTAGGGGGGGTGGGGTGAGAGGGATTACTTAACCTATCCTAGGTATTCCTTAAAGAGGTGGGGTTTCAGGTGTCTCCGGAAGGTGGTGATTGACTCCGCTGTCCTGGCGTCGTGAGGGAGTTTGTTCCACCATTGGGGGGCCAGGGCAGCGAACAGTTTTGACTGGGCTGAGCGGGAGCTGTACTTCCTCAGTGGTAGGGAGGCGAGCAGGCCAGAGGTGGATGAACGCAGTGCCCTTGTTTGGGTGTAGGGCCTGATCAGAGCCTGGAGGTACTGAGGTGCCGTTCCCCTCACAGCTCCGTAGGCAAGCACCATGGTCTTGTAGCGGATGCGAGCTTCAACTGGAAGCCAGTGGAGAGAACGGAGGAGCGGGGTGACGTGAGAGAACTTGGGAAGGTTGAACACCAGACGGGCTGCGGCGTTCTGGATGAGTTGAAGGGGTTTAATGGCACAGGCAGGGAGCCCAGCCAACAGCGAGTTGCAGTAATCCAGACGGGAGATGACAAGTGCCTGGATTAGGACCTGCGCCGCTTCCTGTGTGAGGCAGGGTCGTACTCTGCGGATGTTGTAGATGTATGGTAGTGTTATGTATGGTAGTGTTATGTATGGTAGTGTTATGTATGGTAGTGTTGTTATGTATGGTAGTGTTGTTATGTATGGTAGTGTTATGTATGGTAGTGTTATGTATGGTAGTGTTATGTATGGTAGTGTTGTGTATGGTAGTGTTGTTATGTATGGTAGTGTTGTGTATGGTAGTGTTGTTATGTATGGTAGTGTTGTGTATGGTAGTGTTATGTATGGTAGTGTTATGTATGGTAGTGTTGTGTATGGTAGTGTTGTTATGTATGGTAGTGTTGTGTATGGTAGTGTTGTTATGTATGGTAGTGTTGTTATGTATGGTAGTGTTATGTATGGTAGTGTTATGTATGGTAGTGTTATGTATGGTAGTGTTATGTATGGTAGTGTTATGTATGGTAGTGTTATGTATGGTAGTGTTATGTATGGTAGTGTTGTTATGTATGGTAGTGCTGTTATGTATGGTAGTGTTGTTATGTATGGTAGTGTTATATATGGTAATGTTGTTATGTATGGTAGTGTTGTTATGTATGGTAGTGTTGTTATGTATGGTAGTGTTGTTATGTATGGTAGTGTTATGTATGGTAGTGTTGTGTATGGTAGTGTTGTTATGTATGGTAGTGTTGTTATGTATGGTAGTGTTGTTGTGTATGGTAGTGTTGTTATGTATGGTAGTGTTATGTATGGTAGTGTTGTTATGTATGGTAGTGTTATGTATGGTAGTGTTGTTATGTATGGTAGTGTTGTTATGTATGGTAGTGTTATGTATGGTAGTAGTGTTATGTATGGTAGTGTTATGTATGGTAGTGTTATGTATGGTAGTGTTATGTATGGTAGTGTTATGTATGGTAGTGTTATGTATGGTAGTGTTATGTATGGTATGTATGGTAGTGTTGTTATGTATGGTAGTGTTGTTATGTATGGTAGTGTTGTTGTGTATGGTAGTGTTGTTATGTATGGTAGTGTTATGTATGGTAGTGTTGTTATGTATGGTAGTGTTGTTATGTATGGTAGTGTTATGTATGGTAGTGGTATGTATGGTAGTGTTATGTATGGTAGTGGTATGTATGGTAGTGTTATGTATGGTAGTGTTGTTATGTATGGTAGTGTTGTTATGTATGGTAGTGTTGTTATGTATGGTAGTGTTGTTATGTATGGTAGTGTTATGTATGGTAGTGGTATGTATGGTAGTGTTATGTATGGTAGTGTTATGTATGGTAGTGTTATGTATGGTAGTGTTGTTATGTATGGTAGTGTTGTTATGTATGGTAGTGTTATGTATGGTAGTGGTATGTATGGTAGTGTTATGTATGGTAGTGTTATGTATGGTAGTGTTATGTATGGTAGTGTTGTTATGTATGGTAGTGTTATGTATGGTAGTGTTATGTATGGTAGTGTTGTTATGTATGGTAGTGTTGTGTATGGTAGTGGTATGTATGGTAGTGTTATGTATGGTAGTGGTATGTATGGTAGTGTTATGTATGGTAGTGTTATGTATGGTAGTGTTATGTATGGTAGTGTTGTGTATGGTAGTGTTGTTATGTATGGTAGTGTTGTTATGTATGGTAGTGTTGTTATGTATGGTAGTGTTATGTATGGTAGTGGTATGTATGGTAGTGTTATGTATGGTAGTGTTATGTATGGTAGTGTTATGTATGGTAGTGTTATGTATGGTAGTGTTATGTATGGTAGTGTTGTTATGTATGGTAGTGTTGTTATGTATGGTAGTGTTGTTATGTATGGTAGTGTTGTTATGTATGGTAGTGTTGTTATGTATGGTAGTGTTGTGTATGGTAGTGTTGTTATGTATGGTAGTGTTATGTATGGTAGTGTTGTTATGTATGGTAGTGTTGTTATGTATGGTAGTGTTATGTATGGTAGTGTTGTTATGTATGGTAGTGTTGTTATGTATGGTAGTGTTGTTATGTATGGTAGTGTTGTTATGTATGGTAGTGTTATGTATGGTAGTGTTATGTATGGTAGTGTTGTTATGTATGGTAGTGTTGTTATGTATGGTAGTGTTGTTATGTATGGTAGTGTTGTTATGTATGGTAGTGTTGTTATGTATGGTAGTGTTGTTATGTATGGTAGTGTTGTTATGTATGGTAGTGTTGTGTATGGTAGTGTTGTTATGTATGGTAGTGTTGTTATGTATGGTAGTGTTGTTATGTATGGTAGTGTTGTTATGTATGGTAGTGTTGTGTATGTATAGTAGTGTTGTGTATGTATGGTAGTGTTATGTATGGTAGTGTTGTTATGTATGGTAGTGTTGTTATGTATGGTAGTGTTGTTATGTATGGTAGTGTTATGTATGGTAGTGTTGTTATGTATGGTAGTGTTGTGTATGGTAGTGTTGTTATGTATGGTAGTGTTGTTATGTATGGTAGTGTTGTTATGTATGGTAGTGTTGTTATGTATGGTAGTGTTGCTATGTATGGTAGTGTTGTTATGTATGGAAGTGTTGTTATGTATGGTAGTGTTATGTATGGTAGTGTTGTTATGTATGGTAGTGTTGTTATGTATGGTAGTGCTGTTATGTATGGTAGTGTTGTTATGTATGGTAGTGTTGTTATGTATGGTAGTGTTATGTATGGTAGTGTTGTTATGTATGGTAGTATTATGTATGGTAGTGTTGTTATGTATGGTAGTATTATGTATGGTAGTGTTATGTATGGTAGTGTTGTTATGTATGGTAGTGTTATGTATGGTAGTGTTGTTATGTATGGTAGTATTATGTATGGTAGTGTTGTTATGTATGGTAGTATTATGTATGGTAGTGTTATGTATGGTAGTGTTATGTATGGTAGTGTTATGTATGGTAGTGTTATGTA
>NC_060190.1:76178601-76196101 GCF_021184085.1 Oncorhynchus gorbuscha | reverse complement strand
GGCTGTTGGTCAACCAAGATTTTGTTTTAGTCGAGCTGTGGCAAATATATATATTTTTTAATTATGGCACACGAGACACTTGTCTGATTCATGCCTGTCTGAGTGGACTAATCCATTGTGTAGGTCTGTCTGAGTGGACTAATCCATTGTGTTGGTCTGTCTGAGTGGACTAATCCATTGTAGAGGCCTGTCTGAGTGGACTAATCCATTGTGTATGTCTGTCTGAGTGGACTAATCCATTGTGTAGGTCTGTCTGAGTGGACTAATCCATTGTGTAGGTCTGTCTGAGTGGACTAATCCATTGTGTAGGTCTGTCTGAGTGGACTAATCCATTGTGTAGGTCTGTCTGAGTGGACTAATCCATTGTGTAGGTCTGTCTGAGTGGACTAATCCATTGTGTAGGTCTGTCTGAGTGGACTAATCCATTGTGTAGGTCTGTCTGAGTGGACTAATCCATTGTGTAGGTCTGTCTGAGTGGACTAATCCATTGTGTAGGTCTGTCTGAGTGGACTAATCCATTGTGTAGGTCTGTCTGAGTGGACTAAATCCATTATAGAGGTCTGTCTGAGTGGACTAATCCATTGTGTAGGTCTGTCTGAGTGGACTAATCCATTGTGTAGGTCTGTCTGAGTGGACTAATCCATTGTGTTGGTCTGTCTGAGTGGACTAATCCATTGTGTAGGTCTGTCTGAGTGGACTAATCCATTGTAGAGGCCTGTCTGAGTGGACTAATCCATTGTGTAGGTCTGTCTGAGTGGACTAATCCATTGTGTAGGTCTGTCTGAGTGGACTAATCCATTGTGTAGGCCTGTCTGAGTGGACTAATCCATTGTGTAGGCCTGTCTGAGTGGACTAATCCATTGTGTAGGCCTGTCTGAGTGGACTAATCCATTGTAGAGGCCTGTCTCAGTGGATTAATCCATTATAGAGGTCTGTTTCAGTGGACTAATCCATTGTGTAGGCCTGTCTGAGTGGACTAATCCATTATAGAGGTCTGTTTGAGTGGACTAATCCATTGTGTAGGCCTGTCTGAGTGGACTAATCCATTGTGTAGGCCTGTCTGAGTGGACTAATCCATTGTAGAGGTCTGTTTCAGTGGACTAATCCATTGTGTAGGCCTGTCTGAGTGGACTAATCCATTATAGAGGTCTGTCTCAGTGGACTAATCCATTGTGTAGGCCTGTCTGAGTGGACTAACCCATTGTGTAGGCCTGTCTGAGTGGACTAGTCCATTGTGTAGGCTGCAGGGGGGGGGTACACCAGTAGTATATTTACCATTTATTACCATCATTTCTAATCTACAATGTTTGTTTGGTTAAGGTCATTTCTGTTCATACAATTCAATTTGACTGTTCTCATTGTTGGAGAGGACACGTTGTTGTGAGGCAAAAGTTTTGATTTATCTCACTCCATTTTATGAGTTGTCAATTAATTCATTGTCTTTTGTTTAGTGCGCTCCTGTCAATCTTGAGTACGGACACGCACCTGATTACGTATAGAAATAAGCCTATAGGCTGCCTGGCCTGCGCACAAATGGAGGCCTATAAATGTGCCCATTTGGGGATCTGCTAGTATTTCTGATTGTCTTATCTCACCATCACAGTGGAGTTTCTCAAATGAGGCTTATAAATGTGCCCCTTTTGGGGATCTGATAGTATTTCTGATTGTCTTATCTCACCATCACAGTGGAGTGTCTCAAAGGCATTTTTTCTTCGCTTGAAAAAAGCAAGTAAACAAAGTTTGTTTTTTTACAGCCATTGAGAATGAAAATGGTTCCTCAATGTGGCCTATTTAAAAAAATATTTCCAGCTTTCTCCCTTTCGATAACCACTCAGCATGAAAGGAGAAAAATAATACATTTTCTGATCTGGTGGAAACATATAGACTTACCTAATTACTTGCGCAAATATCCTACAGCTGCGTCCGTCTGTCTGTCCGGAGATCACTGGAGCCGGAAACTCTTGAGGTTCCAGAATATTTTATCCAATGTTGCAAGTTTAGTCGTGCAAGCTTCAGGCCAGACCCAAGTTAATAGTTGATCAAATGTTTCAAGTTCCTTGCAGACAGGCCAATGCATAGCCAGTGTGATTTATAGGATATTTATTTTTATCGGGATATTTTCTACCTGTCGGCTGCAAAGTTTTGATTGGTTGCCTTTATGTAGGCTATTTTTTTGTATATTTTGCCATTGGCAATAAATAATACAAATAATAATAATAAAAAGTTGCTTTTGGATTTGTATAATTTGAATTTTAATCTCATTTTGATGAACCACATGACATTGATTTTGAGATATGAATACTTTATAATAAATTAAAATAAACCATTCCACTAAAATGTGGAAAAATATAAAAATCATAACTGGCACGCAGATCAGTAGAAATGGTAAGACATCTTGGCACGCAGATCAGTAGACATGGTAAGACATCCTGGCACGCAGATCAGTAGAAATGGTAAGATATCTTGGCACGCAGATCAGTAGACATGGTAAGACATCCTGGCACGCAGATCAGTAGAAATGGTAAGATATCTTGGCACGCAGATCAGTAGAAATGGTAAGACATCTTGGCACGCAGATCAGTAGAAATGGTAAGACATCTTGGCACGCAGATCAGTAGAAATGGTAAGATAGCTTGGCACGCAGATCAGTAGAAATGGTAAGATATCTTGGCACGCAGATCAGTAGAAATGGTAAGATATCTTGGCACGCAGATCAGTAATAATGGTAAGATAGCTTGGCACGCAGATCAGTAATAATGGTAAGATAGCTTGGCACGCCAAATGGAAAAGGTTGCCGTCCACTAAATTCAGGAGTTTAAAAGGCAGAATCTGCGAAGGCCAGCAGAGGAGGTGGTTCGGGTTGGAAACCACGATTAATACCATTCCATTTATTCCATCCCAGCTCAATAACAATGAGCCTGTCCTCCTATAGCTCCTCCCACCAGCCTCCTCTGCAGCAAAACACACACTCACACACACACACAACCCACAGGAACACACACACAACCCACAGGAACACACACAACCCACAGGAACACACACAACCCACAGGAACACACACACACAACACACACACAACCCACAGGAACACACACACACAACCCACAGGAACACACACACAACCCACAGGAACACACACACAACCCACAGGAACACACACACACAACACACACTCACACACACAACCGACAGGAACACACACACACAACCCACAGGAACACACACACTCACAACCCACAGGAACACACACACAACCCACAGGAACACACACACACAACCCACAGGAACACACACACACAACACACACACAACCCACAGGAACACACACACACAACCCACAGGAACACACACACAACCCACAGGAACACACACACACAACACACACTCACACACACAACCGACAGGAACACACACACACAACCCACAGGAACACACACACTCACAACCCACAGGAACACACACACAACCCACAGGAACACACACACACAACCCACAGGAACACCCACTGCTCAAACAGGTGACGGTAGCACAATTGAAGTGATTAGAGTCGTCTTTCTGTGTGAAAGGAAACACACGAGGAAGAACAAAAGCCGCCAGCCGTACTCGACTGCACTAGCTGGCGCCAGATAAACACTGACTTTGTCCCTTTGTCAGTCTCCTTCTCTCTGAAGGTTATAGATTAACAATATAACAATGCTGAATCTGAAGCTGGGAGCAGAGAGAGAAGAACACTCTTCCCCTGACTGTGACAAAGACAGATCATTGTGTTGCCCAATTTCTGGTGTGTTGACAAGGCTGTTGGAATACGGTGTGTGTGTGTGTGTGTGTGTTCCTGTGGGTGTCGGGGAATAGATAGCTGAAGTGTTTTATCTAATAGGGTAGGCATAAGGAACAGAACTCCAGCGACAATTATTGATGACAGGCCCCACAGCAGCACGGTATTAGTTTATGGATCAAGTTTAGAGAAAATTAAGACTGCGGCATTTAATGAAAAATGAATCCTCTTTCTCAACGCTCACAGTAATGTGTCCTCATGTAGGACTTCAGAACACAGGAACAGGCCGTTGAAGAGAGTAGTGTCTGAGGTTTAATCTGGAGAGAGTAGTGTCGGAGGTTTAATCTGTAGAGAGTAGTGTCTGAGGTTTAATTTGAACAGAGTAGTGTCTGAGGTTTAATCTGAACAGAGTAGTGTCGGAGGTTTAATCTGAAGAGAGTAGTGTCTGAGGTTTAATCTGTAGAGAGTAGTGTCTGAGGTTTAATCTGTAGAGAGTAGTGTCTGAGGTTTAATCTGAACAGAGTAGTGTCCGAGGTTTAATCTGAACAGAGTAGTATCAGAGGTTTAATCTGAAGAGAGTAGTGTCCGAGGTTTAATCTGAACAGAGTAGTATCAGAGGTTTAATCTGAAGAGAGTATTGTCCGAGGTTTAATCTGAACAGAGTAGTGTCCGAGGTTTAATCTGAACAGAGTAGTATCAGAGGTTTAATCTGAAGAGAGTATTGTCCGAGGTTTAATCTGAACAGAGTAGTGTCGGAGGTTTAATCTGTAGAGAGTAGTGTCGGAGGTTTAATCTGTAGAGAGTAGTGTCTGAGGTTTAATCTGTAGAGAGTAGTGTCGGAGGTTTAATCTGTAGAGAGTAGTGTCTGAGGTTTAATCTGTAGAGAGTAGTGTCTGAGGTTTAATCTGTAGAGAGTAGTGTCCGAGGTTTAAGGTTTAATCTGTAGAGAGTAGTATCAGAGGTTTAATCTGTAGAGAGTAGTGTCGGAGGTTTAATCTGTAGAGAGTAGTGTCTGAGGTTTAATCTGTAGAGAGTAGTGTCTGAGGTTTAATCTGTAGAGAGTAGTGTCCGAGGTTTAAGGTTTAATCTGTAGAGAGTAGTATCAGAGGTTTAATCTGTAGAGAGTAGTGTCGGAGGTTTAATCTGTAGAGAGTAGTGTCCGAGGTTTAATCTGAAGAGAGTAGTGTCTGAGGTTTAATCTGAACAGAGTAGTATCAGAGGTTTAATCTGAAGAGAGTAGTGTCCGAGGTTTAATCTGAACAGAGTAGTGTCGGAGGTTTAATCTGTAGAGAGTAGTGTCCGAGGTTTAATCTGAAGAGAGTAGTGTCTGAGGTTTTATTCTGAAGAGAATTTGCATTTGGGTATCCTGGAGACTTCCATGAAACATCAACCGTACTGGCAACATCATACATTACTTCAATATCATAATACCATAAACCCAATTTCCCACCCCAAGGATGTTGAAATAGCAGCACCTATAGTGTTCCACCATTCGACATCTGGCCGTCTATCTCATGTCACCACCATGTAGTCTAATGGGCCAGTAGATAGCCTGCTTCCTAATGTCTGTGTCTCAAAAAGCACGATATTCCTCATGTAGTGCACTACATAATAGTGCAGTCAAGGATGGGCTAAAAAAGTAGTGCACTTCACAGGATTAGGATGGACTCCAGTCAAAAGTAGTGCACTACATTTGGAATTGGTTATGTTGGACCATGGTCAACAGTAGTGCACTACATAGGGAATAGGGTGCTATCTGAGACGCAGGCCTATAATAGCCCTGTTTTCTCCCCCTTCCTTCCAGATGATGGTCCTTACTCTAAAGGGAACAAGGACTCACAAGGGACAGACAATTCCCTGACCTCCAGGAGACAGAGTATCCCAGGTACACTACTGAGTTTCTTTACTGTCTGGCTGCTCATCTCAGGTCTCTCTCTCTGGTCTCTCTGGTCTCTCTGGTATGTCTCTGGTCTCTCTGGTATGTCTCTGGTCTTTCTGGTATGTATCTGGTCTCTCTGGTATGTCTCTGGTCTCTCTGGTATGTCTCTGGTCTTTCTGGTATGTCTCTGGTCTCTCTGGTATGTCTCTGGTCTTTCTGGTATGTCTCTGGTCTCTCTGGTATGTCTCTGGTCTCTCTGGTATGTCTCTGGTCTCTCTGGTATGTCTCTTGTCTCTCTGGTATGTATCTGGTCTCTCTGGTATGTCTCTGGTCTCTCTGGTATGTCTCTGGTCTCTCCCTGGTATCTTTCTCGCTGGCTCTCCATAGCTCACAGTTCTCTTCCTCTCTCTGCTCTCTCTCTCTCTCTAGTCTATCTCTCTCTGGTGTCTCTCTAGTCTCTCTCTAGTCTCTTTCGCTCTGGTCTTCATCTCTCTGGTCTCTTTCTCTCTTGTCTCTATCTCTCTGCTCTCTCTCTCTCTCTCTAGTCTATCTCTCTCTGGTCTCTCTGGTCTCTCTGGTTACCTCTCCGTCTGTCATTTTGCTGTTTCTGCTCTCTGTCAGGTGTTCGCTCTGCTGATTGGGCCTGGATGGGTGTAAATTAAAAGGTTCTCCCTGCTGATTGGGCCTGGATGGGTGTGAACTAAAAGGTTCTCCCTGCTGGTTGGGCCTGGATGGGTGTAAACTAAAGGTTCTCCCTGCTGATTGGGCCTGGATGGGTGTAAACTAAACGTTTCTCCCTGCTGATTGGGCCTGGATGGTTGTGAACTAAATGTTTCTCCCTGCTGATTGGGCCTGGATGGGTGTAAACTAAAAGGTTCTCCCTGCTGATTGGGCCTGGATGGGTGTAAACTAAAGGTTCTCCCTGCTGATTGGGCCTGGATGGGTGTAAACTAAAGGTTCTCCATGCTGGTTGGGCCTGGATGGGTGTAAACTAAAGGTTATCCATGCTGGTTGGGCCTGGATGGGTGTAAACTAAAGGTTCTCCATGCTGGTTGGGCCTGGATGGGTGTAAACTAAAGGTTCTCCATGCTGGTTGGGCCTGGATGGGTGTAAACTAAAAGGTTGTCCCTGCTGATTGGGCCTGGATGGGTGTAAACTAAAGTGTGTAGATGAAGATGATGGGGAGTCTGTATTCGGCTGCTCATACTCCCTGGCCGTGCACGCTGCTTCGCCTATTATTTTCTGTGCATATTGCAAAGCGTTCTACGATGATAACTGGAATTAGCTTGATGAACAAATAATTGGGGGATTGAAACCAGCTGTGTAAAACAAAGACAAAACAAATGCAACAAGGAACAAGGAGAGGCACCGACTTCGGCGGAAGTCGTGACACAAGGCTTTGGAAGAACATAACACTGTATTCTCACACAACTGCTGAAGAAAGAAGACCTGCTGGGGGGGAAAGCAAACATACAGCAGTACTTCTTTCTTCAGCCATTGTGTGAGAATACTGTGTTCGGTTCTTCCAAAGCCTTGTGTCACGATTTCCACCGAAGTCGGTCCCTCTCCTTGTTCGAGCAGCGTTCAGCGGTCGACGTCATCGGCCTTCTAGCCATCGCTGATCCACTTTTCATTTTCCATTTGTTTTGTCTTTGTCTTACACACCTGGTTTCAATCCCCAACTTACTTGTTCATTATTTAACCCTCTGTTCCCCCCATGTTGGTTTGTGAGTGATTGTTCATTGTACATTGGTCCGTTATTGTGGCTGGCATTGTTGCTTTGTCTTTTGGTTTATTTTTGAGTAAAGTATGTTGATTACTCATATCTGCTGTCCTGCGCCTGACTCTATACACCAGCTACACAAAGGACCCATTAAACATTGACTGCTGTACAGAAATACTACCTAACTCCTTATGATAAAAGAGAGCCGTGTAAACTTTCTTACGGCGCTGAATGTCATAAAATGTAATATTTGTAGAAGTATAATGTTCATTGTGATTTAAAATGGAATCCTCTAGACTAGCACCAGCTTGTATTTAAACCCAGAATTTCATCTCAAATTCAACATTTCACCGTTAAATTCGGACTGTATCCCGAGGCTAGATGTGAAGTGGTATAATTACAGTGTGTTGTTACTAGGGCTGTTGCGGTGACTGTATTACCTACAAAAACGGCAGTCACGAGTCATGAAGGCAGTCAAATTTCACTTGACCGTTTAGTCGCAGTAATTAGGCATCTCCAAGCTCTGATGGTCATTAGTAGTCTACTAAACTTGCTAACTGCCTGGTACTCAGCACTCTACTGTCCCTCTAATCACTCTGACATCAATGCTAATGTAATCGAAAATCAAATCAAACACTTCATGAGAGCCCATGAGCTCATGTTGCACAACATTTCTATTGGCTATGCAATCATACAAGAAAACAGAGTGATGGCCTCTATTAAAAAGAGGAGGATCCCATCAGCTTTCTATAGGCTAGGCCTGCTATATTTATTTCTCAACTTTCCTCATATTAAACACATTGCTTCTATTTACAACAGGAGTATAGCCTACCTGGATTTCATCAAATTGAAGCACCGGAAAAGCATACTCTCTATTTAAGTGCATAGATGACATGTATATATTTTCCCGCTGCCCCTGTTTCAAATCAAATCAAAAATCAAATCACATTTATTTGTCACGTACACATGGTTAGCAGATGTTAATGCGAGTGTAGTGAAATGTTTGCGCTTCTAGTTCCGACAATGCAGTAATAACAAATGAGTAATCTAACCTAACAATTCCACAACTCCTACCGTATACACACAAGTGTAAAGGGATAAAGAATATGTACATAAAGATATATGAATGAGTGATGGTACAGAACAGCATAGGCAAGATGCAGTAGATGGTATAGAGTACAGTATATACATATGAGATGAGTAATGTAGGGTATGTAAACATTATATTAGGTAGCATTTTTTAAAGTGGCCAGTGATACATTTTTTACATCAATTCCATCAATTTCCATTATTAAAGTGGCTGGAGTTGAGTCAGTATGTTGGCAGCAGCCACTCAATGTTAGTGCTGGGTGTTTAACAGTCTGATGGCCTTGAGATAGAAGCTGTTTTTCAGTCTCTCGGTCCCTGCTTTGATGCACCTGTACTGACCTCGCCTTCTGGATGATAGCAGGGTGAAAAGGCAGTGGTTCGGGTGGTTGTTGTCCTTGATAATCTTTATGGCCTTCCTGTGACATTGGGTGGTGTAGGTGTCCTGGAGGGCAGGTAGTTTGCCCCTGGTGATGCGTTGTACAGACCTCACTACCCTCTGGAGAGCCTTACGGTTGTGGGCGGAGCAGTTGCCGTACCAGGCGGTGATACAGCCCGACAGGATGCTCTCGATTGTGCATCTGTAGAATTTGTGAGTGCTTTTGGTGACAAGCCGAATTTCTTCAGCCTCCTGAGGTTGAAGAGGCGCTGCTGCGCCTTCTTCACAACGCTGTCTGTGTGGGTGGACCAATTCAGTTTGTTCGTGATGTGTGTATGCCGTGATGTGTATGCTCCCTCTGCTGTTTCCTGAAGTGCACAATCATCTCCTTTGTTTTGTTGACGTTGAGTGTGAGGTTATTTTCCTGACACCACCTCCTCCCTGTAGGCCGTCTCGTTGTTGTTGTTAATCAAGCCTACCACTGTAGTGTCATCTGCAACTTGATTTATTGAGTTGGAGGCATGCATGGCCACGCAGTCGTGGGTGGTGAACAGGGAGTACAGGAGAGTGCTCAGAACGCACCCTTGTGGGGCCCCAGTGTTGAGGATCAGCGGGGTGGAGATGTTGTTACCTACCCTCACCACCTGGGGGCGGCCCGTCAAGAAGTCCATTACCCAGTTGCACAGGGCGGGGTCGAGACCCAGGGTCTATCACATCCTACCACTGTCCCAGACTATGTTTGGAATATTTATTTCTCGCACAGAATATAATAGGTTGACCTTTGTACAGTTCTATGGGGGATAGTAGATTGACATAGGCTAGTGCTCTTGCTGTTTGTTAGGCCTACTCATCTTGTTGGCTGACGAAAAGTTAATGTGGACAGTTCTTCCAATATCTTCAATATGCACCTCGGAATTGGATAAGGACCTGCACTGTTAAGACCCCTAAGTGTCTGTCTTCACTTGTAGCCTGCGAGAAACTCCCGATCACGTGATGGAGAGCCATGTGAGTGAGAGCACGCAGCACTCAGGGAGAATGGAACAACAGGGATGCCGCCGAGAAATTCAAGGCATTATGAAGTGCTTGTCAAATTGTGAATGAGAGACTGATGAAGAGTGATGAAGAGCCAGCGCAAAATAAAACAAAGCTGAGCTCATGCCTTTCAAGTGACTTTTTTCAAATCATCATTTGTCATACAGCCTTACAATGTATTACAAATCAAAACATATAACCTAAGGTTTGTAGAACAACTAAAGTTACATTAATAACTCTAAATTAAGCATATAAGAATACCTGTTAATCGCTAAACACAGAATAGCCGCATGTGCTCCCTCCCTCAAATCATTTGGAGACAAAATCCATTCTATTTTATTCACCTTTGTTCAATTGTATTCTATAAAATAATAAAATAATATAAAATAATGCCACGGAATTCTAAGTAAATCTTGTCTGTTAAATGAACTAGTGTAGCCCACAGCCATATGGTATAGCCAGATCGGGACCTGACATAAGGACAAGTCAGAGTATGCTATTCTGTTCTGAAATAGACTATAATTTCTTCATATCATGCTTCTTTAGACCTATCTAAATAAATAATGGATTTATTGTGAAGATGTAGGCTAAATTACATGGATTTACATGGATAAAATGTAGATGTTCCAAAGGTCTGCATCAGTGGCTTGTAGGCTGTGTGTGGAAGCCAGGAGATGCAAAATGTGTTTATGTTAATTACCGGTCAATTACCGTGAGACCGGCAATTATTTGCTTGACAATCGTTGGCTGACCAAACTAATTGTTACTGTATGTTTAAATACCATGCAGAACATGGCTGTTTTAATTACAGTGTGGTGATGAGTATATGTTTGAAGTGGAACTGGCTACTTTGCAGATATGATACAAACAGATCGACCACCTCGATTCGGTCTGATGTTGCAAAATTTGAAGTTGTGTTATTTACATTGGATAAAAGTAGAGAGTCAGAGCTACAAAATGATATATCATACAGTTGAGGAACATTGAGACTGTTTTTATGCTTCTGAAAGTTGATAAACTTGTAACCCCACTTTTGAGAAAATGTCCCTTGAATGTTTTGGTACAACTACCGGAGATCTTTTCTTTGTCTACACCTATTCAGCAGCGTTCAGCAGTGTCATAGCTAGCCACCATGCAGGAAATGCTGTAGTATGAACCTGCAGGTAGCTAAAGCTAACCAACTAGGTTCAGTGTTAGATAGCTAGCTAACAGTAGGCTATAACAAGAAATGCAGATGTATTTCTGAGATACAAATAATATTACTACACAGATCGTATACGTAACGTTCGCTAGCTAGCTAACAGAACACTTTCACTTCCAACGAAAATGACTTTCTGAAAAACATAGAAATGTATAATGTCTGAAAATGTAGCTGGACTCTTACCTGTATACGTGGATGAACGCTTCAGACTGAAACCAGTGCTGTTTGAAACTGAAGCCCATAGAAGAACGTAAAGAGACCATATCCACAGCTTAAAACTCTAGTTGTTTCCAAAATGGCACCCTTTTTCCTTTATAGTGCACTACTTTAGACCAGAGCCCTATGGAACCCTATTCCCTATTATAGTGCACTACTTTTGACCAGAGCCCTATGGAACCCTATTCCCTATATAGTGCACTACTTTAGACCAGAGCCCTATGGAACCCTATTCCCTATATAGTACACTACTTTAGACCAGAGCCCTATGGAACCCTATTCCCTATATAGTACACTACTTTAGACCAGAGCCCTATGGAACCCTATTCCCTATATAGTGCACTACTTTAGACCAGAGCCCTATGGAACCCTATTCCCTATATAGTACACTACTTTAGACCAGAGCCCTATGGACCCCTATTCCCTATATAGTGACCATATCCACAGCTTAAAACTCTAGTTGTTTCCCAAATGGCACCCTATTTCCTTTACAGTGCACTACTTTTGACCAGAGCCTCAATCAAAAATGATGCACGACATAGGGAATAGGGTGCCATTTAGGACCGTAGTAACCACCTTAACTAAGTAAGACATCCTGTGTCGTTTCCGTATTGTTTGTACAGCTTGTTTGGCCCGCGTGTGCAGGAAGTAGTCCATCACAACCTTGTGTCCACTGATCTTTGTCGATAACGCCTACTACATTCAGGGCACTGATATTGTTGAGAGCTGTAGTAGCAACACTTTTTCAGTGCTCCTTGGCTAATGTTAAATATTTCAAAAAGGCCAAAGTAGCAAGGATTATCTTCACATACTGAGCAGCTCATGTTATAGTGTACATAATCGTCCCTGTGCCCAAGAACACCAATGTTACCTGCCTAAATGACTACCGACCTGTAGCACTCACGTCTGTAGCCATGAAGTGCTTTTAAAGGCTGATCATGGCTCACATCAACATCATCATCCCAGAAACCCTAGAACCACTCCAATTCGCATACCGCCCCAACAAATCCACAGATGACGCAATCTCAGTGTGTTGTGAAATCTGTGAATGTATTGTAATGCTTTTAAAATTGTATAACTGCCTTAATTTTGCTGGACCCCAGGGAGAGTAGGTGAGGCCTTGGCAGCAGCTAATGTAGATCCATAATAAATACAAATACTCCACACTGCCCTTTCCCACCTGGACAAAAGGAACACCTATGTGAGAATGCTGTTCATTGACTACAGCTCAGCGTAGTTCTTCAAAGCTCATCACAAAACCAAAGACACTGGGACTAAACACCTCCCTGTGCAACTGGATCCTGGACTTCCCGGCGGGCCACGCCCAGGTGGTAAGGGTGGGCAACAACACATCTGCAAAGCTAATCCTCAACACGGTGGCCCCTCAGGGGTGCGTGCTTAGTCCCCTCCTGTATTCCCTGTTCACCCACGACTGCGTGGCCAAGCACAACTCCAACACCATCATTAAGTTTGTCGACGACTCAACAGTGGTAGGCCTGATTAAGACAAAGGAGGTGATTGTGGACTACAGGAAAAGTAGGGCCAAGCACTTCCCCATTCTCACCGACGAGGCTGTAGTGGAGCAGGTTGAGAGCTTCAAGTTCCTTGGTGTTCACATCACCAACAAACTATCATGGTCCAAACACTCCAAGAATGTCGTGAATAGGGCACACCAAGAATGTTGTGAACAGTCTCCCCTCAGGAAACTGAAAAGATTTGGCGTTGGTCCCCAGATCCTCAAAAAGTTCCACCGCTGCACCGTCGAGAGCATCCTGACCAGTTGCATCACCGCCTGGTATGGCAACTGCCTGGCATCCGACCGTAAGGCGCTACAGAGGGGAGTGCGTACAGCGCAGTACATCACTGGGGCCAAGCTTCCTGCCATCCAGGACCTACAGTATATACTAGGTGGTGTCAGAGGAAGGCCCAAAAATTGTCAAAGACTCCAGTCACCCAAGCCATAGACTGTTCTCTCTGCTACCGCACGGCAACCTTAAACTGCATTGTTGGTTAAGGGCTTGTAAGTAAGCATATCACGGTAAGGTACAACACCTGTTGTGTTCAGCACAAATAACATTTGATTTGATTTGATGTTATAGACAGAAGCATGCCATATGGCAGACCAATCTGAACTCATCTCTCGGCATGTCCAGCCCATTCATTATCTCAGCCAATCATGGCTAGGGGGAAGATTCCTGTCTTTTTCTGTGGCTAAACCAACTAGGCCTGTAACTTAACAATTGTATTTGTATTTCCAGATGGAATACAAGTTTGTTATTAAGGCATATTAAAGTTCACATGTTCCAGAAGATGTTTCTGCCAAATTCCTCTCCTGTGATGTGCGACATATGCCTACCTTCCTGAAACGGGTCACATATCAGTCAAAAATATAAAATTCACTGTTTATTCTACCAACAAAAAAACTTTTATGAGAGGTTTAAAAAATATTTCATTCCAAATTCCATAAGGCGTTGTTGTCAGAATAGATGGATGCAGTTCAATGCATGATTCATATAACCCACCGATACATTTCCTGGTAGTACAAAACATATTGCTATCAGGTTGTAAATCACAGCTGGCCTGGTACATCGTCTGCTGACTCCATTCAGGATGCACTGGTTCAGTTTCGATGACTCAATATTCTGGACAAAAACAGACGAATGTAACCCAATGCTGGGAATGTCAATACAATCAAACTAGCAAGGGCAATGATCACAAGTCAGTTATAAGTCGCTCTGGATAAGAGCGTCTGCTAAATGACTTAAATGTAAATGTAAATAACATGGCTAATAGGCTAGCGTATCTATTTATTTAGTAGCTAATAGTAGCTTTTTAAAGTTGGGAGCACCAGTGCTGCCAATGATAGTGTTAATTTAGAGCCCCCTGCATTTGATACATATTTACATGTGAACGCGGTTCAGGTAAGGTGGCATATAGTTCCATCAGATACACATCTCTGGGACTATTGAGGCTGAGACACTGAGATGATAATCAGATTGGACAAATAAATCTGTTTATTGAGGTTTACACTCAGTGAGGCCAGTTTATTAGGTACACCACCCCATCATGAACATGGTTTGTTCCTACAGACAGTGAGTCACGTGGCCGTGGCTTGCTGTATAAAGCAGGCAGACAGGCATCGAGGCATTCAGTTACTGTTAGATTGAAGGTTAGATGGGGCAAAACGACCTAAGTGACTTTGAACGTATGATCGGCGATGCCAGACGCGCCAGTTCCAGTGTCTCAGAAACAGCCAGGCCTCTTGGGATTTTCACGCACGAATCTAGGGTTTACAGAGAATGGTGCGACAAACAAACATCCAGTCAGCGGCAGTCCTGTGGAGGAAAACAGCTCGTTGATGAGAGATTGAAAGAGAATGTCACGGATTGGCTATTGACAGCAGATGACACCAGGTTCCATTCCTATCAGCTAAAAACAAGACGAAGCGACTCCATCACCAACACCGGACAATTGAAAAGTGGGAAAACATTGCCTGGTCCGACGAATCCCGGTTCCTTTTGCGTCATGCTAGTCAGGATTTGGTGTAAACAGCGTAAGTCCATGGCCCCGTCCTGGTGTCAACGGTACAGGCTGGTGGCGATGGAGTAATGATGTGGGAAATGTTTTCCTAGCGCACGTTTAGTCCCTTGATACCAATTGAGAAACGATTGAGCGCCACTCCCCGAAGAATTCAGGGTGTTCTGGAGCCAAACTGGCCACTGAGGGTATACTGTGGTTGTATTGAGGTTAGTACACTGAGGTTGATACACTTTATTTAGCCAGGATAGTCCAGTCGGTATCAACTGCCACTGTTTTCCAGGGAGTTGTATAGAAGTTGCTACGGTGACGTTATATAGTTTCCAGCTCATAGGAAAATGGTGGGCTGCTGAAAGGAACAAGAAGAGGATGCTCCTTCATTTCAGAGATTTACAACAGGGATGTACAGAATAGTCGGGGTTCAGCTGCTCACCAAAGCACCTTATCTCATTCATTGGAAACCCAGAATTATTTTTCCATTTCAGATTGTTACGGCAGAGAGTGACTGATGCAGAAAATGGAAGACATTGGTACTTGAGAAATTAGTTTCCGTTTCTCTCAGTTTGAACTGACTCTTTATCAGTCTATCTTTCTTAGATTTGGGAGAAATAGTGGATTTGTTGTTTCTCTCCATTTGAATTCACCTGTCCCCCCCCCCCCCCCGCAACAACATTACGAAAAGTACAGGCTTTAGGCAATGTCAACAAAAACACAATTAAGTTTAGAATATTTACTACAGTAACTCATTTGGTTTCCTGGAGTTGTTTTCCATGCAGGACATCATTTAGAGCATTTTATTCTTTCCATTTCTCCCCCTCGGTCTCATGTCATGTTGTGTTCTCATTAGAACCCAGTCAGTTGAGTGATTAGGCTTCATTTTGCCTCAGTCCTTCTCTGTCACATTGCATGCCTTGTCACAGTTAAAGCATTTATATTAGAAGAGAGTGAGTATCTCATAGATACTGGAACTACAGGCTGTCTCCCTTATACCATATGTACTGGAAAGATGACTACACTGTGGGAAGCACTGCTATACTGTTAGGTAGACTGGAATCCACTCTATCACTCCGTTTCCATTGTATTTGTTTGCTCATTTTTTCACTTCAACAATAATGAAATGGAGTTAATTATCATTGTCGATTCCAGGCTTGGTATGTTTCAATCTGGGTTATGTATATGAACTCAAGGCGATGCTCTCCTTCCAGATATCATGGCTCTCTCTGGATCAACTATCCTTGTCCGTACAGCCAGCTGGGTTCTCAGTGTATCGTACAGATAGAATTAAAGAACAGGAAGAGGAAGTAAGGCGAAGGTGTACAACGTTTTGCGAAAGTACATTTTTCCTATTTTGTTGCATTACAACCTGTAATTTAATTCGATTTTTGGGGGATTTCATCTAATAAATAAAATATATAAAATAAATTTTTATATTATAATAAAATAATAAGAAATGTCAAAGAGGGTGAATACTTTTACAAGGCACTGACTGTTTCATGATTAACTGCTCATGGGGTGATTGTGGTAACATACAGGAAGTCCTTTTTTTTCATCCAACCTAGAATAACTCACAAACAAATTACCTCCTGAGAGAATTCACTTTGGCCATCGGCAAGCCATTACCACGGCGGCTCTCAAGGAACCACACTAGACTTTTTGTGAAAACTGAAACCCGTATATCCTGAGGCCGCATATATTGTAGTAGAGGACTTTAATAAAGGAAATCTGAGGGAAACACTACCGATGTCTTATCAACACATTGCCTGCAGTGTTCGTTTGTTGCCATTGGGATGGCTACTAAGGCCCTCCCCCACCTTCCCTTCGGCAAATCAGATCACAACTCCATTCTGCTTCTCCCTTCCTATGGACAGAAACTCAAACATGAGGTACCCGTGCTAAGGTCTATTCAACTCTGGTTTGACCAGTCGGAATCCATGCTTCAAGATTGTTTTGATCATGTGGACTGGGATATGTTCCGAGTTTCCTCTGAGAATAACATTGACGTTTACACTGACACGGTGACTGAGTTCATGTGTATGTAGTTCCCATCTGTGAACGAATCAAATCTATCCTAAACAAAAACTGTGACTAGATGGCAGCATTCGTGCAAAATTGAAAGTGCGAACAACTGCATTTAACCACAGCAAGGTGACTTGGAATATGCTTGAATATAAACAGTGTAGTTATTCCCTCCGTAAAAGGAAAAAGGTTACGAAGACAAAGTGAGTCACAATTCAACGGCTCAGACATGAGATGTCTGTGGCAGGGACTCCAGACAATTATGCATACCAACCTGCATACCACCAGCAGCATACCAACCTGCATACCACCAGCAGCATACCAACCTGCATACCACCAGCAGCATACCAACCTGCATACCACCAGCAGCATACCAACCTGCATACCACCAGCAGCATACCAACCTGCATACCACCAGCAGCATACCAACCTGCATACCACCAGCAGCATACCAACCTGCATACCACCAGCAGCATACCAACCTGCATACCACCAGCAGCATACCAACCTGCATACCACCAGCAGCATACCAACCTGCATACCACCAGCAGCATACCAACCTGCATACCACCAGCAGCATACCAACCTGCATACCACCAGCAGCATACCAACCTGCATACCACTGCTGGCTTGCTTCTGAAGCTAAGCAGGGTTGG
>NC_060190.1:76131101-76173601 GCF_021184085.1 Oncorhynchus gorbuscha | reverse complement strand
AGCTGGTCTCTCTCTCTCTTTAGTCAGGTTGTTGTAGCTGGTCTCTCTCTAATCAGGTTATTGTAACTGGTCTCTCTCTTTAGTCAGGTTGTTGTAGCTGGTCTCTCTTTAGTCTTTCTTTAATCAGGTTGTTGTCTCTCTCTTTAGCTGGTCTCTCTCTCTTTAATCAGGTTATTGTAGCTGGTCTCTCTCTTTAGTCAGGTTATTGTAGCTGGTCTCTCTCTCTTTAATCAGGTTGTTGTAGCTGGTCTCTCTCTCTTTAGTCAGGTTATTGTAGCTGGTCTCATTCTCTTTAATCAGGTTGTTGTAGCTGGTCTCTCTCTCTTTCGTCAGATTGTTGTAGCTGGTCTCTCTTTAGTCAGGTTGTTGAAGCTCTTCTCTCTCTCTTTAGTCAGGTTATTGTAGCTGGTCTCTCTCTCTTTAATCAGGTTGTTGTAGCTTGTCTCTCTCTCTTTAGTCAGATTGTTGTAGCTGGTCTCTCTTTAGTCAGTTTGTTGTAGCTGGTCTCTCTCTCTTTAGTCAGGTTGATGTAGCTGGTCTCTCTCTCTTTAGTCAGGTTATTGTAGCCGGTCTCTCTCTCTTTAGTCAGGTTGCTGTAGCTGGTCTCTCTCTTTTTAGTCAGGTTATTGTAGCTGGTGTCTCTCTCTTTAGTCAGATTATTGTAGCTGGTCTCTCTTTAGTCAGGTTGCTGTAGCTGGTCTCTCTCTCTCTTTAGTCAGGTTGTTGCAGCTGGTCTCTATCTTTAGTCAGGTTGCTGTAGCTGGTCTCTCTATCTTTAGTCAGGTTATTGTAGCTGGTCTCTCTCTCTTTAATCAGGTTGTTGTAGCTGGTCTCTCTCTCTTTAGTCAGATTGTTTAGCTGGTCTTTAGTAAGGTTGTTGTAGCTGGTCTCTCTCTCTCTTTAGTCAGGTTGTTGTAGCTGGTCTCTCTCTAATCAGGTTATTGTAACTGGTCTCTCTCTTTAGTCAGGTTGTTGTTGTCTCACTCTCTTTAGTGTTATTGTAGCTGGTCTCTCTCTCTCTTTAATCTTTAGCTGGTCTCTCTTTAGTCAGGTTATTGTAGCTGGTCTCTCTCTCTTTAATCAGGTTGTTGTAGCTGGTCTCTCTCTCTTTAGTCAGGTTGTTGTAGCTGGTCTCTCTTTAGTCAGGTTGTTGTAGCTGGTCTCTCTCTCTTTAGTCAGGTTGTTGTAGCTGGTCTCTCTCTTTAGTCAGATTGTTGTAGCTGGTCTCTCTTTAGTCAGGTTGTTGTAGCTGGTCTCTCTCTTTAGTCAGGTTGATGTAGCTGGTCTCTCTCTCTTTAGTCAGGTTATTGTAGCCGGTCTCTCTCTCTTTAGTCAGGTTGCTGTAGCTGGTCTCTCTCTTTTTAGTCAGGTTATTGTAGCTGGTGTCTCTCTCTTTAGTCAGATTATTGTAGCTGGTCTCTCTTTAGTCAGGTTGCTGTAGCTGGTCTCTCTCTCTTTAGTCAGGTTGTTGCAGCTGGTCTCTATCTTTAGTCAGTTGCTGTAGCTGGTCTCTCTATCTTTAGTCAGGTTATTGTAGCTGGTCTCTCTCTCTTTAATCAGGTTGTTGTAGCTGGTCTCTCTCTCTTTAGTCAGATTGTTTAGCTGGTCTCTCTTTAGTAAGGTTGTTGTAGCTGGTCTCTCTCTCTTTAGTCAGGTTGTTGTAGCTGGTCTCTCTCTAATCAGGTTATTGTAACTGGTCTCTCTCTTTAGTCAGGTTGTTGTAGCTGGTCTCACTCTCTTTAGTCAGGTTGTTGTAGCTGGTCTCTCTCTTTAGTCAGGTTATTGTAGCTGGTCTCTCTTTAGTCAGGTTGTTGTAGCTGGTCTCTCTCTCTTTGTCAGGTTATTGTAGCTGGTCTCTCTCTTTAGTCAGGTTATTGTAGCTGGTAGCTGGTCTCTCTTTAGTCAGGTTGTTGTAGCTGGTCTCTCTCTCTTTAGTCAGGTTATTGTAGCTGGTCTCTCTCTTTAGTCAGGTTGTTGTAGCTGGTCTCTCTCTTTAGTCAGGTTGTTGTAGCTGGTCTCTCTCTCTCTCTCTTTAGTCAGGTTGTTGTAGCTGGTCTCTCTCTCTTTAGTCAGGTTATTGTAGCTGGTCTCTCTCTCTTTAGTCAGGTTGTTGTAGCTGGTCTCTCTCTCTTTAGTCAGGTTATTGTAGCTGGTCTCTCTCTCTTTAGTCAGGTTGTTGTAGCTGGTCTCTCTTTAGTCAGGTTGTTGTAGCTGGTCTCTCTCTCTTTAGTCAGGTTGTTGTAGCTGGTCTCTCTCTTTGTCAGGTTATTGTAGCTGGTCTCTCTCTCTTTAGTCAGATTGTTGTAGCTGGTCTCTCTCTCAGGTTATTGTAGCTGGTCTCTCTATCTTTAGTCAGGTTATTGTCTCTCTCTTTAGTCAGGTTGTTGTAGCTGGTCTCTCTTTCTCAGTTGTTGTAGCTGGTCTCTCTCTCTTTTCAGGTTGTTGTAGCTGGTCTCTCTCTTTAGTCAGGTTGTTGTAGCTGGTCTCTCTCTCTTTAGTCAGGTTGTTGTAGCTGGTCTCTCTCTTTAGTCAGGTTGTTGTAGCTGGTCTCTCTCTCTTTAGTCAGGTTGTTGTAGCTGGTCTCTCTCTTTAGTCTTTAGTCTTTAGGTTATTGTAGCTGGTCTCTCTATCTTTAGTCAGGTTGCTGTAGCTGGTCTCTCTTTAGTCAGGTTATTGTAGCTGGTCTCTCTATCTTTAGTCAGGTTGTGTAGCTGGTCTCTCTCTTTAGTCAGCTGTAGCTGGGTCTCTCTCTTTAGTCAGATTATTTAGGTTGTTGTAGCTGGTCTCTCTCTCTTTAGTCAGGTTGTTGTAGCTGGGTCAGGTTGTTGTAGCTGGTCTCTCTCTCTTTAGTCAGATTATTGTAGCTGGTCTCTCTTTAGTCAGGTTGTTGTAGCTGGTCTCTCTATCTTTGTTGTAGCTGGTCTCTTTAGTCAGGTTGTTGTAGCTGGTCTCTCTCTCTTTAGTCAGGTTGTAGCTGGTCTCTCTCTTTGTCAGGTTATTGTAGCTGGTCTCTCTTTAGTCTTTAGTCAGGTTGTTGTAGCTGGTCTCTCTCTCTTTAGTCAGGTTATTGTAGCTGGTGTCTTCTCTCTCTTTAGTCTTTAGCTGGTCTCTCTCTTTAGTCAGGTTGTTGTAGCTGGTCTCTCTCTCTCTTTAGTCAGGTTGTTGTAGCTGGTCTCTCTCTCTTTAGTCAGTTATTTAGCTGGTCTCTCTCTCTTTAGTCAGGTTGTTGTAGCTGGTCTCTCAGGTTGTTGTAGCTCTCTCTTTAGTCAGGTTGTTGTAGCTGGTCTCTCTCTTTAGTCAGGTTGTTGTAGCTGGTCTCTCTCTCTTTAGTCAGGTTATTGTAGCTGGTCTCTCTCTTTAGTCAGGTTGTTGTAGCTGGTCTCTCTCTCTCTTTAGTCAGGTTATTGTAGCTGGTCTCTCTCTTTAGTGGTCTCTCTCTTTAGTCAGGTTGTTGTAGCTGGTCTCTCTCTTTAGTCAGGTTGTTGTAGTCTCTCTCTCTTTAGTCAGGTTGTTGTAGCTGGTCTCTCTCTCTTTAGTCAGTTGTTGTTGTCTCTCTTTAGTCAGTTTGTTGTAGCTGGTCTCTCTTAGTCAGGTTGTTGTAGCTGGTCTCTCTCTCTTTAGTCAGGTTGGTCTGGTCTCTCTCTCTTTAGTCAGTTGTTGTAGCTGTCTCTCTCTCTTTAGTCAGCTGGCTCTCTCTCTTTAGTCAGGTTGTTGTAGCTGGTCAGGTTGTTGCAGCTGGTCTCTATCTTTAGTCAGGTTGCTGTAGCTGGTCTCTCTATCTTTAGTCTGTAGCTGGTCTCTCTCTCTTTAGTCAGTAGCTGGTCTCTCTCTCTTTTCATTGTAGCTGGTCTCTCTCTTTAGTCAGGTTGTTGTAGCTGGTCTCTCTCTTTAGTCAGGTTGTTGTAGCTGGTCTCTCTCTCTTTAGTCAGGTTGTTGTAGCTGTCTCTCTTTAGTCAGGTTATTGTAGCTGGTCTCTCTCTCTTTAATCAGGTTGTTGTAGCTGGTCTCTCTCTCTTTAGTCAGGTTGTTGTAGCTGGTCTCATTCTCTTTAGTCAGGTTGTTGTAGCTGGTCTCTCTCTCTTTAGTCAGATTGTTGTAGCTGGTCTCTCTTTAGTCAGGTTGTTGAAGCTCTTCTCTCTCTCTTTAGTCAGGTTATTGTAGCTGGTCTCTCTCTCTTTAAACAGGTTGTTGTAGCTTGTCTCTCTCTCTTTAGTCAGATTGTTGTAGCTGGTCTCTCTTTAGTCAGTTTGTTGTAGCTGGTCTCTCTCTCTTTAGTCAGGTTGATGTAGCTGGTCTCTCTCTTTAGTCAGGTTATTGTTACTGGTCTCTCTCTCTTTAGTCAGGTTGCTGTAGCTGGTCTCTCTCTTTTTAGTCAGGTTATTGTAGCTGGTGTCTCTCTCTTTAGTCAGATTATTGTAGCTGGTCTCTCTTTAGTCAGGTTGCTGTAGCTGGTCTCTCTCTCTCTTTAGTCAGGTTGTTGCAGCTGGTCTCTATCTTTAGTCAGGTTGCTGTAGCTGGTCTCTCTATCTTTAGTCAGGTTATTGTAGCTGGTCTCTCTCTCTTTAATCAGGTTGTTGTAGCTGGTCTCTCTCTCTTTAGTCAGATTGTTGTAGCTGGTCTCTCTTTAGTAAGGTTGTTGTAGCTGGTCTCTCTCTCTCTTTAGTCAGGTTGTTGTAGCTGGTCTCTCTCTAATCAGGTTATTGTAACTGGTCTCTCTCTTTAGTCAGGTTGTTGTAGCTGGTCTCACTCTCTTTAGTCAGGTTATTGTAGCTGGTCTCTCTCTCTCTTTAATCAGGTTACTGTAGCTGGTCTCTCTCTTTAGTCAGGTTGTTGTAGCTGGTCTCTCTCTCTCTTTAATCAGGTTATTGTAGCTGGTCTCTCTTTAGTCAGGTTATTTACATTTAAGTCTTTAGTCAGGTTGCTACAAATTCTAGCTGGTCTCTCTCTCTTTAATCAGGTTGTTGTAGCTGGTCTCTCTCTCTTTAGTCAGGTTGTTGTAGCTGGTCTCTCTCTCTTTCGTCTCTCTCTTTAGTCAGGTTATTGTAGCTGGTCTCTCTCTCTTTAATCAGTTGTTTATTGTCTCTCTCTCTTTAGTCTGTTGTAGCTCTCTCTTTAGTCAGTTTGTTGTAGCTGGTCTCTCTCTCTTTAGTCAGGTTGATGTAGCTGGTCTCTCTCTCTTTAGTCAGGTTATTTGTCTCTCTCTCTTTAGTCAGGTTGCTGTAGCTGGTCTCTCTCTTTTAGTCAGGTTATTGTAGCTGGTCTTTAGTCAGATTATTGTAGCTGGTCTCTCTTTAGTCAGGTTGCTGTAGCTGGTCTCTCTCTCTTTAGTCAGGTTGTTGCAGCTGGTCTCTATCTTTAGTCAGGTTGCTGTAGCTGGTCTCTCTATCTTTAGTCAGGTTATTGTAGCTGGTCTCTCTCTCTTTAATCAGGTTGTTGTAGCTGGTCTCTCTCTCTTTAGTCAGATTGTTGTAGCTGGTCTCTCTTTAGTCAGTTTGTTGTAGCTGGTCTCTCTCTCTTTAGTCAGGTTGATGTAGCTGGTCTCTCTCTCTTTAGTCAGGTTATTGTAGCCGGTCTCTCTCTCTTTAGTCAGGTTGCTGTAGCTGGTCTCTCTCTTTTTAGTCAGGTTATTGTAGCTGGTGTCTCTCTCTTTAGTCAGATTATTGTAGCTGGTCTCTCTTTAGTCAGGTTGCTGTAGCTGGTCTCTCTCTCTCTTTAGTCAGGTTGTTGCAGCTGGTCTCTATCTTTAGTCAGGTTGCTGTAGCTGGTCTCTCTATCTTTAGTCAGGTTATTGTAGCTGGTCTCTCTCTTTAATCAGGTTGTTGTAGCTGGTCTCTCTCTCTTTAGTCAGATTGTTGTAGCTGGTCTCTCTTTAGTAAGGTTGTTGTAGCTGGTCTCTCTCTCTCTTTAGTCAGGTTGTTGTAGCTGGTCTCTCTCTCTTTAGTCAGGTCTCTCTCTCTTTTCAGGTTGTTGTAGCTGGTCTCTCTCTTTAGTCAGGTTGTTGTAGCTGGTCTCTCTCTTTAGTCAGGTTCTGTAGCTGGTCTCTCTCTCTTTAGTCAGGTTACTGGTCTCTCTCTCTCTTTGTCAGCTGGTCTCTATCTTTAGTCAGGTTATTGTAGCTGGTCTCTCTCTCTTTTAGTTCTGTAGCTGGTCTCTCTCTTTAGTCAGGTTGCTGTAGCTGGTTTCTCTCTCTTTACTCAGGTTGCTGTAGCTGGTCTCTCTCTCTTTAGTCAGGTTATTGTAGCTGGTCTTTCTCTTTAGTCAGGTTGCTGTAGCTGGTCTCTCTCTCTTTAGTCAGGTTGCTGTAGCTGGTCTCACTCTCTTTAGTCAGGTTATTGTTGCTGGTCTCGCTCTCTTTAGTCAGGTTGCTGTAGCTGGTCTCTCTCTCTTTAGTCAGGTTGCTTAGTCTCTCTCTCTTTAATCAGGTTATTGTAGCTGGTCTCCTCTCTTTCGTCAGATTGTTGTAGCTGGTCTCTCTTTAGTCAGATTATTGTAACTGGTCTCTCTATCTTTAGTCAGGTTGCTGTAGCTGGTCTCTCTTTAGTCAGGTTGTTGTAGCTGGTCTCTCTCTCTTTCGTCAGATTCTTGTAGCTGGTCTCTCTTTAGTCAGGTTGTTGTAGCTGGTCTCTCTCTCTTTAGTCAGGTTGTTGTAGCTGGTCTCTCTCTTTTTAAGGTTGCTGTAGCTGGTCTGCTCTCTTTTGTAAGGTTGCTCTCTCTTTAATCAGATTATTGTAACTGGTCTCTCTCTTTAGTCAGGTTGTTGTAGCTGGTCTCTTTAGTCAGATTATTGTAACTGGTCTCTCTATCTTTAGTCAGGTTGCTTGCTGGTCTCTCTTTAGTCAGGTTGGTCTCTCTCTTTAGTCAGGTTATTGTAACTGGTCTCTCTATCTTTAGTCAGGTTGCTGTAGCTGGTCTCTCTTTAGTCAGGTTGTTGTAGCTGGTCTCTCTCTCTTTCTCAGGTTTGTAGCTGGTCTCTCTTTAGTCAGTTATTGTAGCTGGTCTCTCTATCTTTAGTCAGGTTGTTGTAGCTGGTCTCTCTCTCTTTAGATTGTTGTCTGGTCTCTCTTTTCAGGTTGTTGTAGCTGGTCTCTCTCTCTTTAGTCAGGTTATTGTAACTGGTCTCTCTATCTTTTCAGGTTGCTGTCAGCTGGTCTCTCTTTTCAGGTTGTTGTAGCTGGTCAGATTGCTGTCTCTCTCTCTTTAATCAGGTTATTGTAGCTGGTCTCCCTCTCTTTCGTCAGATTGTTGTAGCTGGTCTCTCTTTAGTCAGGTTATTGTTGTCTCTCTCTTTAATCTAGCTGGTCTCTCTCTCTTTAGTCTTTAGTCAGGTTGTTGTAGCTGGTCTCTCTCTAATCAGGTTATTGTAACTGGTCTCTCTCTTTAGTCAGTTGTTGTTGTCTCACTCTCTTTAGTCAGGTTGTTGTAGCTGGTCTCTCTCTTTAGTCAGGTTGTTGTAGCTCTCTCTCTTTAGTCAGGTTATTGTAACTGGTCTCTCTCTCTTTAGTCAGGTTGTTGTTGTCTCTCTCTTTGTCAGGTTGTTGTAGCTGGTCTCTCTCTTTAGTCAGGTTGCTGTAGCTGGTCTCTCTCTCTTTAGTCAGGTTGTTACTGGTCTCTCTCTCTTTAGTCAGGTTGCTGTAGCTGGTCTCTCTCTTTTTAGTCAGGTTATTGTAGCTGGTCTCTCTCTCTTTAGTCAGATTATTGTAGCTGGTCTCTCTTTAGTCAGGTTCTGTAGCTGGTCTCTCTCTCTCTTTAGTCAGGTTGTTGCAGCTGGTCTCTATCTTTAGTCAGGTTGCTGTAGCTGGTCTCTCTATCTTTAGTCAGGTTATTGTAGCTGGTCTCTCTCTCTTTAATCAGGTTGTTGTAGCTGGTCTCTCTCTTTAGTCAGATTGTTGTAGCTGGTCTCTCTTTAGTAAGGTTGTTGTAGCTGGTCTCTCTCTCTTTAGTCAGGTTGTTGTAGCTGGTCTCTCTCTAATCAGGTTATTGTAACTGGTCTCTCTCTTTAGTCAGGTTGTTGTAGCTGGTCTCTCTCTTTAGTCAGGTTATTGTAGTCTCTCTCTCTCTTTAATCAGGTTATTGTAGCTGGTCTCTCTCTTTAGTCAGGTTGTTGTAGCTGGTCTCTCTCTCTTTAATCAGGTTATTGTAGCTGGTCTCTCTCTCTTTAGTCAGGTTTATTGTAGCTGGTCTCTCTCTCTTTAGTCAGGTTGTTGTAGCTGGTCTCTCTCTCTTTAGTCAGGTTGTTGTAGCTGGGTCAGATTGTTGTAGCTGGTCTCTCTTTAGTCAGGTTGTTGAAGCTCTTCTCTCTCTCTTTTGTTATTGTAGCTGGTCTCTCTCTCTTTAATCAGGTTGTTGTAGCTTGTCTCTCTCTTTAGTCAGATTGTTGTAGCTGGTCTCTCTCTTTAGTCAGTTTGTTGTAGCTGGTCTCTCTCTCTTTAGTCAGGTTGCTGTAGCTGGTCTCTCTCTCTTTAGTCAGGTTATTGTAGCTGGTCTCTCTCTCTTTAGTCAGGTTGCTGTAGCTGGTCTCTCTCTTTAGTCAGGTTATTGTAGCTGGTGTCTCTCTCTTTAGTCAGATTATTGTAGCTGGTCTCTCTTTAGTCAGGTTGCTGTAGCTGGTCTCTCTCTCTCTTTAGTCAGGTTGTTGCAGCTGGTCTCTATCTTTAGTCAGGTTGCTGTAGCTGGTCTCTCTATCTTTAGTCAGGGTTAGCTGGTCTCTCTCTCTTTAATCAGGTTGTTGTAGCTGGTCTCTCTCTCTTTAGTCAGATTGTTGTAGCTGGTCTCTCTTTAGTAAGGTTGTTGTAGCTGGTCTCTCTCTCTCTTTAGTCAGGTTGTTGTAGCTGGTCTCTCTCTTTAATCAGGTTATTGTAACTGGTCTCTCTCTTTAGTCAGGTTGTTGTAGCTGGTCTCACTCTCTTTAGTCAGGTTGTTGTAGCTGGTCTCTCTCTTTAGTCAGGTTGGTTGGTCTCTCTCTCTTTAGTCAGGTTATTGTAACTGGTCTCTCTCTCTTTAGTCAGGTTGTTGTAGCTGGTCTCTCTCTTTAGTCAGGTTGTTGTAGCTGGTCTCTCTCTTTAGTCAGGTTGCTGTAGCTGGTCTCTCTCTCTTTAGTCAGGTTATTGTACTGGTCTCTCTCTTTAGTCAGGTTATTGTAACTGGTCTCTATCTTTAGTCAGGTTGCTGTAGCTGGTCTCTCTCTTTAGTCAGGTTGTTGTAGCTGGTCTCTCTCTCTTTAGTCAAGTTGCTGTAGCTGGTCTCTCTTTAGTCAGGTTGCTGTAGCTGGTCTCTCTCTTTACTCAGGTTGCTGTAGCTGGTCTCTCTCTTTAGTCAGGTTATTGTAGCTGGTCTCTTTCTCTTTAGTCAGGTTGCTGTAGCTGGTCTCTCTCTCTTTAGTCAGGTTGCTGTAGCTGGTCTCACTCTCTTTAGTCAGGTTATTGTTGCTGGTCTCGCTCTCTTTAGTCAGGTTGCTGTAGCTGGTCTCTCTCTCTTTAGTCAGGTTGCTGTAGCTGGTCTCTCTCTCTTTAATCAGGTTATTGTAGCTGGTCTCCCTCTCTTTCGTCAGATTGTTGTAGCTGGTCTCTCTTTAGTCAGATTATTGTAACTGGTCTCTCTATCTTTAGTCAGGTTGCTGTAGCTGGTCTCTCTTTAGTCAGGTTGTTGTAGCTGGTCTCTCTCTCTTTCGTCAGATTCTTGTAGCTGGTCTCTCTTTAGTCAGGTTGTTGTAGCTGGTCTCTCTCTCTTTAGTCAGGTTGTTGTAGCTGGTCTCGCTCTCTTTTGTAAGGTTGCTGTAGCTGGTCTCTCTTTAGTCAGGTTGTTGTAGCTGGTCTCTCTCTCTTTAGTCAGGTTATTGTAACTGGTCTCTCTATCTTTAGTCAGGTTGCTGTAGCTGGTCTCTCTTTAGTCAGGTTATTGTAGCTGGTCTCTCTCTTTAGTCAGGTTGCTGTAGCTGGTCTCTCTTTAGTCAGGTTGTTGTAGCTGGTCTCTCTCTCTTTAGTCAGATTATTTAACTGGTCTATCTTTAGTCAGGTTGCTGTAGCTGGTCTCTCTTTAGTCAGGTTGTTGTAGCTGGTCTCTCTCTCTTTAGTCAGGTTGCTGTAGCTGGTCTCTCTTTAGTCAGATTATTGTAACTGGTCTCTCTACTTTAGTCAGGTTGTTGTAGCTGGTCTCTCTCTCTTTAGTCAGATTGTTGTAGCTGGTCTCTCTTTAGTCAGGTTGTTGTAGCTGGTCTCTCTTCTTTAGTCAGGTTCTATCTTTGTAGCTGGTCTCTCTCTCTCTTTAGTCAGGTTGTTGTAGCTGGTCTCTTTAGTCTCTCTTTAGTCAGGTTTGTAGCTGGTCTCTCTCTCTTTAGTCAGGTTGTTGTAGCTGGTAGCTCTCTCTTTAGTCAGGTTGTTGTAGCTGGTCTCTCTCTCTCTTTAGTCAGGTTATCTCTTATTTAGTCATGTTGCTGTAGCTGGTCTCTCTTTAGTCAGGTTGTTGTAGCTGGTCTCTCTCTCTCTTTAGTCAGGTTGTTGTAGCTGGTCTCTCTCTCTTTAGTCAGGTTGTTGTAGCTGGTCTCTCTCTCTTTAGTCAGGTTGTTGTAGCTGGTCTCTCTCTCTTTAGTCAGGTTGCTGTAGCTGGTCTCTATCTCTTTAGTCAGGTTATTGTAGCTGGTCTCTCTCTTTAGTCAGGTTGTTGTAGCTGGTCTCTCTCTCTTTAGTCAGGTTGTTGTAGCTGGTCTCTCTCTCTTTAGTCAGGTTGCTGTAGCTGGTCTCTATCTCTTTAGTCAGGTTATTGTAGCTGGTCTCTCTCTCTTAATTCAGGTTATTGTAGCTGGTCTCTCTTTAGTCAGGTATCTGTAGCTGGTCTCTCTCTCTTTAGTCAGGTTATTGTAACTGGTCTCTCTCTCTCTTTAGTCAGGTTGTTGTAGCTGGTCTCTCTCTTTAGTCAGGTTGTTGTAGCTGGTCTCACTCTCTTTAGTCAGGTTGCTGTAGCTGGTCTCTCTCTCTTTAGTCAGGTTATTGTAGCTGGTCTCTCTCTCTTTAGTCAGGTTATTGTAACTGGTATCTCTATCTTTAGTCAGGTTGCTGTAGCTGGTCTCTCTCTTTAGTCCGGTTGTTGTAGTTGGTCTCTCTCTCTTTAGTCAGGTTGCTGTAGCTGGTCTCTCTCTCTTTAACCAGGTTGTTGTAGCTGGTCTCTCTCTGCACAGTAATGCTGACCATTGACTAAGGGAACAATGATCAAGTGAATCAATGATTTCGCCACTGATGATTTACAATGCTTCAGTGGGAACATACTAAACGTACAGTGGACACAGGCCTATGATCCAAGCCAGTAGCCGAATGGTCAATAGAATTATAAGTAGGAGTTGAGTTTCAGTTCAACATCTGTTCAGAATCGGTGGAATGTCACTCCTGACCTCCGAGCGACGTGTGCTACGTGGGCCACATTTTCATTGGTCTGGAGTGGAATACTTGTTATGTGGCCACTGGCCAAGTTGTCCTGCAAGGACTTCTGATTGGTCAACCCCAGGCTAGGCTGGGGGGTTATAAATGGCCTCCTGCTCCTTTGTTCGGTGGGGAGAAAAGCTGAGGACAGGGGAGACTGAACATCTGAACATCTACCTCGCAGCATAACATTTGTTCTTCTCAAATAAACCTATTTTTCTCCCCCCGATTTGCTTTGGAGTTTGTGTTATTGAAGAATAGCATAATTTCCTAACAGCAGCAACTCTGGAAGGTCTCTTCCACAACTGAACATGTACTGAATCAGTCTTTGCACCAATATTCATTGTTGTCCTCTATCTGTGTTTGTATAGACTTCTTGTCCTTTAAACAAGCTTTAGACCAAAAAAAACCCCACTTAAGACCAAAACGTTGAATATGCTAACATGCACACATAAACAGACAGTTTCTCATACCCCCCCCATCCCATGAAATAACAAATACAATGGGAAACACTCTTACCGTGGCCTTTAATAGCTGAAGATTGATTAATCCAAAATATGTTGCACTGGTTTGCATTTAAGTAAAAGGGAGGATGGCACATTTTGTTCTTGGATTGGATTTTGGGACTTTCTTATATACACTTGGACATTGGGACGATTGGTTAGGATTATATATTAACTTTATTGTGTGATGATAATCGACAAAGTTAATTGTTATATTGATTGAAATCTAATTGGTTACAATATATTCATCTTTGCTCCCTTCACATCACTTTGGTTGCACTCATATTAAAACAGTATTTTACTTGAACTTTAACATTGTAACCTAGTTTGTGATGCTAACTGATCCAGTCTTTGTACCATGATGTGTCACTGAGGGTCTGAGCTTCTGGGAATGACTTATTGTGTGGAATTATTTGGGATGTTTGTGAAGGAAGGCCCGCAGACTGTTTATGCTCCCAATTCACCTATTTATTGACTATGCTTCAGGTCAAACAGAATGAATGCATACATCCCTGAGCAGGTGAGGTTGTGAGACAGGTTGGGCATACTGCCAAATTCTCTAAAATGACATTGGAGGTGGCTTATGGTATAAAAATGAACATTAAATTCACTGGCAACAGCTCTGGTGGACATTCCTGCAGTCAGCTTGCCAATTGCACGCTCCATCAAAACTTGAGACATCTGTGGTATTGTGTTGTGTGATTAAACTGCATATTTTAGAGTGTCCTTTTATTGTCCCCAGCACAAGGTGCACCTGTGTAATGATCTTTCTGTTTAATCAGCTTCTTGATATGCCACACCTGTCAGGTGGATGGATTATCTTGGCAAAGAATAAATATTTTGTGCGTATGGAAAATGTATTTTATTTCAGCTCATGAAACATGGGACCAACACTTTACATGTTGTGTTTATATTTTTGTTCAGTGTGGAAACTGTTGGAATGCCTGCTCAAATGACAATTACACACAGGACGCGCGGTGGCCGTATGTCACAGCTGTGCGCTACTTACTGGTGTAGAAGTCAGGTGCAGTAGAGCAGAGAGTTGTGATCTACTGGTGTAGAAGTCAGGTGCAGTAGAGCTGAGAGTTGTGCTCTACTGGTGTAGAAGTCAGGTGCAGTAGAGCTGAGAGTTGTGCTCTACTCGTGTAGAAGTCAGGTGCAGTAGAGCTGAGAGTTGTGCTCTACTGGTGTAGAAGTCAGGTGTAGGAGAGCTGAGAGTTGTGCTCTACTGGTGTAGAAGTCAGGTGTAGGAGAGCAGAGAGTTGTGCTCTACTGGTGTTGAAGTCAGGTGCAGTAGAGCAGAGAGTTGTGCTCTACTGGTGTAGAAGTCAGGTGCAGTAGAGCAGAGAGTTGTGCTCTACTGGTGTTGAAGTCAGGTGCAGTAGAGCAGAGAGTTGTGCTCTACTGGTGTAGAAGTCAGGTGCAGGAGACGAGAGAGTTGTGATCAGACGAACACTTTATTCAGCAGAAGCAAAGAACTGACGGACGCAACAGTGTCCAACAAACCTCCAGCCAAAGGCAAAAGTGCAAAGCGCGACAAAGTCACAATGAAGCAAAAATGTTTAACAATTAAACATACTCCGGGTTGAAACATAGTACCCGAAACCAGCTTGGCACGTCAATACACAAGGCTGCTATAACTGGCCTGGAGCCGGTCTCTCTCTTTAGTCAGGCTGCTATAACAGGCCTGTAGCTGGTCTCTCTCTTTAGTCAGGCTGCTATAACAGGCCTGTAGCTGGTCTCTCTCTTTAGTCAGGCTGCTATAACAGGCCTGTAGCTGGTCTCTCTCTTTAGTCAGGCTGCTATAACAGGCCTGTAGCTGGTCTCTCTCTTTAGTCAGGCTTCTATAACAGGCCTGTAGCTGGTCTCTCTCTTTAGTCAGGCTGCTATAACAGGCATGTAGCTGGTCTCTCTCTTCAGTCAGGCTGCTATAACAGGCCTGGAGCCGGTCTCTCTCTTTAGTCAGGCTGCTATAACTGGCCTGTAGCTGGTCTCTCTCTTTAGTCAGGCTGCTATAACTGGACTGTAGTTGGTCTCTCTCTTTAGTCAGGCTGCTATAACTGGCCTGTAGCTGGTCTCTCACTACAGTCAGGCTGCTATAACTGGCCTGTAGCTGGTCTCTCTCTTTAGTCAGGCTGCTATAACTGGCCTGTAGCTGGTCTCTCACTACAGTCAGGCTGCTATAACAGGCCTGTAGCTGGTCTCTCTCTTTAGTCAGGCTGCTATAACTGGCCTGTAGCTGGTCTCTCACTACAGTCAGGCTGCTATAACTGGCCTGTAGGTGGTCTCTCTCTTTAGTTAGGCTGCTATAACTGGCCTGTAGCTGGTCTCTCACTACAGTCAGGCTGCTATAACTGGCCTGTAGCTGGTCTCTCTCTTTAGTCAGGCTGCTATAACTGGCCTGTAGCTGGTCTCTCACTACAGTCACGCTGCTATAACTGGCCTGTAGCTGGTCTCTCTCTTTAGTCAGGCTGCTATAGCTGGCCTGGAGCCGGTCTCTCTCTTTAGTCAGGCTGCTATAACAGGCCTGTAGCTGGTCTCTCTCTTTAGTCAGGCTGCTATAACAGGCCTGTAGCTGGTCTCTCTCTTTAGTCAGGCTGCTATAACAGGCCTGTAGCTGGTCTCTCTCTTTAGTCAGGCTGCTATAACAGGCCTGTAGCTGGTCTCTCTCTTTAGTCAGGCTGCTATAACAGGCCTGTAGCCGGTCTCTCTCTTCAGTCAGGCTGCTATAACAGGCCTGTAGCTGGTCTCTCTCTTTAGTCAGGCTGCTATAACAGGCCTGTAGCTGGTCTCTCTCTTTAGTCAGGCTGCTATAACTGGCCTGTAGCTGGTCTCTCTCTTTAGTCAGGCTGCTATAACTGGCCTGTAGCTGGTCTCTCTCTCTTTAGTCAGGCTGCTCTAACTGGCCTGTAGCTGGTCTCTCTCTCTTTAGTCAGGCTGCTATAACTGGCCTGTAGCTGGTCTCTCTCTTTAGTCAGGCTGCTATAACTGGCCTGTAGCTGGTCTCTCTCTTTAGTTAGGCTGCTAAAACTGGTTAAAACTTGAATGTTTACAAAATGTGCAGTGTGACTACTGGGCCAAATGAGAAGCAGATTGCACAGAAAGATTGTTTTGCAGATGTTTGGGAAAAACTCTTTAGTGCTACTCATTAAAGTAACAGTACATGCTGGGAAAGGTCACTAAGCTATTTATATGTCATATCCATTGTTTGTGTTCCTGTGTGTTCTTGTGGTTTTGAAGGCTCGGTGACTATACAGTGGTTCCCTGCTACCCTGCCCCTACTCCCCTTGCCCTGGTCGTAGCCTCAGTCCCTGGTTCCCTGCTACCCTGCCCCTACTCCCCTTGCCCTGGTCGTAGCCTCAGTCCCTGGTTCCCTGCTACCCTGCCCCTACTCCCCTTGCCCTGGTCGTAGCCTCAGTCCCTGGTTCCCTGATACCCTGCCCCTACTCCCCTTGCCCTGGTCGCAGCCTCAGTCCCTGGTTCCCTGCTACCCTGTCCCTACTCCCCTTGCCCTGGTCGCAGCCTCAGTCCCTGGTTCCCTGCTACCCTGCCCCTACTCCCCTTGCCCTGGTCGCAGCCTCAGTCCCTGGTTCCCTGCTACCCTGCCCCTACTCCCCTTGCCCTGGTCGTAGCCTCAGTCCCTGGTTCCCTGCTACCCTGCCCCTACTCCCCTTGCCCTGGTCGCAGCCTCAGTCCCTGGTTCCCTGCTACCTGCCCGAGCCTCCCCTGGCCTGAACCCCATCTACCCCTCGCTTTTCAATAAATACCTTGGTTACCTTATCCCTTATCCCTACCTTATCCCTCGTCTGAGACTCCACTTGGGTTCACCTGCTCCACCCCACATTACAAAGGCTTGGTTTTTGCTCTGACATGCACTTGTAAACTGTGGGACCTTATATAGACAGGTGTGTGCCTTTCCAAATAATGTCCAATCAATTGAATTTACCAAAGGTGGACTCCAATCAAGTTGTAGAAACATCTCACGGATGATCAATGGAAACATGATGCACCTGAGCTCAATTTAGAATCTCATAGCAAAGGGTCTGAATACTTATGAATACTTATGTAAAGGTATTTTTGGTTTTTATTTGTAATACATTTTCAAACATTTCTGAAAAACCTGGTTCCACTTTGTCGTTATGGGTATTGTGTGTAGATTGTGGAATAATTGTATTTATTTAATCAATTTTAGTAAAAGTCTGTAACTTAACAAAAACTGGAAAAAGTCAAGGGGTCGAATACTTTCCAAAGGCAATGTACAATACTATCCATTGACTGGCTTGGTTACTATATAATGTATACTGTTTCTGTGTGTTCTTCTGGCTGTGAAGGCTTGGTTACTATATAATGTATACTGTTTCTGTGTGTTCTTCTGGCTGTGAAGGCTTGGTTACTATATAATGTATACTGTTTCTGTGTGTTCTTTTGGCTGTGAAGGCTTGGTTACTATATAATGTATACTGTTTCTGTGTGTTCTTCTGGCTGTGAAGGCTTGGTTACTATATAATGTATACTGTTTCTGTGTGTTCTTTTGGCTGTGAAGGCTTGGTTACTATATAATGTATACTGTTTCTGTGT
Source organism: Oncorhynchus gorbuscha (assembly GCF_021184085.1). NCBI lineage: Eukaryota > Metazoa > Chordata > Actinopteri > Salmoniformes > Salmonidae > Oncorhynchus > Oncorhynchus gorbuscha. The sequence goes on along the minus strand of NC_060190.1, from coordinate 76,157,112 downwards.
GTTCTTCTGGCTGTGAAGGCTTGGTTACTATATAATGTATACTGTTTCTGTGTGTTCTTCTGGCTGTGAAGGCTTGGTTACTATATAATGTATACTGTTTCTGTGTGTTCTTCTGGCTGTGAAGGCTTGGTTACTATATAATGTATACTGTTTCTGTGTGTTCTTCTGGCTGTGAAGGCTTGGTTACTATATAATGTATACTGTTTCTGTGTGTTATTCTGGCTGTGAAGGCTTGGTTACTATATAATGTATACTGTTTCTGTGTGTTCTTCTGGCTGTGAAGGCTTGGTTACTATATAATGTATACTGTTTCTGTGTGTTCTTCTGGCTGTGAAGGCTTGGTTACTATATAATGTATACTGTTTCTGTGTGTTCTTCTGGCTGTGAAGGCTCGGTTACTATATAATGTATACTGTTCATTGACTGTGTTTCTGTGTGTTCTTCTGGCTGTGAAGGCTTGGTTACTATATAATGTATACTGTTTCTGTGTGTTCTTCTGGCTGTGAAGGCTTGGTTACTATATAATGTATACTGTTTCTGTGTGTTCTTCTGGCTGTGAAGGCTTGGTTACTATATAATGTATACTGTTTCTGTGTGTTCTTCTGGCTGTGAAGGCTTGGTTACTATATAATGTATACTGTTTCTGTGTGTTCTTCTGGCTGTGAAGGCTTGGTTACTATATAATGTATACTGTTTCTGTGTGTTCTTCTGGCTGTGAAGGCTTGGTTACTATATAATGTATACTGTTTCTGTGTGTTCTTCTGGCTGTGAAGGCTTGGTTACTATATAATGTATACTGTTTCTGTGTGTTCTTCTGGCTGTGAAGGCTTGGTTACTATATAATGTATACTGTTTCTGTGTGTTCTTTTGGCTGTGAAGGATTGGTTACTATATAATGTATACTGTTCATTGACTGTGTTTCTGTGTGTTCTTCTGGCTGTGAAGGCTTGGTTACTATATAATGTATACTGTTTCTGTGTGTTCTTCTGGCTGCGAAGGCTTGGTTACTATATAATGTATACTGTTTCTGTGTGTTCTTCTGGCTGTGAAGGCTTGGTTACTATATAATGTATACTGTTTCTGTGTGTTCTTCTGGCTGTGAAGGCTTGGTTACTATATAATGTATACTGTTTCTGTGTGTTATTCTGGCTGTGAAGGCTTGGTTACTATATAATGTATACTGTTTCTGTGTGTTCTTCTGGCTGTGAAGGCTTGGTTACTATATAATGTATACTGTTTCTGTGTGTTCTTCTGGCTGTGAAGGCTTGGTTACTATATAATGTATACTGTTTCTGTGTGTTCTTCTGGCTGTGAAGGCTTGGTTACTATATAATGTATACTGTTTCTGTGTGTTCTTCTGGCTGTGAAGGCTTGGTTACTATATAATGTATACTGTTCATTGACTGTGTGTTTGTTTGTTCTTGTGTTTGTGTTTGGGGTAGAAGATGTGCGGGGCGTGACGATAGTGGAGCTGATTAAGAAGGAAGGCAGCACCCTGGGCCTCACCATCTCTGGAGGAACAGACAAGGACGGAAAGCCCCGCGTCTCCAACCTACGACCAGGAGGACTGGCTGCCAGGTGAGATCTACATGGTTTTTTTTTTACAGTATTCGTTCACTTTTCTTTACTGAATGTGCACGCGTGTACAGGACATCTTCCTCGACTTACGCCTGAACCTCCATCCCCTCAGTCCCCCAGTGACAGACACAGATGCAGCCATGCTGTATCAGCTAATCAGGCCCTGATGTAGAAACAACCACCTGCCGTTTCACTAGAGGCAGAGGATTGTTTAACGACTAGGATGACGACGCTAAAAAATAGGCGCGCAGTCTTGGTCTTTTGTCATTATGTGTAAATCTACTGACGGACCTGTCTGGCTTTTAGAAGAAGTCTCCCCCCCCCCAGGCTTTCCCCACCCTCCCCAGATGAAACGTACAGTTGAGATGCTCCGCAAGCCAACTGTCTGTGCTTGAGCCTTAGCTTGACAATTTATGTAGAAAGTGGATTTATCCCAAAGCTGTTTTACTCTGAATAAAGAAAGTAGGACATGTTAAAATTAGAATTAATCTCATGACTGGCATATTTAATGAAGATACAATATCAGCTAAATGAGCAACGTACCAAAGAATAAAGCTTGTATTCATTGTGTGAGTAGTGTCGCTGTTCAGGCGTATGGTGCTTCACGGTGACTGTGGGAAGACACTAAAGGTTGAGAATCCTAGATTGCAACATAATAGCCTGTTGGCATTGTTGATCTGTCAGCATGTGTATCTGTCATCACTGTCTTCTCTACTGGGTGTAAGAGAAGTCCTTTAATCTAGTGGGTGTAAGAGAAGTCCTTTAATCTAGTGGGTGTATGAGAAGTCCTTTAATCTAGTGGATGTATGAGAAGTCCTTTAATCTAGTGGGTGTTTGAGAAGTCCTTTAATCTAGTGGGTGTATGAAAAGTACTTTAATCTAGTGGGTGTATGAGAAGTAGGTTAATCTAGTGGGTGTATGAGAAGTCCTTTCATCTAGTGGGTGTATGAGAAGTCCTTTAATCTAGTGGGTGTATGAGAAGTCATTTAATCTAGTGGGTGTATGAGAAGTAGGTTAATCTAGTGGGTGTATGAGAAGTCCTTTAATCTAGTGGGTGTATGAGAAGTCCTTTAATCTAGTGGGTGTATGAGAAGTCATTTAATCTAGTGGGTGTATGAGAAGTAGGTTAATCTAGTGGGTGTATGAGAAGTCCTTTAATCTAGTGGGTGTATGAGAAGTCCTTTAATCTAGTGGGTGTATGAGAAGTCCTTTAATCTAGTGGGTGTATGAAAAGTACTTTAATCTAGTGGGTGTATGAGAAGTAGGTTAATCTAGTGGGTGTATGAAAAGTACTTTAATCTAGTGGGTGTATGAGAAGTAGGTTAATCTAGTGGGTGTATGAGAAGTCCTTTAATCTAGTGGGTGTATGATAAGTCCTTTAATCTAGTGGGTGTATGAGAAGTCCTTTAATCTAGTGGGTGTATGAAAAGTACTTTAATCTAGTGGGTGTATGAGAAGTAGGTTAATCTAGTGGGTGTATGAGAAGTCCTTTAATCTAGTGGGTGTATGAGAAGTCCTTTAATCTAGTGGGTGTATGAGAAGTCCTTTAATCTAGTGGGTGTATGAGAAGTAGGTTAATCTAGTGGGTGTATGAGAAGTCCTTTAATCTAGAGGGAGTATGAGAAGTCCTTTAATCTAGTGGGTGTATGAGAAGTCATTTAATCTAGTGGGTGTATGAGGAATCTTTTAATCTAGTGGGTGTATGAGGAGTCCTTTAATCTAGTGGGTGTATGAGAAGTCGTTTAATCCAGTGGGTGTATGAGGAGTCCTTTAATCTAGTGGGTGTATGAGAAGTCATTTAATCTAGTGGGTGTATGAGGAGTCCTTTAATCTAGTGGGTGTATGAGGAGTCCTTTAATCTAGGATAAGTAATTTAATCCAGTGGGTGTATGATAAGTCCTTTAATCTAGTGGGTGTATGAGGAGTAATTTAATCTAGTGGGTGTATGAGAAGTCCTTTAACCTAGTGGGTGTATAAGGAGTCCTTTAATCTAGTGGGTGTATGAGGAGTCCTTTAATCTAGTGGGTGTATGAGGAGTCCTTTAACCTAGTGGGTGTATGAGAAGTCATTTAAAATAGTGGGTGTATGAGGAGTCCTTTAATCTAGTGGGTGTATGAGAAGTCATTTAATCTAGTGGGTGTATGAGGAGTCATTTAATCTAGTGGGTTTGAGACATCCTTTAATCTACTGGGTATGAGAAGTCCTTTAATCTAGTGGGTGTATGAGAAGTAGATTAATCTAGTGGGTGTATGAGAAGTCCTTTAATCTAGTGGGTGTATGAGAAGTCATTTAATCTAGTGGGTGTATGAGGAGTCCTTTAATCTAGTGGATGTATGAGAAGTCCTTTAATCTAGTGGGTGTTTGAGAAGTCCTTTAATCTAGTGGGTGTATGAAAAGTACTTTAATCTAGTGGGTGTATGAGAAGTAGGTTAATCTAGTGGGTGTATGAGAAGTCCTTTCATCTAGTGGGTATATGAGAAGTCCTTTAATCTAGTGGGTGTATGAGAAGTCCTTTAATCTAGTGGGTGTATGAGAAGTAGGTTAATCTAGTGGGTGTATGAGAAGTCCTTTAATCTAGTGGGTGTATGAGAAGTCCTTTAATCTAGTGGGTGTATGAGAAGTCCTTTAATCTAGTGGGTGTATGAGAAGTCCTTTAATCTAGTGGGTGTATGAAAAGTACTTTAATCTAGTGGGTGTATGAGAAGAAGGTTAATCTAGTGGGTGTATGAGAAGTCATTTAATCTAGTGGGTGTATGAGAAGTCCTTTAATCTAGTGGGTGTATGAGAAGTCATTTAATCTAGTGGGTGTATGAGAAGTAGGTTAATCTAGTGGGTGTATGAGAAGTCCTTTAATCTAGTGGGTGTATGAGAAGTCCTTTAATCTAGTGGGTGTATGAGAAGTCCTTTAATCTAGTGGGTGTATGAAAAGTACTTTAATCTAGTGGGTGTATGAGAAGTAGGTTAATCTAGTGGGTGTATGAAAAGTACTTTAATCTAGTGGGTGTATGAGAAGTAGGTTAATCTAGTGGGTGTATGAGAAGTCCTTTAATCTAGTGGGTGTATGATAAGTCCTTTAATCTAGTGGGTGTATGAGAAGTCCTTTAATCTAGTGGGTGTATGAAAAGTACTTTAATCTAGTGGGTGTATGAGAAGTAGGTTAATCTAGTGGGTGTATGAGAAGTCCTTTAATCTAGTGGGTGTATGAGAAGTCCTTTAATCTAGTGGGTGTATGAGAAGTTCCTTTAATCTAGTGGGTGTATGAGAAGTAGGTTAATCTAGTGGGTGTATGAGAAGTCATTTAATCTAGAGGGTGTATGAGAAGTCCTTTAATCTAGTGGGTGTATGAGAAGTCATTTAATCTAGTGGGTGTATGAGGAATCTTTTAATCTAGTGGGTGTATGAGGAGTCCTTTAATCTAGTGGGTGTATGAGAAGTCGTTTAATCCAGTGGGTGTATGAGGAGTCCTTTAATCTAGTGGGTGTATGAGAAGTCATTTAATCTAGTGGGTGTATGAGGAGTCCTTTAATCTAGTGGGTTTGAGACATCCTTTAATCTACTGGGTATGAGAAGTCCTTTAATCTAGTGGGTGTATGAGAAGTAGGTTAATCTAGTGGGTGTATGAGAAGTCCTTTAATCTAGTGGGTGTATGATACATCCTTTAATCTAGTGGGTGTATGAGAAGTCCTTTAATCTAGTGGGTGTATGAGAAGTCCTTTAATCTAGTGGGTGTATGAGAAGTCGGTTAATCTAGTGGGTGTATGAGAAGTCGGTTATCCTAGTGGGTGTATGAGAAGTCCTTTAATCTAGTGGGTGTATGAGAAGTCCTTTAATCTAGTGGGTGTATGAGACGTCCTTTAACCTAGTGGGTGTATGAAACGTACTTTAATCTAGTGGGTGTATGAGGAGTCCTTTAATCTAGTGGGTGTATGAGGACTCCTTTAATCTAGTGGGTGTATTAGGAGTAATATAATCCAGTGGCTGTATGAGAAGTCGTTTAATCTAGTGGGTGTATAAGGAGTCCTTTAACCTAGTGGGTGTATGAGAAGTCCTTTAATCTAGTGGGTGTATGAGGAGTCCTTTAATCTAGTGGGTGTATGAGAAGTCCTTTAATCTAGTGGGTGTATGAGACGTCCTTTAACCTAGTGGGTGTATGAGGAGTCCTTTAACCTAGTGGGTGTATGAGAAGTTCTTTAATCTAGTGGGTGTATGAGGAGTCCTTTAACCTAGTGGGTGTATGAGAAGTCCTTTAATCTAGTGGGTGTATGAGGAGTCCTTTAATCTAGTGGGTGTATGAGGAGTCCTTTAATCTAGTGGGTGTATGAAAAGTCCTTTAATCTAGTGGGTGTATGAGGAGTCCTTTAATCTAGTGGGTTTGAGACATCCTTTAATCTACTGGGTATGAGAAATCCTTTAATCTAGTGGGTGTATGAGAAGTAGGTTAATCTAGTGGGTGTATGAGAAGTCCTTTCATCTAGTGGGTGTATGAGAAGTCCTTTAATCTAGTGGGTGTATGAGAAGTCCTTTAATCTAGTGGGTGTATGAGAAGTAGGTTAATCTAGTGGGTGTATGAGAAGTCCTTTAATCTAGTGGGTGTATGAGAAGTCCTTTAATCTAGTGGGTGTATGAGAAGTCCTTTAATCTAGTGGGTGTATGAGAAGTCCTTTAATCTAGTGGGTGTATGAAAAGTACTTTAATCTAGTGGGTGTATGAGAAGAAGGTTAATCTAGTGGGTGTATGAGAAGTCCTTTAATCTAGTGGGTTTGAGACATCCTTTAATCTACTGGGTATGAGAAGTCCTTTAATCTAGTGGGTGTATGAGAAGTAGGTTAATCTAGTGGGTGTATGAGAAGTAGGTTAATCTAGTGGGTGTATGAGAAGTCCTTTAATCTAGAGGGTGTATGAGAAGTCCTTTAATCTAGTGGGTGTATGAGAAGTCCTTTAATCTAGTGGGTGTATGAGGAATCTTTGAATCTAGTGGGTGTATGAGGAGTCCTTTAATCTAGTGGGTGTATGAGAAGTCGTTTAATCCAGTGGGTGTATGAGGAGTCCTTTAATCTAGTGGGTGTATGAGAAGTCATTTAATCTAGTGGGTGTATGAGAAGTCCTTTAATCTAGTGGGTGTATGAGGAGTCATTTAATCTAGTGGGTGTATGAAAAGTACTTTAATCTAGTGGGTGTATGAGAAGTAGGTTAATCTAGTGGGTGTATGAGAAGTCCTTTAATCTAGTGGGTGTATGATAAGTCCTTTAATCTAGTGGGTGTATGAGAAGTCCTTTAATCTAGTGGGTGTATGAAAAGTACTTTAATCTAGTGGGTGTATGAGAAGTAGGTTAATCTAGTGGGTGTATGAGAAGTCCTTTAATCTAGTGGGTGTATGAGAAGTCCTTTAATCTAGTGGGTGTATGAGAAGTCCTTTAATCTAGTGGGTGTATGAGAAGTAGGTTAATCTAGTGGGTGTATGAGAAGTCCTTTAATCTAGAGGGTGTATGAGAAGTCCTTTAATCTAGTGGGTGTATGAGAAGTCCTTTAATCTAGTGGGTGTATGAGGAATCTTTGAATCTAGTGGGTGTATGAGGAGTCCTTTAATCTAGTGGGTGTATGAGAAGTCGTTTAATCCAGTGGGTGTATGAGGAGTCCTTTAATCTAGTGGGTGTATGAGAAGTCATTTAATCTAGTGGGTGTATGAGGAGTCCTTTAATCTAGTGGGTGTATGAGGAGTCCTTTAATCTAGGATAAGTAATTTAATCCAGTGGGTGTATGATAAGTCCTTTAATCTAGTGGGTGTATGAGGAGTAATTTAATCTAGTGGGTGTATGAGAAGTCCTTTAACCTAGTGGGTGTATAAGGAGTCCTTTAATCTAGTGGGTGTATGAGGAGTCCTTTAATCTAGTGGGTGTATGAGGAGTCCTTTAACCTAGTGGGTGTATGAGAAGTCATTTAAAATAGTGGGTGTATGAGGAGTCCTTTAATCTAGTGGGTGTATGAGAAGTCATTTAATCTAGTGGGTGTATGAGGAGTCATTTAATCTAGTGGGTTTGAGACATCCTTTAATCTACTGGGTATGAGAAGTCCTTTAATCTAGTGGGTGTATGAGAAGTAGGTTAATCTAGTGGGTGTATGAGAAGTCCTTTAATCTAGTGGGTGTATGAGAAGTCATTTAATCTAGTGGGTGTATGAGGAGTCCTTTAATCTAGTGGGTTTGAGACATCCTTTAATCTACTGGGTATGAGAAGTCCTTTAATCTAGTGGGTGTATGAGAAGTAGGTTAATCTAGTGGGTGTATGAGAAGTCCTTTAATCTAGTGGGTGTATGAAAAGTCCTTTAATCTAGTGGGTGTATGAGAAGTCCTTTAATCTAGTGGGTGTATAAGGAGTCCTTTAATCTACTGGTTGTATGAGAAGTCCTTTAATCTAGTGGGTGTATGAGAAGTCGTTTAATCCAGTGGGTGTATGAGGAGTCCTTTAATCTAGTGGGTGTATGAGACGTCCTTTAACCTAGTGGGTGTATGAAACGTACTTTAATCTAGTGGGTGTATGAGAAGTCATTTAATCTAGTGGGTGTATGAGAAGTCGTTTAATCCAGTGGGTGTATGAGGAGTCCTTTAATCTAGTGGGTGTATGAGAAGTAGGTTAATCTAGTGGGTGTATGAGAAGTCCTTTAATCTAGTGGGTGTATGAGAAGTCATTTAATCTAGTGGGTGTATGAGGAGTCCTTTAATCTAGTGGGTTTGAGACATCCTTTAATCTACTGGGTATGAGAAGTCCTTTAATCTAGTGGGTGTATGAGAAGTAGGTTAATCTAGTGGGTGTATGAGAAGTCCTTTAATCTAGTGGGTGTATGATAAATCCTTTAATCTAGTGGGTGTATGAGAAGTCCTTTAATCTAGTGGGTGTATGATAAGTCCTTTAATCTAGTGGGTGTATGATAAGTCCTTTAATCTAGTGGGTGTATGAGAAGTCCTTTAATCTAGTGGGTGTATGAAAAGTACTTTAATCTAGTGGGTGTATGAGAAGTAGGTTAATCTAGTGGGTGTATGAGAAGTCCTTTAATCTAGTGGGTGTATGAGAAGTCCTTTAATCTAGTGGGTGTATGAGAAGTCCTTTAATCTAGTGGGTGTATGAGAAGTAGGTTAATCTAGTGGGTGTATGAGAAGTCCTTTAATCTAGATGGTGTATGAGAAGTCCTTTAATCTAGTGGGTGTATGAGAAGTCCTTTAATCTAGTGGGTGTATGAGGAATCTTTGAATCTAGTGGGTGTATGAGGAGTCCTTTAATCTAGTGGGTGTATGAGAAGTCGTTTAATCCAGTGGGTGTATGAGGAGTCCTTTAATCTAGTGGGTGTATGAGAAGTCATTTAATCTAGTGGGTGTATGAGGAGTCCTTTAATCTAGTGGGTGTATGAGGAGTCCTTTAATCTAGGATAAGTAATTTAATCCAGTGGGTGTATGATAAGTCCTTTAATCTAGTGGGTGTATGAGGAGTAATTTAATCTAGTGGGTGTATGAGAAGTCCTTTAACCTAGTGGGTGTATAAGGAGTCCTTTAATCTAGTGGGTGTATGAGGAGTCCTTTAATCTAGTGGGTGTATGAGGAGTCCTTTAACCTAGTGGGTGTATGAGAAGTCATTTAAAATAGTGGGTGTATGAGAAGTAGGTTAATCTAGTGGGTGTATGAGAAGTCCTTTAATCTAGTGGGTGTATGAGAAGTCCTTTAATCTAGTGGGTGTATGAGAAGAAGGTTAATCTAGTGGGTGTATGAGAAGTCATTTAATCTAGTGGGTGTATGAGAAGTCATTTAATCTAGTGGGTGTATGAGAAGTCATTTAATCTAGTGGGTGTATGAGAAGTAGGTTAATCTAGTGGGTGTATGAGAAGTCCTTTAATCTAGTGGGTGTATGAGAAGTCCTTTAATCTAGTGGGTGTATGAGAAGTCCTTTAATCTAGTGGGTGTATGAAAAGTACTTTAATCTAGTGGGTGTATGAGAAGTAGGTTAATCTAGTGGGTGTATGAAAAGTACTTTAATCTAGTGGGTGTATGAGAAGTAGGTTAATCTAGTGGGTGTATGAGAAGTCCTTTAATCTAGTGGGTGTATGATAAGTCCTTTAATCTAGTGGGTGTATGAGAAGTCCTTTAATCTAGTGGGTGTATGAAAAGTACTTTAATCTAGTGGGTGTATGAGAAGTAGGTTAATCTAGTGGGTGTATGAGAAGTCCTTTAATCTAGTGGGTGTATGAGAAGTCCTTTAATCTAGTGGGTGTATGAGAAGTTCCTTTAATCTAGTGGGTGTATGAGAAGTAGGTTAATCTAGTGGGTGTATGAGAAGTCATTTAATCTAGAGGGTGTATGAGAAGTCCTTTAATCTAGTGGGTGTATGAGAAGTCATTTAATCTAGTGGGTGTATGAGGAATCTTTTAATCTAGTGGGTGTATGAGGAGTCCTTTAATCTAGTGGGTGTATGAGAAGTCGTTTAATCCAGTGGGTGTATGAGGAGTCCTTTAATCTAGTGGGTGTATGAGAAGTCATTTAATCTAGTGGGTGTATGAGGAGTCCTTTAATCTAGTGGGTTTGAGACATCCTTTTAATCTACTGGGTATGAGAAGTCCTTTAATCTAGTGGGTGTATGAGAAGTAGGTTAATCTAGTGGGTGTATGAGAAGTCCTTTAATCTAGTGGGTGTATGATACATCCTTTAATCTAGTGGGTGTATGAGAAGTCCTTTAATCTAGTGGGTGTATGAGAAGTCCTTTAATCTAGTGGGTGTATGAGAAGTCGGTTAATCTAGTGGGTGTATGAGAAGTCGGTTATCCTAGTGGGTGTATGAGAAGTCCTTTAATCTAGTGGGTGTATGAGAAGTCCTTTAATCTAGTGGGTGTATGAGACGTCCTTTAACCTAGTGGGTGTATGAAACGTACTTTAATCTAGTGGGTGTATGAGGAGTCCTTTAATCTAGTGGGTGTATGAGGACTCCTTTAATCTAGTGGGTGTATTAGGAGTAATATAATCCAGTGGCTGTATGAGAAGTCGTTTAATCTAGTGGGTGTATAAGGAGTCCTTTAACCTAGTGGGTGTATGAGAAGTCCTTTAATCTAGTGGGTGTATGAGGAGTCCTTTAATCTAGTGGGTGTATGAGAAGTCCTTTAATCTAGTGGGTGTATGAGACGTCCTTTAACCTAGTGGGTGTATGAGGAGTCCTTTAACCTAGTGGGTGTATGAGAAGTTCTTTAATCTAGTGGGTGTATGAGGAGTCCTTTAACCTAGTGGGTGTATGAGAAGTCCTTTAATCTAGTGGGTGTATGAGGAGTCCTTTAATCTAGTGGGTGTATGAGGAGTCCTTTAATCTAGTGGGTGTATGAAAAGTCCTTTAATCTAGTGGGTGTATGAGGAGTCCTTTAATCTAGTGGGTTTGAGACATCCTTTAATCTACTGGGTATGAGAAATCCTTTAATCTAGTGGGTGTATGAGAAGTAGGTTAATCTAGTGGGTGTATGAGAAGTCCTTTCATCTAGTGGGTGTATGAGAAGTCCTTTAATCTAGTGGGTGTATGAGAAGTCCTTTAATCTAGTGGGTGTATGAGAAGTAGGTTAATCTAGTGGGTGTATGAGAAGTCCTTTAATCTAGTGGGTGTATGAGAAGTCCTTTAATCTAGTGGGTGTATGAGAAGTCCTTTAATCTAGTGGGTGTATGAGAAGTCCTTTAATCTAGTGGGTGTATGAAAAGTACTTTAATCTAGTGGGTGTATGAGAAGAAGGTTAATCTAGTGGGTGTATGAGAAGTCCTTTAATCTAGTGGGTTTGAGACATCCTTTAATCTACTGGGTATGAGAAGTCCTTTAATCTAGTGGGTGTATGAGAAGTAGGTTAATCTAGTGGGTGTATGAGAAGTAGGTTAATCTAGTGGGTGTATGAGAAGTCCTTTAATCTAGAGGGTGTATGAGAAGTCCTTTAATCTAGTGGGTGTATGAGAAGTCCTTTAATCTAGTGGGTGTATGAGGAATCTTTGAATCTAGTGGGTGTATGAGGAGTCCTTTAATCTAGTGGGTGTATGAGAAGTCGTTTAATCCAGTGGGTGTATGAGGAGTCCTTTAATCTAGTGGGTGTATGAGAAGTCATTTAATCTAGTGGGTGTATGAGAAGTCCTTTAATCTAGTGGGTGTATGAGGAGTCATTTAATCTAGTGGGTGTATGAAAAGTACTTTAATCTAGTGGGTGTATGAGAAGTAGGTTAATCTAGTGGGTGTATGAGAAGTCCTTTAATCTAGTGGGTGTATGATAAGTCCTTTAATCTAGTGGGTGTATGAGAAGTCCTTTAATCTAGTGGGTGTATGAAAAGTACTTTAATCTAGTGGGTGTATGAGAAGTAGGTTAATCTAGTGGGTGTATGAGAAGTCCTTTAATCTAGTGGGTGTATGAGAAGTCCTTTAATCTAGTGGGTGTATGAGAAGTCCTTTAATCTAGTGGGTGTATGAGAAGTAGGTTAATCTAGTGGGTGTATGAGAAGTCCTTTAATCTAGAGGGTGTATGAGAAGTCCTTTAATCTAGTGGGTGTATGAGAAGTCCTTTAATCTAGTGGGTGTATGAGGAATCTTTGAATCTAGTGGGTGTATGAGGAGTCCTTTAATCTAGTGGGTGTATGAGAAGTCGTTTAATCCAGTGGGTGTATGAGGAGTCCTTTAATCTAGTGGGTGTATGAGAAGTCATTTAATCTAGTGGGTGTATGAGGAGTCCTTTAATCTAGTGGGTGTATGAGGAGTCCTTTAATCTAGGATAAGTAATTTAATCCAGTGGGTGTATGATAAGTCCTTTAATCTAGTGGGTGTATGAGGAGTAATTTAATCTAGTGGGTGTATGAGAAGTCCTTTAACCTAGTGGGTGTATAAGGAGTCCTTTAATCTAGTGGGTGTATGAGGAGTCCTTTAATCTAGTGGGTGTATGAGGAGTCCTTTAACCTAGTGGGTGTATGAGAAGTCATTTAAAATAGTGGGTGTATGAGGAGTCCTTTAATCTAGTGGGTGTATGAGAAGTCATTTAATCTAGTGGGTGTATGAGGAGTCATTTAATCTAGTGGGTTTGAGACATCCTTTAATCTACTGGGTATGAGAAGTCCTTTAATCTAGTGGGTGTATGAGAAGTAGGTTAATCTAGTGGGTGTATGAGAAGTCCTTTAATCTAGTGGGTGTATGAGAAGTCATTTAATCTAGTGGGTGTATGAGGAGTCCTTTAATCTAGTGGGTTTGAGACATCCTTTAATCTACTGGGTATGAGAAGTCCTTTAATCTAGTGGGTGTATGAGAAGTAGGTTAATCTAGTGGGTGTATGAGAAGTCCTTTAATCTAGTGGGTGTATGAAAAGTCCTTTAATCTAGTGGGTGTATGAGAAGTCCTTTAATCTAGTGGGTGTATAAGGAGTCCTTTAATCTACTGGTTGTATGAGAAGTCCTTTAATCTAGTGGGTGTATGAGAAGTCGTTTAATCCAGTGGGTGTATGAGGAGTCCTTTAATCTAGTGGGTGTATGAGACGTCCTTTAACCTAGTGGGTGTATGAAACGTACTTTAATCTAGTGGGTGTATGAGAAGTCATTTAATCTAGTGGGTGTATGAGAAGTCGTTTAATCCAGTGGGTGTATGAGGAGTCCTTTAATCTAGTGGGTGTATGAGAAGTAGGTTAATCTAGTGGGTGTATGAGAAGTCCTTTAATCTAGTGGGTGTATGAGAAGTCATTTAATCTAGTGGGTGTATGAGGAGTCCTTTAATCTAGTGGGTTTGAGACATCCTTTAATCTACTGGGTATGAGAAGTCCTTTAATCTAGTGGGTGTATGAGAAGTAGGTTAATCTAGTGGGTGTATGAGAAGTCCTTTAATCTAGTGGGTGTATGATAAATCCTTTAATCTAGTGGGTGTATGAGAAGTCCTTTAATCTAGTGGGTGTATGATAAGTCCTTTAATCTAGTGGGTGTATGATAAGTCCTTTAATCTAGTGGGTGTATGAGAAGTCCTTTAATCTAGTGGGTGTATGAAAAGTACTTTAATCTAGTGGGTGTATGAGAAGTAGGTTAATCTAGTGGGTGTATGAGAAGTCCTTTAATCTAGTGGGTGTATGAGAAGTCCTTTAATCTAGTGGGTGTATGAGAAGTCCTTTAATCTAGTGGGTGTATGAGAAGTAGGTTAATCTAGTGGGTGTATGAGAAGTCCTTTAATCTAGATGGTGTATGAGAAGTCCTTTAATCTAGTGGGTGTATGAGAAGTCCTTTAATCTAGTGGGTGTATGAGGAATCTTTGAATCTAGTGGGTGTATGAGGAGTCCTTTAATCTAGTGGGTGTATGAGAAGTCGTTTAATCCAGTGGGTGTATGAGGAGTCCTTTAATCTAGTGGGTGTATGAGAAGTCATTTAATCTAGTGGGTGTATGAGGAGTCCTTTAATCTAGTGGGTGTATGAGGAGTCCTTTAATCTAGGATAAGTAATTTAATCCAGTGGGTGTATGATAAGTCCTTTAATCTAGTGGGTGTATGAGGAGTAATTTAATCTAGTGGGTGTATGAGAAGTCCTTTAACCTAGTGGGTGTATAAGGAGTCCTTTAATCTAGTGGGTGTATGAGGAGTCCTTTAATCTAGTGGGTGTATGAGGAGTCCTTTAACCTAGTGGGTGTATGAGAAGTCATTTAAAATAGTGGGTGTATGAGGAGTCCTTTAATCTAGTGGGTGTATGAGAAGTCATTTAATCTAGTGGGTGTATGAGGAGTCATTTAATCTAGTGGGTTTGAGACATCCTTTAATCTACTGGGTATGAGAAGTCCTTTAATCTAGTGGGTGTATGAGAAGTAGGTTAATCTAGTGGGTGTATGAGAAGTCCTTTAATCTAGTGGGTGTATGAGAAGTCATTTAATCTAGTGGGTGTATGAGGAGTCCTTTAATCTAGTGGGTTTGAGACATCCTTTAATCTACTGGGTATGAGAAGTCCTTTAATCTAGTGGGTGTATGAGAAGTAGGTTAATCTAGTGGGTGTATGAGAAGTCCTTTAATCTAGTGGGTGTATGAAAAGTCCTTTAATCTAGTGGGTGTATGAGAAGTCCTTTAATCTAGTGGGTGTATAAGGAGTCCTTTAATCTACTGGTTGTATGAGAAGTCCTTTAATCTAGTGGGTGTATGAGAAGTCGTTTAATCCAGTGGGTGTATGAGGAGTCCTTTAATCTAGTGGGTGTATGAGACGTCCTTTAACCTAGTGGGTGTATGAAACGTACTTTAATCTAGTGGGTGTATGAGAAGTCATTTAATCTAGTGGGTGTATGAGAAGTCGTTTAATCCAGTGGGTGTATGAGGAGTCCTTTAATCTAGTGGGTGTATGAGAAGTAGGTTAATCTAGTGGGTGTATGAGAAGTCCTTTAATCTAGTGGGTGTATGAGAAGTCATTTAATCTAGTGGGTGTATGAGGAGTCCTTTAATCTAGTGGGTTTGAGACATCCTTTAATCTACTGGGTATGAGAAGTCCTTTAATCTAGTGGGTGTATGAGAAGTAGGTTAATCTAGTGGGTGTATGAGAAGTCCTTTAATCTAGTGGGTGTATGATAAATCCTTTAATCTAGTGGGTGTATGAGAAGTCCTTTAATCTAGTGGGTGTATGAGAAGTCCTTTAATCTAGTGGGTGTATGAGAAGTCGGTTAATCTAGTGGGTGTATGAGAAGTCGGTTATCCTAGTGGGTGTATGAGAAGTCCTTTAATCTAGTGGGTGTATGAGAAGTCCTTTAATCTAGTGGGTGTATGAGACGTCCTTTAACCTAGTGGGTGTATGAAACGTACTTTAATCTAGTGGGTGTATGAGGAGTCCTTTAATCTAGTGGGTGTATGAGGACTCCTTTAATCTAGTGGGTGTATTAGGAGTAATATAATCCAGTGGCTGTATGAGAAGTCGTTTAATCTAGTGGGTGTATAAGGAGTCCTTTAACCTAGTGGGTGTATGAGAAGTCCTTTAATCTAGTGGGTGTATGAGGAGTCCTTTAATCTAGTGGGTGTATGAGAAGTCCTTTAATCTAGTGGGTGTATGAGACGTCCTTTAACCTAGTGGGTGTATGAGGAGTCCTTTAACCTAGTGGGTGTATGAGAAGTTCTTTAATCTAGTGGGTGTATGAGGAGTCCTTTAACCTAGTGGGTGTATGAGAAGTCCTTTAATCTAGTGGGTGTATGAGGAGTCCTTTAATCTAGTGGGTGTATGAGGAGTCCTTTAATCTAGTGGGTGTATGAAAAGTCCTTTAATCTAGTGGGTGTATGAGGAGTCCTTTAATCTAGTGGGTTTGAGACATCCTTTAATCTACTGGGTATGAGAAATCCTTTAATCTAGTGGGTGTATGAGAAGTAGGTTAATCTAGTGGGTGTATGAGAAATCCTTTCATCTAGTGGGTGTATGAGAAGTCCTTTAATCTAGTGGGTGTATGAGAAGTCCTTTAATCTAGTGGGTGTATGAGAAGTAGGTTAATCTAGTGGGTGTATGAGAAGTCCTTTAATCTAGTGGGTGTATGAGAAGTCCTTTAATCTAGTGGGTGTATGAGAAGTCCTTTAATCTAGTGGGTGTATGAGAAGTCCTTTAATCTAGTGGGTGTATGAAAAGTACTTTAATCTAGTGGGTGTATGAGAAGAAGGTTAATCTAGTGGGTGTATGAGAAGTCCTTTAATCTAGTGGGTTTGAGACATCCTTTAATCTACTGGGTATGAGAAGTCCTTTAATCTAGTGGGTGTATGAGAAGTAGGTTAATCTAGTGGGTGTATGAGAAGTAGGTTAATCTAGTGGGTGTATGAGAAGTCCTTTAATCTAGAGGGTGTATGAGAAGTCCTTTAATCTAGTGGGTGTATGAGAAGTCCTTTAATCTAGTGGGTGTATGAGGAATCTTTGAATCTAGTGGGTGTATGAGAGTCCTTTAATCTAGTGGGTGTATGAGAAGTCGTTTAATCCAGTGGGTGTATGAGGAGTCCTTTAATCTAGTGGGTGTATGAGAAGTCATTTAATCTAGTGGGTGTATGAGAAGTCCTTTAATCTAGTGGGTGTATGAGGAGTCCTTTAATCTAGTGGGTGTATGAAAAGTACTTTAATCTAGTGGGTGTATGAGAAGTAGGTTAATCTAGTGGGTGTATGAGAAGTCCTTTAATCTAGTGGGTGTATGATAAGTCCTTTAATCTAGTGGGTGTATGAGAAGTCCTTTAATCTAGTGGGTGTATGAAAAGTACTTTAATCTAGTGGGTGTATGAGAAGTAGGTTAATCTAGTGGGTGTATGAGAAGTCCTTTAATCTAGTGGGTGTATGAGAAGTCCTTTAATCTAGTGGGTGTATGAGAAGTCCTTTAATCTAGTGGGTGTATGAGAAGTAGGTTAATCTAGTGGGTGTATGAGAAGTCCTTTAATCTAGAGGGTGTATGAGAAGTCGTTTAATCCAGTGGGTGTATGAGGAGTCCTTTAATCTAGTGGGTGTATGAGAAGTCATTTAATCTAGTGGGTGTATGAGGAGTCCTTTAATCTAGTGGGTGTATGAGAGTCCTTTAATCTAGGATAAGTAATTTAATCCAGTGGGTGTATGATAAGTCCTTTAATCTAGTGGGTGTATGAGGAGTAATTTAATCTAGTGGGTGTATGAGAAGTCCTTTAACCTAGTGGGTGTATAAGGAGTCCTTTAATCTAGTGGGTGTATGAGGAGTCCTTTAATCTAGTGGGTGTATGAGGAGTCCTTTAACCTAGTGGGTGTATGAGAAGTCATTTAAAATAGTGGGTGTATGAGGAGTCCTTTAATCTAGTGGGTGTATGAGAAGTCATTTAATCTAGTGGGTGTATGAGGAGTCATTTAATCTAGTGGGTTTGAGACATCCTTTAATCTACTGGGTATGAGAAGTCCTTTAATCTAGTGGGTGTATGAGAAGTAGGTTAATCTAGTGGGTGTATGAGAAGTCCTTTAATCTAGTGGGTGTATGAGAAGTCATTTAATCTAGTGGGTGTATGAGAGTCCTTTAATCTAGTGGGTTTGAGACATCCTTTAATCTACTGGGTATGAAAGTCCTTTAATCTAGTGGGTGTATGAGAAGTAGGTTAATCTAGTGGGTGTATGAGAAGTCCTTTAATCTAGTGGGTGTATGAAAAGTCCTTTAATCTAGTGGGTGTATGAGAAGTCCTTTAATCTAGTGGGTGTATAAGGAGTCCTTTAATCTACTGGTTGTATGAGAAGTCCTTTAATCTAGTGGGTGTATGAGAAGTCGTTTAATCCAGTGGGTGTATGAGGAGTCCTTTAATCTAGTGGGTGTATGAGACGTCCTTTAACCTAGTGGGTGTATGAAACGTACTTTAATCTAGTGGGTGTATGAGAAGTCATTTAATCTAGTGGGTGTATGAGGAGTCCTTTAATCTAATGGGTTTGAGACATCCTTTAATCTACTGGGTATGAGAAGTCCTTTAATCTAGTGGGTGTATGAGAAGTAGGTTAATCTAGTGGGTGTATGAGAAGTCCTTTAATCTAGTGGGTGTATGATAAATCCTTTAATCTAGTGGGTGTATGAGAAGTCCTTTAATCTAGTGGGTGTATGAGAAGTCCTTTAATCTAGTGGGTGTATGAGAAGTCGGTTAATCTAGTGGGTGTATGAGAAGTCGGTTATCCTAGTGGGTGTATGAGAAGTCCTTTAATCTAGTGGGTGTATGAGAAGTCCTTTAATCTAGTGGGTGTATGAGACGTCCTTTAACCTAGTGGGTGTATGAAACGTACTTTAATCTAGTGGGTGTATGAGGAGTCCTTTAATCTAGTGGGTGTATGAGGAGTCCTTTAATCTAGTGGGTGTATTAGGAGTAATATAATCCAGTGGCTGTATGAGAAGTCGTTTAATCTAGTGGGTGTATAAGGAGTCCTTTAACCTAGTGGGTGTATGAGAAGTCCTTTAATCTAGTGGGTGTATGAGGAGTCCTTTAATCTAGTGGGTTTGAGACATCCTTTAATCTACTGGGTATGAGAAATCCTTTAATCTAGTGGGTGTATGAGAAGTAGGTTAATCTAGTAGGTGTATGAGAAGTCGGTTAACCTAGTGGGTGTATGAGAAGTCCTTTAATCTAGTGGGTGTATGAAAAGTACTTTAATCTAGTGGGTGTATGAGGAGTCCTTTAATCTAGGATAAGTAATTTAATCCAGTGGGTGTATGAGAAGTCCTTTAATCTAGTGGGTTTGAGACATCCTTTAATCTACTGGGTATGAGAAATCCTTTAATCTAGTGGGTGTATGAGGAGTAATTTAATCTAGTGGGTGTATGAGAAGTCCTTTAATCTAGTGGGTTTGAGACATCCTTTAATCTACTGGGTATGAGAAATCCTTTAATCTAGTGGGTGTATGAGGAGTAATTTAATCTAGTGGGTGTATGAGAAGTCCTTTAACCTAGTGGGTGTATAAGGAGTCCTTTAATCTAGTGGGTGTATGAGGAGTCCTTTAATCTAGTGGGTGTATGAGGAGTCCTTTAACCTAGTGGGTGTATGAGAAGTCATTTAATCTAGTGGGTGTATGAGAAGTTGTTTAATGCAGTGGGTGTATGAGGAGTCCTTTAATCTAGTGGGTGTATGAGACGTCCTTTAACCTAGTGGGTGTATGAAACGTACTTTAATCTAGTGGGTGTATGAGAAGTCATTTAATCTAGTGGGTGTATGAGGAGTCCTTTAATCTAGTGGGTTTGAGACATCCTTTAATCTACTGGGTATGAGAAGTCCTTTAATCTAGTGGGTGTATGAGAAGTAGGTTAATTTAGTGGGTGTATGAGAAGTCCTTTAATCTAGTGGGTGTATGATAAATCCTTTAATCTAGTGGGTGTATGAGGAGTCCTTTAATCTAGTGGGTGTATGAGAAGTCATTTAATCTAGTGGGTGTATGAGAAGTCGGTTATCCTAGTGGGTGTATGAGAAGTCCTTTAATCTAGTGGGTGTATGAGAAGTCCTTTAATCTAGTGGGTGTATGAGAAGTCCTTTAATCTAGTGGGTGTATGAGACGTCCTTTAACCTAGTGGGTGTATGAAACGTACTTTAATCTAGTGGGTGTATGAGGAGTCCTTTAACCTAGTGGGTGTATGAGAAGTCCTTTAATCTAGTGGGTTAATCTAGTAGGGTGTATGAGAAGTCGTTTAATCCAGTGGGTGTATGAGGAGTCCTTTAATCTAGTGGGTGTATGAGACGTCCTTTAACCTAGTGGGTGTATGAAACGTACTTTAATCTAGTGGGTGTATGAGAAGTCATTTAATCTAGTGGGTGTATGAGGAGTCCTTTAATCTAATGGGTTTGAGACATCCTTTAATCTACTGGGTATGAGAAGTCCTTTAATCTAGTGGGTGTATGAGAAGTAGGTTAATCTAGTGGGTGTATGAGAAGTCCTTTAATCTAGTGGGTGTATGATAAATCCTTTAATCTAGTGGGTGTATGAGAAGTCCTTTAATCTAGTGGGTGTGAGAAGTCCTTTAATCTAGTGGGTGTATGAGAAGTCGGTTAATCTAGTGGGTGTATGAGAAGTCGGTTATCCTAGTGGGTGTATGAGAAGTCCTTTAATCTAGTGGGTGTATGAGAAGTCCTTTAATCTAGTGGGTGTATGAGACGTCCTTTAACCTAGTGGGTGTATGAAACGTACTTTAATCTAGTGGGTGTATGAGGAGTCCTTTAATCTAGTGGGTGTATGAGGAGTCCTTTAATCTAGTGGGTGTATTAGGAGTAATATAATCCAGTGAGAAGGTTTAATCTAGTGGGTGTATAAGGAGTCCTTTAACCTAGTGGGTGTATGAGAAGTCCTTTAATCTAGTGGGTGGAGTCCTTTAATCTAGTGGGTTTGAGACATCCTTTAATCTACTGGGTATGAGAAATCCTTTAATCTAGTGGGTGTATGAGAAGTAGGTTAATCTAGTGGGTGTATGAGAAGTCCTTTAACCTAGTGGGTGTATGAGAAGTCCTTTAATCTAGTGGGTGTATGAAAAGTACTTTAATCTAGTGGGTGTCCTTTAATCTAGGATAAGTAATTTAATCCAGTGGGTGTATGAGAAGTCCTTTAATCTAGTGGGTTTGAGACATCCTTTAATCTACTGGGTATGAGAAATCCTTTAATCTAGTGGGTGTATGAGGAGTAATTTAATCTAGTGGGTGTATGAGAAGTCCTTTAATCTAGTGGGTTTGAGACATCCTTTAATCTACTGGGTATGAGAAATCCTTTAATCTAGTGGGTGTATGAGGATCCTTTAATCTAGTGGGTGTATGAGAAGTCCTTTAATCTAGTGGGGTATAAGGAGTCCTTTAATCTAGTGGGTGTATGAGGAGTCCTTTAATCTAGTGGGTGTGAGAGTCCTTTAACCTAGTGGGTGTATGAGAAGTCATTTAATCTAGTGGGTGTATGATAAAGTCCTTTAATCTAGTGGGTGTATGAGTCCTTTAAAGTCCTTTAATCTAGTGGGTGTATGAGAAGTCATTTAATCTAGTGGGTGTATGAGAAGTCCTTTAATCTAGTGGGTGTATGAGAAGTCCTTTAATCTAGTGGGTGTATGAGAAGTCCTTTAATCTAGTGGGTGTATGAGAAGTCCTTTAATCTAGTGGGTGTATGAGAAGTCCTTTAATCTAGTGGGTGTATGAGAAGTCCTTTAATCTAGTGGGTGTATGAGACGTCCTTTAACCTAGTGGGTGTATGAAACGTACTTTAATCTAGTGGGTGTATGAGGAGTCCTTTAACCTAGTGGGTGTATGAGAAGTCCTTTAATCTAGTGGGTGTATGAGGAGTCCTTTAACCTAGTGGGTGTATGAGAAGTCCTTTAATCTAGTGGGTGTATGAGAACTCGTTTAATCTACTGGGTGTATGTGAAGACAGGAGCTTGCTTTCTGATTTAATTTAGAACGTTAAAGTAACTAGCAACATCATATTGTTAATATATATACAGTAGATAGATCAATATTTCCAACAAAATGTCATTTATTGTTAATCACAGTCGTACTGTGGTAGAGGGTTAGGCTTTGTAACATGGGATATTTGATTGACATTCTCTTTACTTTTTGACAAACTCTCTCCTTTCTCAAACTCTCTACCTCACAATCCTACTATTAGAGACGCAGCAACAAAAACTATTTTCCTGTGGAGTCCGCCTTGAATACTTCAAACCACAAGTTATCTACCTGGCAATCACAACCAACAAAGAACTTATCGATCAACTCTGTCTGGTCCTATCGGTTTGTCTGTGTGGAGCTCGGAACCAGAATGTTATTGTTGTAGAATAGATGGAATAGATTTTTTGTTCTGAAATTAGTTTTCTCCCAAAACTAGTTGCCAAACTATAGAGTTTGATTGTTATCGATTAGGAAAGTGTTGATTTCTAATTCTGTTTTTTTGAGAGTATATTCTAACCAACATCATGCTATTCATCTGTCGTGGATCCTGAAGCCTGTAAGTTTAATGAAAGGTGGGATATATATTATTATCAGCTAGATAATGTTGTATCTCTGGTCCTGTCTAATGAGTGATCAGCTAGATAATGATGTGTCTACAATATGGTCCTGTCTAATGAGTGATCAGCTAGATAATGTTGTATCTCTGGCCATGTCTAATGAGTGATCAGCTAGATAATGTTGAATCTCTGGTCATGTCTAAGGAGTGATCAGCTAGATAATGATGTATCTACAATATGGTCCTGTCTAATGAGTGATCAACTAGATAATGTTGTATCTCTGGTCATGTCTAAGGAGTGATCAGCTAGATAATGTTGTATCTACAGTATGATCCTGTCTAATGAGTGATCAGCTAGATAATGTTGTATCTACAGTATGATCCTGTCTAATGAGTGATCAGCTAGATAATGTTGTATCTACAGTATGATCCTGTCTAATGAGTGATCCGCTAAACGTTGGTGACTGCATCAAGTCAGTCAATGGCATCAACCTGACCAAGCTGATCTAAAATGATGACAATCATATTAGATAATTGATGTTTTATGTACTATATGTCTATATGTTCCTGTCCTAGGAGTGATCAGCTGAACGTGGGCGACTACATTAAGTCAGTGAATGGTATCAACCTGACCAAGCTGAGACACGAAGAGATCATCAGTCTGTTGAAGAACGTGGGCGAACGAGTTGTCCTGGAAGTGGAGTACGAACTGCCCCCATCAGGTAGGAGGGGCTGACTACTGTTCTTGGGTTGTAGTCTGAATTCAAACTCCTGCTAGGCACCTCTGTAGATCTGAGAAGAAGAATACAAATATGTTGAAATGCAACTTATCAAAGGCCAAGCTGTTTTATTTGTATTTGTTTATTTCACCTTTATTTAACCAGGTAGACAAGTTGAGAACACCTTTATTTAACCAGGTAGGCTAGTTGAGAACACCTTTATTTAACCAGGTAGGCTAGTTAAGAACACCTTTATTTAACCAGGTAGGCTAGTTGAGAACACCTTTATTTAACCAGGTAGGCTAGTTGAGAACACCTTTATTTAACCAGGTAGCCTAGTCAATAACACCTTTATTTAACCAGGTAGGCTAGTTGAGAACACCTTTATTTAACCAGGTAGGCTAGTTGAGAACACCTTTATTTAACCAGGTAGGCTAGTTGAGAACACCTTTATTTAACCAAGTAGGCTAGTTGAGAACACCTTTATTTAACCAGGTAGGCTAGTTGAGAACACCTTTATTTAACCAGGTAGACAAGTTGAGAACACCTTTATTTAACCAGGTAGGCTAGTTGAGAACACCTTTATTTAACCAGGTAGGCTAGTTGAGAACACCTTTATTTAACCAGGTAGGCTAGTTGAGAACACCTTTATTTAACCAGGTAGGCTAGTTGAGAACACCTTTATTTAACCAGGTAGACAAGTTGAGAACACCTTTATTTAACCAGGTAGACAAGTTGAGAACACCTTTATTTAACCAGGTAGACAAGTTGAGAACACCTTTATTTAACCAGGTAGGCTAGTTGAGAACACCTTTATTTAACCAGGTAGGCTAGTTGAGAACACCTTTATTTAACCAGGTAGGCTAGTTGAGAACACCTTTATTTAACCAGGTAGTCTAGTTGAGAACACCTTTATTTAACCAGGTAGTCTAGTTGAGAACACCTTTATTTAACCAGGTAGGCTAGTTGAGAACACCTTTATTTAACCAGGTAGGCTAGTTGAGAACACCTTTATTTAACCAGGTAGGCTAGTTGAGAACACCTTTATTTAACCAGGTAGGCAAGTTGAGAACACCTTTATTTAACCAGGTAGGCAAGTTGAGAACACCTTTATTTAACCAGGTAGGCTAGTTGAGAACACCTTTATTTAACCAGGTAGGCTAGTTGAGAACACCTTTATTTAACCAGGTAGGCTAGTTGAGAACACCTTTATTTAACCAGGTAGGCTAGTTGAGAACACCTTTATTTAACCAGGTAGGCTAGTTGAGAACACCTTTATTTAACCAGGTAGACAAGTTGAGAACACCTTTATTTAACCAGGTAGACAAGTTGAGGACACCTTTATTTAACCAGGTAGACAAGTTGAGAACACCTTTATTTAACCAGGTAGGCTAGTTGAGAACACCTTTATTTAACCAGGTAGGCTAGTTGAGAACACCTTTATTTAACCAGGTAGGCTAGTTGAGAACACCTTTATTTAACCAGGTAGGCTAGTTGAGAACACCTTTATTTAACCAGGTAGGCTAGTTGAGAACACCTTTATTTAACCAGGTAGGCTAGTTGAGAACACCTTTATTTAACCAGGTAGACAAGTTGAGAACACCTTTATTTAACCAGGTAGACAAGTTGAGAACACCTTTATTTAACCAGGTAGACAAGTTGAGAACACCTTTATTTAACCAGGTAGACAAGTTGAGAACACCTTTATTTAACCAGGTAGACAAGTTGAGAACACCTTTATTTAACCAGGTAGACTAGTTGAGAACAAGTTCTCATTTACAATTGCGACCTGGCCAAAATAAAGCAAAGCAGTTCGACAGATACAACGACACAGAGTTACACATGGAGTAAAACAAACAGTCAATAATACAGTATAAACAAGTCTATATACGATCTGAGCAAATGAGGTGAGAAGGGAGGTAAAGGCAAAACAAGGCCATGGTGGCAAAGTAAATACAATATAGCAAGTAAAACACTGGAATGGTAGATTTGCAGTGGAAGAATGTGCAAAGTAGAAATAAAAATAATGGGGTGCAAAGGAGCATAAATAAATAAATAAATACAGTAGGGAAAGAGGTAGTTGTTTGGGCTAAATTATAGGTGGGCTATGTACAGGTGCAGTAATGTGTGAGCTGCTCTGACAGTTGGTGCTTAAAGCTAGTGAGGGAGATAAGTGTTTCCAGTTTCACTTTTACCACTCTACTAATACTACTGATATATAAACTCAGGTCTATAGGAGTGCCCAGGGGAGCAGGGACCAGGGACCAGGGGTCAATCTGGAACTTGGCTGTAATATGAGTTTTCTCAACCACATGACCTACTCAGGGAAATACTACAGGTCCCAGTTATCAGCTACTGCCTAGAGTTTTACCTGCTCAGGTCACGTGGTCTGCCAGTCTGACATTAGGGTTGCCAGTAAGAGGTCTGTGTGTTCCCTGACCTTCCATTCTAGTAAAACAGACACTTGAATTTTACAAGCCTATCCGATTCTCCCTGACCTTTCCGATTTGTAATAATGAATCTGTCTATTTATCTTTGCTGTCCGCTGGTTCCTGGTAGTGAGCCCAGTAAAACCTGTGATTAATGGTTGTGACATCATTCATAAGCATCTCTCTCTCTCTCTCTCTCTCTCTCTCTCTCTCTCTCTCTCTCTCTCTCTCTCTCTCTCTGTCTCTCTCTCTCTCTCTCTCTCTCTCTCTCTGTCTCTCTCTCTCTCTCTCTCTCTCTCTCTCTCTCTCTCTCTCTCTCTCTCTCTCTCTCTCTCTCTCTCTCTCTCTCTCTCTCTCTCTCTCTCTCTCTCTCTCTGTCTCTCTCTCTCTCTCTCTCTCTCTCTCTCTCTCTCTCTCTCTCTCTCTCTGTCTCTCTCTCTCTCTCTCTCTCTCTCTCTCTCTCTCTCTCTCTCTCTCTCTCTCTCTCTCTCTCTCTCTCTGTCTCTCTCTGTCTCTCTCTCTCTCTCTCTCTGTCTCTCTCTCTCTCTCTCTCTCTCTCTCTCTCTCTGCTCTCTCTCTCTCTCTCTCTCTCTCTCTCTCTCTCTCTCTCTCTCTCTCTCTCTCTCTCTCTCTCTCTCTCTCTCTCTCTCTCTCTCTCTGTCTCTCTCTCTGTCTCTCTCTCTCTCTCTCTCTCTCTCTCTCTGTCTCTCTCTCTCTCTCTCTCTCTCTCTCTCTCTCTCTCTCTCTCTCTCTCTCTCTCTCTCTCTCTCTCTCTCTCTCTCTCTCTGTCTCTCTCTCTCTCTCTCTCTCTCTCTCTCTCTCTCTCTGTCTCTCTCTCTCTCTCTGTCTCTCTCTCTCTCTCTCTCTCTCTCTCTCTCTCTCTCTCTC
>NC_060190.1:76058601-76116101 GCF_021184085.1 Oncorhynchus gorbuscha | reverse complement strand
AGCCTCAGCAGTCCACCGATTGGAAATGCTAATTTCTTGACAACGCCATCCACAGATCAATAAAAGACAAAGTAATTTAGGCTGTAGGGAAATCAATCCATCGTTTACAGCACAGTTAGCATGGCAGACTTGTTTTAACTGTGGATGGCATAAAAGATGAGTGACATATTCTTGAGACTCTTCAATGCATACTTTTATTACACAATAGTTTTGATGCTAATTAATATACTGTATATAATATAAGAAATACCGTTTAGCTGACTCTTTCTCCAATTTACAGTCATATGGGTGGCCCTCAGTGGGAATCGAACCCACGATCCTTAGCGTTGGAAGCACCATGCTCTACCAACTGGGCCACACGGGACCAAATTGATGTTGTTCAGGCAGATGCCCTATTAAAAGTGATGCCATACTGTATAACCAAACCATTTCCTCAAGCGTTTAATGTGTTTAATGTGATGTTTCAGGGGGCTCACACGAAGACTGGAACAAATCTCGCCCCCTAGTGGTGACATACGTCAGACCAGGAGGTCCTGCAGACAGGTGATGTGGATCATGGTGTGACACCTTATTCCCCAGGAGCACAGGGTCAGCTAGAGCACAGGGTCAGTTAGAGCACAGGGTCAGCTAGAGCACAGGGTCAGCTAGAGCACAGGGTCAGCTAGAGCACAGGGTCAGTTAGAGCACAGGGTCAGATAGAGCACAGGGTCAGCTAGAGCACAGGGTCAGCTAGAGCACAGGGTCAACTAGAGCACAGGGTCAGTTAGAGCACAGGGTCAGCTAGAGCACAGGGTCAGTTAGAGCACAGGGTCAGCTAGCGCGCAGGGTCAGCTAGAGCACAGGGTCAGCTAGAGCACAGAGGAGCACAGGGTCAGCTAGAGCACAGGGTCAGTTAGAGCACAGGGTCAGCTAGCGCGCAGGGTCAGCTAGAGCACAGGGTCAGCTAGAGCACAGGGTCAGCTAGAGCACAGGGTCAGCTAGAGCACAGGGTCAGGGTCAGTTAGAGCACAGGGTCAGCTAGAGCACAGGGTCAACTAGAGCACAGGGTCAGTTAGAGCACAGGGTCAGCACAGGGTCAGTTAGAGCACAGGGTCAGCTAGAGCACAGGGGTCAGGGTCAGTTAGAGCACAGGGTCAGCTAGAGCACAGGGTCAGCTAGAGCACAGGGTCAGCTAGAGCACAGGGTCAGCTAGAGCACAGGGTCAGTTAGAGCACAGGGTCAGTTAGAGCACAGGATCAGTTAGAGCACAGGGTCAGTTAGAGCACAGGGTCAGCTAGAGCACAGGGTCAGCTAGAGCACAGGGTCAGTTAGAGCACAGGGTCAGTTAGAGCACAGGATCAGTTAGAGCACAGGGTCAGCTAGAGCACAGGGTCAGCTAGAGCACAGAGGAGCACAGGGTCAGCTAGAGCACAGGGTCAGTTAGAGCACAGGGTCAGCTAGAGCACAGGGTCAGCTAGAGCACAGGGTCAGTTAGAGCACAGGGTCAGCTAGAGCACAGAGGAGCACAGGGTCAGCTAGAGCACAGGGTCAGCTAGAGCACAGGGTCAGCTAGAGCACAGGGTCAGTTAGAGCACAGGGTCAGTTAGAGCACAGGGTCAGTTAGAGCACAGGGTCAGCTAGCGCGCAGGGTCAGCTAGAGCACAGGGTCAGCTAGAGCACAGGGTCAGCTAGAGCACAGGGTCAGCTAGAGCACAGGGTCAGTTAGAGCACAGGGTCAGATAGAGCACAGGGTCAGCTAGAGCACAGGGTCAGCTAGAGCACAGGGAGGAGCACAGGGTCAGTTAGAGCACAGGGTCAGCTAGAGCACAGGGAGGAGCACAGGGTCAGCTAGAGCACAGGGTCAGTTAGAGCACAGGGTCAGCTAGAGCACAGGGTCAGCTAGAGCACAGAGAGCACAGGGTCAGCTAGAGCACAGGGTCAGTTAGAGCACAGGATCAGTTAGAGCACAGGGTCAGTTAGAGCACAGGGTCAGCTAGAGCACAGAGGAGCACAGGGTCAGCTAGAGCACAGGGTCAGCTAGAGCACAGGGTCAGTTAGAGCACAGAGGAGCACAGGGTCAGCTAGAGCACAGGGTCAGCTAGAGCACAGAGGAGCACAGGGTCAGCTAGAGCACAGGGTCAGTTAGAGCACAGGGTCAGCTAGAGCACAGGGTCAGCTAGAGCACAGGGTCAGCTAGAGCACAGGGTCAGCTAGAGCACAGGATCAGTTAGAGCACAGGGTCAGTTAGAGCACAGGGTCAGCTAGAGCACAGAGGAGCACAGGGTCAGCTAGAGCACAGGGTCAGCTAGAGCACAGGGTCAGCTAGAGCACAGGGTCAGTTAGAGCACAGAGGAGCACAGGGTCAGCTAGAGCACAGGGTCAGCTAGAGCACAGAGGAGCACAGGGTCAGCTAGAGTACAGGGTCAGTTAGAGCACAGGGTCAGCTAGAGCACAGGGTCAGCTAGAGCACAGGGTCAGCTAGAGCACAGGGTCAGCTGGAGCTACAGTACACCTACTCATTTTTTTATTCTTTATTTTTACTATTTTCTACATACATGTAGTATAATAGTGAATACATCAAAACTATGAAGTAACACATATGGAATATATGTCTTCACTATTATTCTACAATGAAGAAAATAGTCAAACATAAAGAAAAACCCTTGAATGAGTAGGTGTTCTAAACCTTTGACTGGTACTATATGTTATAGTGCACTGCTATGTAGGGTGCATATGTAGTGCACTACTGGTGTCATTGGAGACAGGACCTGTGTTACATTTTCTGTGTGGTTTTGGCTGCTGTCTCCTGAATATGTCGGCTGGTGCTAGTTACATATGAATATGTTTTCACTATTCTTCACACCCACACATACGACGGATGAGAAATTTCAGCCGACGCTGAAGTGAGAGAGTGTGTGTGAGATTTAGACAGAGGAAAGGTAGAGGTAGGAGGAGAGAAAGAGGGGATGAAGGGGTAGAAGGAGAGAGAGAGGAGTAGGTAGAAGGAGAGAGAGAGGAGGGGTAGAAGGAGAGAGGGGAGGAGTAGAAGGAGAGAGAGAGGAGGGGTAGAAGGAGAGAGAGGGGAGTAGAAGGAGAGAGAGAGGAGAGGAAGGGGTAGAAGGAGAGAGAGATGAGGGGTAGAAGGAGAGAGGGGAGGAGTAGAAGGAGAGAGAGGAGGGTAGAAGGAGAGAGAGATGGGGATAGAAGGGGTAGAAGGAGAGAGAGAGAGAGAGGAGGGGTAGAAGGAGAGAGAGATGAGGGGTAGAAGGAGGGAGAGGGGGGTAGAAGGAGAGAGAGAGGAGGGAGTAGAAGGAGAGAGAGAGGAGGGGTAGAAGGAGAGAGAGGAGGAGGGGAGAAGGAGAGAGGGGAGGAGTAGAAGGAGAGAGAGAGGAGAGGAGGGGTAGAAGGAGAGAGAGAGGAGGGGTAGAAGGAGAGAGAGGGGAGATAGAAGGAGAGGTAGAAGGAGAGAGAGAGGAGGGGTAGAAGGAGAGAGAGGGGATAGAAGGAGAGAGAGAGGAGGGGTAGAGGTGGGGTAGAGAGAGAGAGGAGGGGTAGAAGGAGAGAGAGAGGGGGTAGAAGGAGAGAGAGAGGAGAGGCAGGGGTAGAAGGAGAGAGAGAGGAGTAGAAGGAGAGAGAGGAGGGGTAGGAGGAGAGAGAGGGGAGTAGAAGGAGAGAGAGAGAAGGGGTAGGAGGAAGGAGTAGAAGGAGAAGGAGAGTAGAAGAGAGAGGATGGGTAGAAGGAGAGAGAGGGGAGGGGTAGAAGGAGAGAGAGATGAGGGGTAGGAGAGAGAGAGAGGAGGGGAGGAGGATAGGAGAGAGGAAGGAGAGAGGAGATGAGAGGAAAGGGAGGAGAGGTAGAAGGAGATAGAGAGGAGATGTTGGAGATAGAGGAGAGAAGAGAGGATATGCAGAATGATAGAGGAGAGGAGACAGAAGGAGAGGAGAGGTAGAAGGAGAGAAAGAGAGGAGAGGAGATGCAGAAGGAGAGAGGATAGGAGACAGAAGGAAAGGAGAGTTAGAAGGAGAGAAAGAGAGGAGAAGTAGAAGGAGAAAGAGGAGAGAAGAGATGAGAGGTAGAAGGAGAGAAAGAAGAAAGAGAGGAGATGCAGAATGAGAGAGGAGAGGAGACAGAAGGAGAGGAGAGGTAGAAGGAGAGAAAGAGAGGAGAGGAGATGAAGAAGGAGAGGAGAGGTAGAAGGAGAGAAAGAGAGGAGAGGAGATGCAGAAGAAGAGAGGAGAGGAGACGGAAGGAGAGAAAGAGAGAGAGGTAGAAGGAGAGAAAGAGAGGAGAGGTAGAAGGAGAGAGGAGAGGAGACAGAAGGAGAGAGAAGAAGAGAGAAAGAGAGGAGAGGTAGAAGGAGAAAGAGAGAGAGAGGGGGGGTAGAAGGAGAGAGGAGAGTAGAAGGAGAGAGAGAGGAGGGGTAGAAGGAGAGAGAGGAGGATAGAAGGAGGAGAGGGAGAGAAGGAGAGAGAAGGAGAGGAGAAGTAGAAGGAGAGAAAGAGAGGAGGGGTAGAAGGAGAGAAAGAGAGGAGAGAAGGGGTAGAAGGAGAGAGGAGAGGAGACAGAAGGAGAGAAAGGAGATCAGAGAGTGCAGTCTGCCATAATGAAACTGGATTTATACAGTGTACCTCTTTGGCACAAGGAATGGAAATGCTGCTTGGGTTTTCTCTGCCATTTGTATGATAGTCCAAGAATTTAGTTACAGAACATTGTTGGAGAGGAGGTCCCTTAAATACAATGTGACAGGATGCAGAAAGTGGAAGGAATATGCCATGCTTCTCCCTCCCTCCATCTCTCCTTCCCTCTGTCCTTTGCTCACTCTCTCACTCCTCCCCCCATCATCTCTCTCTCTCGCTCAACTACGAGGCTGTTATGTAGGCTGTGACTGTCTGAGACATCTTCCATCTCTGTCTTTGGTTCAGTCTATCAGGTATGAAGGTATGAAGGTAAGACCCAGATGCAGACAATGTTGAGTTAACAAGGGTTCAATAATCCAACAGGGACAGGTCAAGGGGTCAGTAAACCAGAGGTGGGGCAACGGTACCGGATGGCATGCAGGCTCAGGGTCAGGGTAAGGCAAGGGTCAAAACCAGGAGGGCGAGAAATAGAGAGACCGATAAAAGCAGGAGCTGAGACAAAACCGCTGGTTGACTTGACAAACAAGACGAACTAGCAACAGACAAACGGAGAACACAGGTATAAATACCCAGGGGATAATGGGGAAGATGGGCGACACCTGAAGGGGGGTGGAGACAATCACAAAGACAGGTGAAACAGATCAGAATGTGACACAGTCAGTGTTCCTTTGTCTCCTCTGTTGTCTCCTAGGACTGTGGTCAAATGTCACAAATCGCCTGACAGTTGTATAAAAGTCATTTTTAGATAGCTTGGGTTGGATAGAAGCCATCTTCATTTCCTCCTTTTTCCTTTTTACAACAAGGAAGTTGTTATGAACTCTGAAAATGATCTACCCTGTTCTGCATGGTATCCACATGGTGCATCTGCCACCATATGTCGTGTATAACATCTCAGGGCAAGTAATAATAATAATAATAAAGTCACATGGTCAAGAACAAAATCTGGATTTACTATTTATTGAACCAAATAACAGTGACCCCCACATTCTTCTTCTCTGCCTCTACCTGTCCCTCCCCCCCTTCTTCTTCTCTGCCTCTACCTGTCCCTCCCCCTTCTTCTTCTCTGCCTCTACCTGTCCTTCTCTGCCCCCTGTCCCTCTTCTTCTCTTGCCTCTACCTGTCCCTGTCCCCCCTTCTTCTTCTTCTCTGCCTCTACCTGTCCCTCCCCCTTCTTCTTCTCTGCCTCTACCTGTCCCTCCCCCTTCTTCTTCTCTGCCTCTACCTGTCCCTCCCCCTTCTTCTTCTCTGCCTCTACCTGTCCCTCCCCCTTCTTCTTCTCTGCCTCTACCTGTCCCTCCCCCTTCTTCTTCTCTGCCTCTACCTGTCCCTCCCCCTTCTTCTTCTCTGCCTCTACCTGTCCCTCCCCCTTCTTCTTCTCTGCCTCTACCTGTCCCTCCCCCTTCTTCTTCTCTGCCTCTACCTGTCCCTCCCCCTTCTTCTTCTCTGCCTCTACCTGTCCCTCCCCCTTCTTCTTCTCTGCCTCTACCTGTCCCTCCCCCCCTTCTTCTTCTCTGCCTCTACCTGTCCCTCCCCCTTCTTCTTCTCTGCCTCTACCTGTCCCTCCCCCCTTCTTCTTCTCTGCCTCTACCTGTCCCTCCCCCTTCTTCTTCTTCTCTGCCTCTACCTGTCCCTCCCCCCCTTCTTCTTCTCTGCCTCTACCTGTCCCTCCCCCCCTTCTTCTTCTCTGCCTCTACCTGTCCCTCCCCCTTCTTCTTCTTCTCTGCCTCTACCTGCCTCCCTCCCCCCTTCTTCTTCTCTGCCTCTACCTGTCCCTCCCCCTTCTTCTTCTCTGCCTCTACCTGTCCCTCCCCCTTCTTCTTCTCTGCCTCTACCTGTCCCTCCCCCTTCTTCTTCTCTGCCTCTACCTGTCCCTCCCCCCTTCTTCTTCTCTGCCTCTACCTGTCCCTCCCCCCTTCTTCTTCTCTGCCTCTACCTGTCCCTCCCCCTTCTTCTTCTCTGCCTCTACCTGTCCCTCCCCCTTCTTCTTCTCTGCCTCTACCTGTCCCTCCCCCTTCTTCTTCTCTGCCTCTACCTGTCCCTCCCCCCTTCTTCTTCTCTGCCTCTACCTGTCCCTCCCCCTTCTGTGGCCGCTTCTTCTTCTCTGCCTCTACCTGTCCCTCCCCTTCTTCTTCTCTGCCTCTACCTGTCCCTCCCCCCTTCTTCTTCTCTGCCTCTACCTGTCCCTCTTGTCCCCCCTTCTTCTTCTCTGCCTCTACCTGTCCCTCCCCCTTCTTCTTCTCTTCCTCTACCTGTCCCTCCCCCTTCTTCTTCTCTCTGCCTCTACCTATCCCTCCCCCCTTCTTCTTCTCTGCCTCTACCTGTCCCTCTTCCCCTACAAATCTGATTTCTTCTTCTCTGCCTCTACCTGTCCCTCCCCCCTTCTTCTTCTCTGCCTCTACCTGTCCCTCCCCCCTTCTTCTTCTCTGCCTCTACCTGTCCCTAACCCCCCCTTCTTCTTCTCTGCCTCTACCTGTCCCTCCCCCTTCTTCTTCTCTGCCTCTACCTGTCCCTCCAGAACCCCCTTCTTCTTCTCTGCCCATCTCTACCATTTCTCTTTCTCTACCTCCCTGTGTCTCCCCTCTCCATGTGTGTCTCTTTCTTCTCCCTTCCTCTCTCTCCTCTGCCTCTACCTGTCCCCCCCCCCCCGTCCTACTGTAGAGAGGGTAGCCTGAAAACGGGGGATCGTCTGATGTGTGTAGACGGGGTGCCCCTCCACAGTGCCAACCACAGGGATGCCCTCGCCGTGCTCAACCAGTGTGGTCAGGAGGCCCTCCTACAGATCGAGTATGACGTCTCTATCATGAGTAAGAGAAACCGTCCGAAATATAATGTATTCTATTCTAGTCATTCTATCTCTATCAGAGTTCACACTCTGCTGGAGAAATATATAAACAATGTCAACTTATTTTGTGTCATCCAGGCTGAATATTATTTGTTTATAGTCTCTAACTTCACTGAAATGTGAATCAAAGTGGATAGTGAGTAGTAATGTGTTGGGATCACAGACTGTGTGTTTTATTTGCAGCCTTAATAATAAATCCCAGTCACTTCACTGACTTTCTTCACCTGGAACCAGCCATGGGGAGAATACCAGACAACACCTGCCTACCTGGGCTGCAGGACTTTGATACTTGACTGTCTATTCATTTATATTGACTCAACAGACCCCAGACACTTCAGGGACCACAAGCTTCACTTGAACTGACAGTGAGAAAAAGACCATTACTAGTCTGTACCAGTCTAAATATACTGTATATGTACCGGTCAGGACCAGCAAGTCCCAGCCTGCCCTCAGCTCAACATCGTTTTAGTTAAACTAGGCGACACTTGAACGTCTGTGTCCCTCATCAAGAGATGGTATCTGGGGTCTGTGTCCCTCATCAAGAGAAGGTATCTAGGACAGTGTCCCTCATCAAGAGAAGGTATCTAGGACAGTGTCCCTCATCAAGAGAAGGTATCTGGGGTCTGTGTCCCTCATCAAGAGAAGGTATCTAGGACAGTGTCCCTCATCAAGAGAAGGTATCTAGGACAGTGTCCCTCATCAAGAGAAGGTATCTGGGGTCTGTGTCCCTCATCAAGAGAAGGTATCTAGGACAGTGTCCCTCATCAAGAGAAGGTATCTAGGACAGTGTCCCTCATCATGAGAAGGTATCTAGGACAGTGTCCCTCATCAAGAGAAGGTATCTGGGGTCTGTGTCCCTCATCAAGAGAAGGTATCTAGGACAGTGTCCCTCATCAAGAGAAGGTATCTAGGACAGTGTCCCTCATCAAGAGAAGGTATCTGGGGTCTGTGTCCCTTATCAAGAGAAGGTATCTGGGGTCTGTGTCCCTCATCAAGAGAAGGTATCTGGGGTCTGTGTCCCTCATCAAGAGAAGGTATCTAGGACAGTGTCCCTCATCAAGAGAAGGTATCTGGGGTCTGTGTCCCTTATCAAGAGAAGGTATCTGGGGTCTGTGTCCCTCATCAAGAGAAGGTATCTGGGGTCTGTGTCCCTCATCAAGAGAAGGTATCTGGGGTCTGTGTCCCTCATCAAGAGAAGGTATCTGGGGTCTGTGTCCCTCCTGAAGAAACATTGTGTTATTTCTTCTCAGACAGGAAGTTAAGTGGTACTCCTGCTGCTCTCAGACTGTCTCTGGTCTCGTTTACTTTTTATTTCTGAATCTCAAACAGCGGGTTTTCTGAGTGGCAGGGTTGGCGACCTTTGAGCCCCTCCCTGTATTGAAGGTGAAGTGGTTACCCAGTGTTGCCAGACTCTTTTCCAGTCCAACTTGGCCCCCCAGCCCTAGCCAACCTAGCCCACTGGAGCAAGGAGAACTACGGCCCCCAGTCTCCCTCTACACAGGGTTCTCTGGCTTGGTATAGTGAACTACTGTGGAACAGAGAGAACTACGGCCCCCAGTCTCCCTCTACACAGGGTTCTCTGGCTTGGTATAGTGAACTACTGTGGAACAGGGAGAACTATGGCCCACAGTCTCCCTCTACACAGGGTTCTCTGGCTTGGTATAGTGAACTACTGTGGCTGGAACAGGGAGAACTACGGCCCCCAGTCTCCCTCTACACAGGGTTCTCTGGCTTGGTATAGTGAACTACTGTGGCTGGAACAGGGAGAACTACGGCCCCCAGTCTCCCTCTACACAGGGTTCTCTGGCTTGGTATAGTGAACTACTGTGGCTGGAACAGGGAGAACTACGGCCCCCAGTCTCCCTCTACACAGGGTTCTCTGGCTTGGTATAGTGAACTACTGTGGCTGGAACAGGGAGAACTACGGCCCCCAGTCTCCCTCTACACAGGGTTCTCTGGCTTGGTATAGTGAACTACTGTGGAACAGGGAGAACTACGGCCCACAGTCTCCCTCTACACAGGGTTCTCTGGCTTGGTATAGTGAACTACTGTGGAACAGGGAGAACTACGGCCCACAGTCTCCCTCTACACAGGGTTCTCTGGCTTGGTATAGTGAACTACTATTGAACAGGGAGAACTACGGCCCACAGTCTCCCTCTACACAGGGTTCTCTGGCTTGGTATAGTGAACTACTGTGGCTGGAACAGGGAGAACTACGGCCCCCAGTCTCCCTCTACACAGGGTTCTCTGGCTTGGTATAGTGAACTACTGTGGAACAGGGAGAACTACGGCCCACAGTCTCCCTCTACACAGGGTTCTCTGGCTTGGTATAGTGAACTACTGTGGAACAGGGAGAACTACGGCCCACAGTCTCCCTCTACACAGGGTTCTCTGGCTTGGTATAGTGAACTACTGTGGAACAGGGAGAACTACGGCCCACAGTCTCCCTCTACACAGGGTTCTCTGGCTTGGTATAGTGAACTACTGTGGAACAGGGAGAACTACGGCCCCCAGTCTCCCTCTACACAGGGTTCTCTGGCTTGGTATAGTGAACTACTGTGGAACAGGGAGAACTATGGCCCACAGTCTCCCTCTACACAGGGTTCTCTGGCTTGGTATAGTGAACTACTGTGGCTGGAACAGGGAGAACTACGGCCCCCAGTCTCCCTCTACACAGGGTTCTCTGGCTTGGTATAGTGAACTACTGTGGCTGGAACAGGGAGAACTACGGCCCCCAGTCTCCCTCTACACAGGGTTCTCTGGCTTGGTATAGTGAACTACTGTGGCTGGAACAGGGAGAACTACAGCCCCCAGTCTCCCTCTACACAGGGTTCTCTGGCTTGGTATAGTGAACTACTGTGGCTGGAACAGGGAGAACTACGGCCCCCAGTCTCCCTCTACACAGGGTTCTCTGGCTTGGTA
Organism: Oncorhynchus gorbuscha; assembly: GCF_021184085.1. Taxonomy (NCBI): domain Eukaryota; kingdom Metazoa; phylum Chordata; class Actinopteri; order Salmoniformes; family Salmonidae; genus Oncorhynchus; species Oncorhynchus gorbuscha. The sequence continues at coordinate 76,105,720 of NC_060190.1, read as the reverse complement.
TAGTGAACTACTGTGGAACAGGGAGAACTACGGCCCACAGTCTCCCTCTACACAGGGTTCTCTGGCTTGGTATAGTGAACTACTGTGGAACAGGGAGAACTACGGCCCACAGTCTCCCTCTACACAGGGTTCTCTGGCTTGGTATAGTGAACTACTATTGAACAGGGAGAACTACGGCCCACAGTCTCCCTCTACACAGGGTTCTCTGGCTTGGTATAGTGAACTACTGTGGCTGGAACAGGGAGAACTACGGCCCCCAGTCTCCCTCCACACAGGGTTCTCTGGCTTGGTATAGTGAACTACTGTGGCTGGAACAGGGAGAACTACGGCCCCCAGTCTCCCTCTACACAGGGTTCTCTGGCTTGGTATAGTGAACTACTGTGGAACAGGGAGAACTACGGCCCACAGTCTCCCTCTACACAGGGTTCTCTGGCTTGGTATAGTGAACTACTGTGGAACAGGGAGAACTACGGCCCCCAGTCTCCCTCCACACAGGGTTCTCTGGATTGGTATAGTGAACTACTGTGGCTGGAACAGGGAGAACTACGGCCCCCATTCTCCCTCTACACAGGGTTCTCTGGCTTGGTATAGTGAACTACTGTGGAACAGGGAGAACTACGGCCCACAGTCTCCCTCTACACAGGGTTCTCTGGCTTGGTATAGTGAACTACTGTGGAACAGGGAGAACTACGGCCCACAGTCTCCCTCTACACAGGGTTCTCTGGCTTGGTATAGTGAACTACTGTGGAACAGGGAGAACTACGGCCCACAGTCTCCCTCTACACAGGGTTCTCTGGCTTGGTATAGTGAACTACTGTGGAACAGGGAGAACTACGGCCCACAGTCTCCCTCTACACAGGGTTCTCTGGCTTGGTATAGTGAACTACTGTGGAACAGGGAGAACTTTGGCCCACAGTCTCCCTCTACACAGGGTTCTCTGGCTTGGTATAGTGAACTACTGTGGCTGGAACAGGGAGAACTACGGCCCCCAGTCTCCCTCTACACAGGGTTCTCTGGCTTGGTATAGTGAACTACTGTGGCTGGAACAGGGAGAACTACGGCCTCCAGTCTCCCTCTACACAGGGTTCTCTGGCTTGGTATAGTGAACTACTGTGGAACAGGGAGAACTACGGCCCACAGTCTCCCTCTACACAGGGTTCTCTGGCTTGGTATAGTGAACTACTGTGGAACAGGGAGAACTACGGCCCCCAGTCTCCCTCTACACAGGGTTCTCTGGCTTGGTATAGTGAACTACTGTGGAACAGGGAGAACTACGGCCCACAGTCTCCCTCTACACAGGGTTCTCTGGCTTGGTATAGTGAACTACTGTGGAACAGGGAGAACTACGGCCCCCAGTCTCCCTCTACACAGGGTTCTCTGGCTTGGTATAGTGAACTACTGTGGCTGGAACAGGGAGAACTACGGCCCCCAGTCTCCCTCTACACAGGGTTCTCTGGCTTGGTATAGTGAACTACTGTGGCTGGAACAGGGAGAACTACGGCCCCCAGTCTCCCTCTACACAGGGTTCTCTGGCTTGGTATAGTGAACTACTGTGGCTGGAACAGGGAGAACTACGGCCCACAGTCTCCCTCTACACAGGGTTCTCTGGCTTGGTATAGTGAACTACTGTGGCTGGAACAGGGAGAACTACGGCCCCCAGTCTCCCTCTACACAGGGTTCTCTGGCTTGGTATAGTGAACTACTGTGGCTGGAACAGGGAGAACTACGGCCCCCAGTCTCCCTCCACACAGGGTTCTCTGGCTTGGTATAGTGAACTACTGTGGCTGGAACAGGGAGAACTACGGCCCCCAGTCTCCCTCTACACAGGGTTCTCTGGCTTGGTATAGTGAACTACTGTGGCTGGAACAGGGAGAACTACGGCCCCCAGTCTCCCTCTACACAGGGTTCTCTGGCTTGGTATAGTGAACTACTGTGGAACAGGGAGAACTACGGCCCACAGTCTCCCTCTACACAGGGTTCTCTGGCTTGGTATAGTGAACTACTGTGGCTGGAACAGGGAGAACTACGGCCCCCAGTCTCCCTCTACACAGGGTTCTCTGGCTTGGTATAGTGAACTACTGTGGCTGGAACAGGGAGAACTACGGCCCCCAGTCTCCCTCCACACAGGGTTCTCTGGCTTGGTATAGTGAACTACTGTGGCTGGAACAGGGAGAACTATGGCCCACAGTCTCCCTCTACACAGGGTTCTCTGGCTTGGTATAGTGAACTACTGTGGAACAGGGAGAACTACGGCCCCCAGTCTCCCTCCACACAGGGTTCTCTGGCTTGGTATAGTGAACTACTGTGGCTGGAACAGGGAGAACTACGGCCCCCAGTCTCCCTCCACACAGGGTTCTCTGGCTTGGTATAGTGAACTACTGTGGCTGGAACAGGGAGAACTACGGCCCCCAGTCTCCCTCTACACAGGGTTCTCTGGCTTGGTATAGTGAACTACTGTGGAACAGGGAGAACTACGGCCCACAGTCTCCCTCTACACAGGGTTCTCTGGCTTGGTATAGTGAACTACTGTGGCTGGAACAGGGAGAACTACGGCCCACAGTCTCCCTCTACACAGGGTTCTCTGGCTTGGTATAGTGAACTACTGTGGAACAGGGAGAACTACGGCCCACAGTCTCCCTCTACACAGGGTTCTCTGGCTTGGTATAGTGAACTACTGTGGAACAGGGAGAACTACGGCCCCCAGTCTCCCTCTACACAGGGTTCTCTGGCTTGGTATAGTGAACTACTGTGGCTGGAACAGGGAGAACTTTGGCCCACAGTCTCCCTCTACACAGGGTTCTCTGGCTTGGTATAGTGAACTACTGTGGCTGGAACAGGGAGAACTACGGCCCCCAGTCTCCCTCTACACAGGGTTCTCTGGCTTGGTATAGTGAACTACTGTGGCTGGAACAGGGAGAACTACGGCCCCCAGTCTCCCTCTACACAGGGTTCTCTGGCTTGGTATAGTGAACTACTGCTGGAACAGGGAGAACTACGGCCCCCAGTCTCCCTCTACACAGGGTTCTCTGGCTTGGTATAGTGAACTACTGTGGAACAGGGAGAACTACGGCCCCCAGTCTCCCTCTACACAGGGTTCTCTGGCTTGGTATAGTGAACTACTGTGGAACAGGGAGAACTACGGCCCCCAGTCTCCCTCCACACAGGGTTCTCTGGCTTGGTATAGTGAACTACTGTGGCTGGAACAGGGAGAACTACGGCCCCAGTCTCCCTCTACACAGGGTTCTCTGGCTTGGTATAGTGAACTACTGTGGAACAGGGAGAACTACGGCCCACAGTCTCCCTCTACACAGGGTTCTCTGGCTTGGTATAGTGAACTACTGTGGCTGGAACAGGGAGAACTACGGCCCCCAGTCTCCCTCTACACAGGGTTCTCTGGCTTGGTATAGTGAACTACTGTGGCTGGAACAGGGAGAACTACGGCCCCAGTCTCCCTCTACACAGGGTTCTCTGGCTTGGTATAGTGAACTACTGTGGAACAGGGAGAACTACGGCCCCCAGTCTCCCTCTACACAGGGTTCTCTGGCTTGGTATAGTGAACTACTGTGGCTGGAACAGGGAGAACTACGGCCCCCAGTCTCCCTCTACACAGGGTTCTCTGGCTTGGTATAGTGAACTACTGTGGCTGGAACAGGGAGAACTACGGCCCCCAGTCTCCCTCTACACAGGGTTCTCTGGCTTGGTATAGTGAACTACTGTGGCTGGAACAGGGAGAACTACGGCCCCCAGTCTCCCTCTACACAGGGTTCTCTGGCTTGGTATAGTGAACTACTGTGGCTGGAACAGGGAGAACTACGGCCCCCAGTCTCCCTCTACACAGGGTTCTCTGGCTTGGTATAGTGAACTACTGTGGCTGGAACAGGGAGAACTACGGCCCCCAGTCTCCCTCTACACAGGGTTCTCTGGCTTGGTATAGTGAACTACTGTGGCTGGAACAGGGAGAACTACGGCCCCCAGTCTCCCTCTACACAGGGTTCTCTGGCTTGGTATAGTGAACTACTGTGGCTGGAACAGGGAGAACTACGGCCCCAGTCTCCCTCTACACAGGGTTCTCTGGCTTGGTATAGTGAACTACTGTGGCTGGAACAGGGAGAACTACGGCCCCCAGTCTCCCTCCACACAGGGTTCTCTGGCTTGGTATAGTGAACTACTGTGGCTGGAACAGGGAGAACTACGGCCCACAGTCTCCCTCTACACAGGGTTCTCTGGCTTGGTATAGTGAACTACTGTGGCTGGAACAGGGAGAACTACGGCCCCCAGTCTCCCTCTACACAGGGTTCTCTGGCTTGGTATAGTGAACTACTGTGGCTGGAACAGGGAGAACTACGGCCCCCAGTCTCCCTCTACACAGGGTTCTCTGGCTTGGTATAGTGAACTACTGTGGCTGGAACAGGGAGAACTACGGCCCCCAGTCTCCCTCTACACAGGGTTCTCTGGCTTGGTATAGTGAACTACTGTGGCTGGAACAGGGAGAACTACGGCCCCCAGTCTCCCTCTACACAGGGTTCTCTGGCTTGGTATAGTGAACTACTGTGGCTGGAACAGGGAGAACTACGGCCCACAGTCTCCCTCTACACAGGGTTCTCTGGCTTGGTATAGTGAACTACTGTGGCTGGAACAGGGAGAACTACGGCCCCCAGTCTCCCTCTACACAGGGTTCTCTGGCTTGGTATAGTGAACTACTGTGGCTGGAACAGGGAGAACTACGGCCCCCAGTCTCCCTCCACACAGGGTTCTCTGGCTTGGTATAGTGAACTACTGTGGCTGGAACAGGGAGAACTACGGCCCCCAGTCTCCCTCTACACAGGGTTCTCTGGCTTGGTATAGTGAACTACTGTGGCTGGAACAGGGAGAACTACGGCCCCCAGTCTCCCTCTACACAGGGTTCTCTGGCTTGGTATAGTGAACTACTGTGGCTGGAACAGGGAGAACTACGGCCCCCAGTCTCCCTCTACACAGGGTTCTCTGGCTTGGTATAGTGAACTACTGTGGCTGGAACAGGGAGAACTACGGCCCCCAGTCTCCCTCTACACAGGGTTCTCTGGCTTGGTATAGTGAACTACTGTGGCTGGAACAGGGAGAACTACGGCCCCCAGTCTCCCTCTACACAGGGTTCTCTGGCTTGGTATAGTGAACTACTGTGGCTGGAACAGGGAGAACTACGGCCCCCAGTCTCCCTCTACACAGGGTTCTCTGGCTTGGTATAGTGAACTACTGTGGCTGGAACAGGGAGAACTACGGCCCCCAGTCTCCCTCTACACAGGGTTCTCTGGCTTGGTATAGTGAACTACTGTGGCTGGAACAGGGAGAACTACGGCCCCCAGTCTCCCTCTACACAGGGTTCTCTGGCTTGGTATAGTGAACTACTGTGGCTGGAACAGGGAGAACTACGGCCCCCAGTCTCCCTCTACACAGGGTTCTCTGGCTTGGTATAGTGAACTACTGTGGCTGGAACAGGGAGAACTACGGCCCCCAGTCTCCCTCTACACAGGGTTCTCTGGCTTGGTATAGTGAACTACTGTGGCTGGAACAGGGAGAACTACGGCCCCCAGTCTCCCTCTACACAGGGTTCTCTGGCTTGGTATAGTGAACTACTGTGGCTGGAACAGGGAGAACTACGGCCCACAGTCTCCCTCTACACAGGGTTCTCTGGCTTGGTATAGTGAACTACTGTGGCTGGAACAGGGAGAACTACGGCCCCCAGTCTCCCTCTACACAGGGTTCTCTGGCTTGGTATAGTGAACTACTGTGGCTGGAACAGGGAGAACTACGGCCCCCAGTCTCCCTCTACACAGGGTTCTCTGGCTTGGTATAGTGAACTACTGTGGCTGGAACAGGGAGAACTACGGCCCCCAGTCTCCCTCTACACAGGGTTCTCTGGCTTGGTATAGTGAACTACTGTGGCTGGAACAGGGAGAACTACGGCCCCCAGTCTCCCTCTACACAGGGTTCTCTGGCTTGGTATAGTGAACTACTGTGGCTGGAACAGGGAGAACTACGGCCCCCAGTCTCCCTCTACACAGGGTTCTCTGGCTTGGTATAGTGAACTACTGTGGCTGGAACAGGGAGAACTACGGCCCCCAGTCTCCCTCCACACAGGGTTCTCTGGCTTGGTATAGTGAACTACTGTGGCTGGAACAGGGAGAACTACGGCCCACAGTCTCCCTCTACACAGGGTTCTCTGGCTTGGTATAGTGAACTACTGTGGAACAGGGAGAACTACGGCCCCCAGTCTCCCTCCACACAGGGTTCTCTGGCTTGGTATAGTGAACTACTGTGGCTGGAACAGGGAGAACTACGGCCCCCAGTCTCCCTCTACACAGGGTTCTCTGGCTTGGTATAGTGAACTACTGTGGCTGGAACAGGGAGAACTACGGCCCCCAGTCTCCCTCTACACAGGGTTCTCTGGCTTGGTATAGTGAACTACTGTGGCTGGAACAGGGAGAACTACGGCCCCCAGTCTCCCTCTACACAGGGTTCTCTGGCTTGGTATAGTGAACTACTGTGGCTGGAACAGGGAGAACTACGGCCCCCAGTCTCCCTCTACACAGGGTTCTCTGGCTTGGTATAGTGAACTACTGTGGCTGGAACAGGGAGAACTACGGCCCACAGTCTCCCTCTACACAGGGTTCTCTGGCTTGGTATAGTGAACTACTGTGGCTGGAACAGGGAGAACTACGGCCCCCAGTCTCCCTCTACACAGGGTTCTCTGGCTTGGTATAGTGAACTACTGTGGCTGGAACAGGGAGAACTACGGCCCCCAGTCTCCCTCTACACAGGGTTCTCTGGCTTGGTATAGTGAACTACTGTGGCTGGAACAGGGAGAACTACGGCCCCCAGTCTCCCTCTACACAGGGTTCTCTGGCTTGGTATAGTGAACTACTGTGGCTAGAACAGGGAGAACTACGGCCCCCAGTCTCCCTCTACACAGGGTTCTCTGGCTTGGTATAGTGAACTACTGTGGCTGGAACAGGGAGAACTACGGCCCACAGTCTCCCTCTACACAGGGTTCTCTGGCTTGGTATAGTGAACTACTGTGGCTGGAACAGGGAGAACTACGGCCCCCAGTCTCCCTCTACACAGGGTTCTCTGGCTTGGTATAGTGAACTACTGTGGCTGGAACAGGGAGAACTACGGCCCCCAGTCTCCCTCTACACAGGGTTCTCTGGCTTGGTATAGTGAACTACTGTGGCTGGAACAGGGAGAACTACGGCCCCCAGTCTCCCTCTACACAGGGTTCTCTGGCTTGGTATAGTGAACTACTGTGGCTGGAACAGGGAGAACTACGGCCCCCAGTCTCCCTCTACACAGGGTTCTCTGGCTTGGTATAGTGAACTACTGTGGCTGGAACAGGGAGAACTACGGCCCCCAGTCTCCCTCTACACAGGGTTCTCTGGCTTGGTATAGTGAACTACTGTGGAACAGGGAGAACTACGGCCCCCAGTCTCCCTCTACACAGGGTTCTCTGGCTTGGTATAGTGAACTACTGTGGAACAGGGAGAACTACGGCCCCCAGTCTCCCTCTACACAGGGTTCTCTGGCTTGGTATAGTGAACTACTGTGGAACAGGGAGAACTACGGCCCCCAGTCTCCCTCTACACAGGGTTCTCTGGCTTGGTATAGTGAACTACTGTGGCTGGAACAGGGAGAACTACGGCCCACAGTCTCCCTCTACACAGGGTTCTCTGGCTTGGTATAGTGAACTACTGTGGCTGGAACAGGGAGAACTACGGCCCCCAGTCTCCCTCTACACAGGGTTCTCTGGCTTGGTATAGTGAACTACTGTGGAACAGGGAGAACTACGGCCCCCAGTCTCCCTCTACACAGGGTTCTCTGGCTTGGTATAGTGAACTACTGTGGAACAGGGAGAACTACGGCCCCCAGTCTCCCTCTACACAGGGTTCTCTGGCTTGGTATAGTGAACTACTGTGGAACAGGGAGAACTACGGCCCCCAGTCTCCCTCTACACAGGGTTCTCTGGCTTGGTATAGTGAACTACTGTGGCTGGAACAGGGAGAACTACGGCCCCCAGTCTCCCTCTACACAGGGTTCTCTGGCTTGGTATAGTGAACTACTGTGGCTGGAACAGGGAGAACTACGGCCCCCAGTCTCCCTCTACACAGGGTTCTCTGGCTTGGTATAGTGAACTACTGTGGAACAGGGAGAACTACGGCCCCCAGTCTCCCTCTACACAGGGTTCTCTGGCTTGGTATAGTGAACTACTGTGGAACAGGGAGAACTACGGCCCCCAGTCTCCCTCTACACAGGGTTCTCTGGCTTGGTATAGTGAACTACTGTGGAACAGGGAGAACTACGGCCCCCAGTCTCCCTCTACACAGGGTTCTCTGGGTCCAAGGCAGACTAGCTCTGGTGCTCTCTTCACATATCAGACCTGCAGAACATAACCCCCTCTATCGATTAAATGGTTGATACACTTAGCTAGCTGCATATTTACATTGGAGTCATTTACCAGACACTCTTATCCAGAGCAATTAGGGTTAAGAGCCTTGCTCAAGGGCACATCGACAGATTGTTCACCTCGTCGGCTCAGGGATTCGAACCAGTAACATTTTGGTTACTGGCCCAACACTAGGATACCTGCCGCCCCAGATCTCTATGGTTTAGGAAGGAGGCAAGGGAAACAGCAGCTGTTGTCTCTTTCTCCTCCAAACTTTATCCAATATTACAGATTACAATTATCAACTAGCACAGTATAGTGTACAAAATGCGCTACTCAATAGCTGTATTTTCATGGCCACAATTCTGCTGTTTTCCATCCTTCCCCACTAAATCAGGGATTCCGACCTGGGACACCAGATGAGTGGACAAAACACTCTGGTGATTGAATACGGCAGGGTAGCCTAGTGGTTAGAGCGTAGAGGTGGCAGGGTTGCCTAGTGGTTAGAGTGTAGAGGTGGCAGGGTAGCCTAGTGGTTAGAGTGTAGAGGTGGCAGCGTAGCCTAGTGGTTAGAGTGTAGAGGTGGCAGGGTAGCCTAGTGGTTAGAGTGTAGAGGTGGCAGGGTAGCCTAGTGGTTAGAGTGTAGAGGGGGCAGGGTAGCCTAGTGGTTAGAGTGTAGAGGAGGTAGGTAGCCTAGTGGTTAGAGTGTAGAGGTGGCAGCATAGCCTAGTGGTTAGAGCGTAGAGGGGGCAGGGTAGCCTAGTGGTTAGAGTGTAGAGGTGGCAGGGTAGCCTAGTGGTTAGAGTGTAGAGGCGGCAGGGTAGCCTAGTGGTTAGAGCGTAGAGGTGGCAGGGTAGCCTAGTGGTTAGAGTGTAGAGGCGGCAGGGTAGCCTAGTGGTTAGAGTGTAGAGGGGGCAGGGTAGCCTAGTGGTTAGAGTGTAGAGGCGGCAGGGTAGCCTACTGGTTAGAGTGTAGGACTAGTAACCGGAAGGTTGCAAGTTTAAATCCCCGAGCTGACAAGGTACAAATCTGTCGTTCTGCCCCTGAACAACTGTTCCTAGGCCGTCATTGAAAATAAGAATTTTTTCTTAACTGACTTGCCTAGTTAAATAAAGGTAAAAAAAAATATTACAGTAATTGACCAATTATGGTAAATCAGGTAAAAAAATAAAATCACTTCAGTCCTCAAGGGCTGGAACTGAACATCCCTGGACCATAATGACAGCTAATTGTCCCATGTTCCTGCTGTTAACCTCTCATTGTAATACGTTTCTGGGAGGTGGACTCTGAATGCCATATCGTAGTCATCATAGAGTTGCAGGAATTAAAAAGTTTAAACTGTGGAACAGTTATTTTTGTGTCTAATTATCCATAGGATATGCATTGCATGAGTATTGTGAGAATTATTCTGCCAAGACTGCGACACAACCTCATTTTTTTTAAGCCTGCAACCGTATTCTATATACTGTTATACTGTACTGTACTATACTGATTAATACAAATTTTAAAAAATCTTTAATTTAATTAATTAATTAATTAATTAATTTAATTTAAATGGAACTGTAAGTAAACTTATACTTTGTTTTATAAGTGATTGACAATATGAGTTCATAAGAAGGGATTGTGAGACACGGACAAGGAGTAATTAAAGTTAATGAACACCATTACAACTAGGCAGAAACAAATGGGTTGGGGACTGAGTAAACACAGAAGGTCGTTAGCCTATGGTTGACCCTACTGAAACTTAGCTCTGGGGTTTTTTAGATAAGGCAGTGAGTGCATTCCTAGGGTTTCTGTTAATTAAAACTGTCAGTTCAGTGGTGATCGATAATGTTGAGGGGTCAAAAGTTATCGGGGAGTGTGGTAGTAAGTTAGAATTAACTTTTAACCTTACTTTGTCCCGGTCGAGAGGAGGGGATTCTGTTAAAGCAGTGAAATGACAGCATGATCTGTATATAAACTGCTGCATGTGTTTGAGTGGTAGCGCGCTCTGAGAATAAATTATATTACCTATTATTGAAAGACTGGTCTGCGTCTATTTTATGCAAACAAGAAATCTTACCAATTCTCCTAAAATAGATTAAGGGCTTTCAATTGATGAAAGCACATTGGCATAATCAAATTATAGTAACACTATCAAACTCTATCTGTGACCTTTCAGATACTGTGACGAATGTGTCTGGTCCCCTATTGGTGGAGATTGCCAAGTCACCAGGGGCGGCTCTGGGTATCACCTTGACAACCGCCACCCACAGGAACAAACAGGTCATCGTCATCGACAGGATCAAAGCAGCTAGTGTGGTGGACAGGTGAGCAGACAGACCCACAGCTAGAGTGGTGGACAGGTGAGCAGACAGACCCACAGCTAGAGTGGTGGACAGGTGAGCAGACAGACCCACAGCTAGAGTGGTGGACAGGTGAGCAGACAGACCCACAGCTAGTGTGGTGGACAGGTGAGCAGACAGACCCACAGCTAGTGTGGTGGACAGGTGAGCAGACAGACCCACAGCTAGTGTGGTGGACAGGTAAGCAGACAGACCCACAGCTAGTGTGGTGGACAGGTGAGCAGACAGACCCACAGCTAGAGTGGTGGACAGGTGAGCAGACAGACCCACAGCTAGAGTGGTGGACAGGTGAGCAGACAGACCCACAGCTAGTGTGGTGGACAGGTGAGCAGACAGACCCACAGCTAGAGTGGTGGACAGGTGAGCAGACAGACCCACAGCTAGAGTGGTGGACAGGTGAGCAGACAGACCCACAGCTAGTGTGGTGGACAGGTGAGCAGACAGACCCACAGCTAGAGTGGTGGACAGGTGAGCAGACAGACCCACAGCTAGAGTGGTGGACAGGTGAGGTGACAGACCCACAGGTAGTGTGGTGGACAGGTGAGCAGACAAACCCACAGCTAGAGTGGTGGACAGGTGATCTGTCAGATCAACAGCTAGAGTGGTGGACAGGTGACCTGTCAGACCAACAGCTAGAGTGGTGGACAGGTGAGCAGACAGACCCACAGCTAGTGTGGTGGACAGGTGAGCAGACAGACCCACAGCTAGAGTGGTGGACAGGTGGGCAGACAGACCCACAGGTAGTGTGGTGGACAGGTGGGCAGACAGGCCCACAGCTAGAGTTGTGGACAGGTGGGCAGACAGACCCACAGCTAGAGTGGTGGACAGGTGACCTGTCAGACCAACAGCTAGAGTGGTGGACAGGTGAGCAGACAGACCCACAGCTAGTGTGGTGGACAGGTGAGCAGACAGACCCACAGCTAGAGTGGTGGACAGGTGAGCAGACAGACCCACAGCTAGAGTGGTGGACAGGTGAATTGACAGACCCACAGCTAGAGTGGTGGACAGGTGAGCAGACAGACCCACAGCTAGTGTGGTGGACAGGTGAGCAGACAGACCCACAGCTAGAGTGGTGGGACAGGTGAGCAGACAGACCCACAGCTAGAGTGGTGGGACAGGTGAGCAGACAGACCCACAGTTAGAGTGGTGGACAGGTGTGTTGACAGACCCACAGCTAGAGTGGTGGACAGGTGAGCAGACAGACCCACAGCTAGAGTGGTGGACAGGTGAGGTGACAGACCCACAGGTAGTGTGGTGGACAGGTGAGCAGACAGACCCACAGCTAGAGTGGTGGACAGGTGAGCAGACAGACCCACAGCTAGAGTGGTGCACAGGTGAGGTGACAGACCCACAGGTAGTGTGGTGGACAGGTGAGTAGACAGACCCACAGGTAGTGTGGTGGACAGATAAGTTGACAGACCCACAGGTAGTGTGGTGGACAGGAGGGTTTACAGACCCACAGGTAGTGTGGTGGACAGGTGAGCAGACAGACCCACAGCTAGAGTGGTGGACAGGTGAGCAGACAGACTCACAGCTAGAGTGGTGGACAGGTGAGCAGACAGACCCACAGCTAGAGTGGTGGACAGGTGAGCAGACAGACCCACAGCTAGAGTGGTGGACAGGTAGGCAGACAGACCCACAGCTAGAGTGGTGGACAGGTGAGCAGACAGACCCACAGCTAGAGTGGTGGACAGGTGACCTGTCAGACCAACAGCTAGAGTGGTGGACAGGTGAGTTGACAGACACACAGGTAGTGTGGTGGACAGGTGACCTGTCAGACCAACAGCTAGAGTGGTGGACAGGTGACCTGTCAGACCAACAGCTAGAGTGGTGGACAGGTGAGTTGACAGACCCACAGGTAGTGTGGTGGACAGGTGAGCTGAACTGGTAGACAGTCTACCTATCACGTCATTCCTCAGATAGACGGTCTACCTATTCACATCATTCCTCAGGAGAGCACATTAGAATACAAATACTGCTCTCTATCTGTCTCTCTCTCTCTCTCTCTCTCTCTCTCTCTCTCTCTCTCTCTCTCTCTCTCTCTCTCTCTCTCTCTCTCTCTCTCTCTCTCTAGGTGTGGAGCTCTCCATACAGGGGACCACATCCTGTCCATCGATGGGACCAGCACAGAGCACTGTTCAGTCCTAGAGGCCACACAGCTGCTAGCCAGCACATCAGACCAGGCCAAGCTAGAGATCCTCTCTGCCCACCACAGCAGACTGCCTAACAAACCACAGGACACTGGTACGGAGAGATAACACACACACACACACACGCACTCAGCAGGGACATGCCTGTGATGTCGCTTGCCTTTAGTTGTTTTAATTAGCTGTACTGAGCCTAATGTTTCCCCATGAGTATAACACTGAGACCTGCTTGCACACACACACACACACACACACACACACACACACACACACACACACACACACACACACACACACACACACACACACACACACACACACACACACACACACACACACACACACACACACACACACACACACACACACACACACACACACACACACACACACACACACACACACGCACTCAGCAGGGACAGGCCTGTGATTTTGTTTGTTGCCAGTTGTTTTAATTAGCTGTACAGGGCTTAATGTTTCCCCATGAGTATAACACTGAGAACCAGATTTATTCAGAGATGCACACATGCCAAAAATCCTGAAATCTCAGTCAGAGTTGAGCCCTGCATAGTGTGATACAAACACAAAGCTTTTTCACACAACGTGTCTTGTATCCAATGCTGCAGTGGAATATCTAGACAGCCACAGCACACCAGATTAGAGCACATCAGACTAGAGCAGGACAGACTAGAGCACAGACTAGAGGACGACAGACTAGAGGACGACAGACTAGAGGAGGACAGACTAGAGCAGGACAGACTAGAGGAGGACAGACTAGAGGAGGACAGACTAGAGCAGGACAGACTAGAGGAGGACAGACTAGAGGAGGACAGACTAGAGCAGGACAGACTAGAGCAGGACAGACTAGAGGAGGACAGACTAGAGGAGGACAGACTAGAGGAGGACAGACTAGAGCAGGACAGACTAGAGGAGGACAGACTAGAGGAGGACAGACTAGAGCAGGACAGACTAGAGCAGGACAGACTAGAGGAGGACAGACTAGAGCAGGACAGACTAGAGGAGGACAGACTAGAGGAGGACAGACTAGAGGAGGACAGACTAGAGCAGGACAGACTAGAGGAGGACAGACTAGAGCAGGACAGACTAGAGGAGGACAGACTAGAGGAGGACAGACTAGAGCAGGACAGACTAGAGGAGGACAGACTAGAGGAGGACAGACTAGAGGAGGACAGACTAGAGCAGGACAGACTAGAGGAGGACAGACTAGAGCAGGACAGACTAGAGCAGGACAGACTAGAGGAGGACAGACTAGAGCAGGACAGACTAGAGGAGGACAGACTAGAGGAGGACAGACTAGAGGAGGACAGACTAGAGGAGGACAGACTAGAGGAGGACAGACTAGAGCAGGACAGACTAGAGGAGGACAGACTAGAACAGGACAGACTAGAGCAGGACAGACTAGAGGAGGACAGACTAGAGGAGGACAGACTAGAGCACAGACTAGAGGAGGACAGACTAGAACAGGACAGACTAGAGGAGGACAGACTAGAGGAGGACAGACTAGAGCAGGACAGACTAGAGGAGGACAGACTAGAGGAGGACAGACTAGAGGAGGACAGACTAGAGGAGGACAGACTAGAACAGGACAGACTAGAGGAGGACAGACTAGAGGAGGACAGACTAGAGGAGGACAGACTAGAGGAGGACAGACTAGAGGAGGACAGACTAGAACAGGACAGACTAGAGCAGGACAGACTAGAGGAGGACAGACTAGAGGAGGACAGACTAGAGCACAGACTAGAGGAGGACAGACTAGAACAGGACAGACTAGAGGAGGACAGACTAGAGGAGGACAGACTAGAGCAGGACAGACTAGAGCAGGACAGACTAGAGGAGGACAGACTAGAGGAGGACAGACTAGAGGAGGACAGACTAGAGGAGGACAGACTAGAACAGGACAGACTAGAGGAGGACAGACTAGAGGAGGACAGACTAGAGGAGGACAGACTAGAGGAGGACAGACTAGAGCACAGACTAGAGGAGGACAGACTAGAGCAGGACAGACTAGAGGAGGACAGACTAGAGGAGGACAGACTAGAGGAGGACAGACTAGAGGAGGACAGACTAGAGCAGGACAGACTAGAGGAGGACAGACTAGAGCAGGACAGACTAGAGGAGCACAGACTAGAGGAGGACAGACTAGAGGAGGACAGACTAGAGCAGGACAGACTAGAGCAGACTAGAGGACGACAGACTAGAGGACGACAGACTAGAGGAGGACAGACTAGAGGAGGACAGACTAGAGCAGGACAGACTAGAGGAGGACAGACTAGAGGAGGACAGACTAGAGCAGGACAGACTAGAGGAGGACAGACTAGAGGAGGACAGACTAGAACAGGACAGACTAGAGGAGGACAGACTAGAGGAGGACAGACTAGAGGAGGACAGACTAGAGGAGGAAAGACTAGAACAGGACAGACTAGAGGAGGACAGACTAGAGGAGGACAGACTAGAGGAGGACAGACTAGAGGAGGACAGACTAGAGCACAGACTAGAGGAGGACAGACTAGAGCAGGACAGACTAGAGGAGGACAGACTAGAGGAGGACAGACTAGAGGAGGACAGACTAGAGGAGGACAGACTAGAGCAGGACAGACTAGAGGAGGACAGACTAGAGCAGGACAGACTAGAGGAGCACAGACTAGAGGAGGACAGACTAGAGGAGGACAGACTAGAGCAGGACAGACTAGAGCAGACTAGAGGACGACAGACTAGAGGACGACAGACTAGAGGAGGACAGACTAGAGGAGGACAGACTAGAGCAGGACAGACTAGAGGAGGACAGACTAGAGGAGGACAGACTAGAGGAGGACAGACTAGAGGAGGACAGACTAGAGCAGGACAGACTAGAGGAGCACAGACTAGAGGAGGACAGACTAGAGGAGGACAGACTAGAGCAGGACAGACTAGAGGAGGACAGACTAGAGGAGCACAGACTAGAGGAGGACAGACTAGAGGAGGACAGACTAGAGCAGGACAGACTAGAGGAGGACAGACTAGAGGAGGACAGACTAGAGCAGGACAGACTAGAGGAGGACAGACTAGAGGAGGACAGACTAGAGGAGGACAGACTAGAGGAGGACAGACTAGAGGAGGACAGACTAGAGGAGGACAGACTAGAGGAGGACAGACTAGAGCAGGACAGACTAGAGGAGGACAGACTAGAGGAGGACAGACTAGAGGAGGACAGACTAGAGGAGGACAGACTAGAGGAGGACAGACTAGAGCAGGACAGACTAGAGGAGGACAGACTAGAGCAGGACAGACTAGAGGAGGACAGACTAGAGGAGGACAGACTAGAGGAGGACAGACTAGAGGAGGACAGACTAGAGGACGACAGACTAGAGGAGGACAGACTAGAGGAGGACAGACTAGAGCAGGACAGACTAGAGCAGGACAGACTAGAGGAGGACAGACTAGAGGAGGACAGACTAGAGGAGGACAGACTAGAGGAGGACAGACTAGAACACAGACTAGAGCAGGACAGACTAGAGGAGGACAGACTAGAGGAGGACAGACTAGAGCACAGACTAGAGGAGGACAGACTAGAGGAGGACAGACTAGAGCAGGACAGACTAGAGCAGGACAGACTAGAGGAGGACAGACTAGAGGAGGACAGACTAGAGGAGGACAGACTAGAGCACAGACTAGAGGAGGACAGACTAGAGGAGGACAGACTAGAGGAGGACAGACTAGAGGAGGACAGACTAGAGCAGGACAGACTAGAGGAGGACAGACTAGAGCAGGACAGACTAGAGGAGGACAGACTAGAGCAGGACAGACTAGAGCAGACTAGAGGACGACAGACTAGAGGACGACAGACTAGAGGAGGACAGACTAGAGGAGGACAGACTAGAGCAGGACAGACTAGAGGAGGACAGACTAGAGGAGGACAGACTAGAGGAGGACAGACTAGAGGAGGACAGACTAGAGGAGGACAGACTAGAGGAGGACAGACTAGAGGAGGACAGACTAGAGGAGGACAGACTAGAGGAGGACAGACTAGAGGAGGACAGACTAGAGGAGGACAGACTAGAGGAGGACAGACTAGAGGAGGACAGACTAGAGGAGGACAGACTAGAGGAGGACAGACTAGAGGAGGACAGACTAGAGCAGGACAGACTAGAGGAGGACAGACTAGAGCAGGACAGACTAGAGGAGGACAGACTAGAGGAGGACAGACTAGAGGAGGACAGACTAGAGGAGGACAGACTAGAGGAGGACAGACTAGAGCACAGACTAGAGGACGACAGACTAGAGCAGACTAGAGCAGGACAGACTAGAGGAGGACAGACTAGAGGAGGACAGACTAGAGCAGGACAGACTAGAGGAGGACAGACTAGAGCAGGACAGACTAGAGGAGGACAGACTAGAGCAGGACAGACTAGAGCAGGACAGACTAGAGGAGGACAGACTAGAGGAGGACAGACTAGAGGAGGACAGACTAGAGGAGGACAGACTAGAGCAGGACAGACTAGAGGAGGACAGACTAGAGGAGGACAGACTAGAGGAGGACAGACTAGAGCAGGACAGACTAGAGGACGACAGACTAGAGGACGACAGACTAGAGGAGGACAGACTAGAGGAGGACAGACTAGAGCAGGACAGACTAGAGGAGGACAGACTAGAGGAGGACAGACTAGAGGAGGACAGACTAGAGGAGGACAGACTAGAGGAGGACAGACTAGAGGAGGACAGACTAGAGGAGGACAGACTAGAGGAGGACAGACTAGAGGAGGACAGACTAGAGGAGGACAGACTAGAGGAGGACAGACTAGAGGAGGACAGACTAGAGGAGGACAGACTAGAGGAGGACAGACTAGAGGAGGACAGACTAGAGGAGGACAGACTAGAGGAGGACAGACTAGAGGAGGACAGACTAGAGGAGGACAGACTAGAGGAGGACAGACTAGAGCAGGACAGACTAGAGGAGGACAGACTAGAGGACGACAGACTAGAGGAGGACAGACTAGAGGAGGACAGACTAGAGGAGGACAGACTAGAGCACAGACTAGAGGACGACAGACTAGAGGAGGACAGACTAGAGGAGGACAGACTAGAGGAGGACAGACTAGAGCACAGACTAGAGGACGACAGACTAGAGGAGGACAGACTAGAGGAGGACAGACTAGAGGAGGACAGACTAGAGCACAGACTAGAGGACGACAGACTAGAGGAGGACAGACTAGAGCAGGACAGACTAGAGGAGGACAGACTAGAGGACGACAGACTAGAGGAGGACAGACTAGAGGAGGACAGACTAGAGGAGGACAGACTAGAGGAGGACAGACTAGAGGACGACAGACTAGAGGAGGACAGACTAGAGGACGACAGACTAGAGGACGACAGACTAGAGGAGGACAGACTAGAGGAGGACAGACTAGAGGACGACAGACTAGAGGACAGACTAGAGGAGGACAGACTAGAGGAGGACAGACTAGAGGAGGACAGACTAGAGGAGGACAGACTAGAGGAGGACAGACTAGAGGAGGACAGACTAGAGGAGGACAGACTAGGAGGACAGACTAGAGGAGGACAGACTAGAGCAGGACAGACTAGAGGAGGACAGACTAGAGGAGGACAGACTAGAGGAGGACAGACTAGAGGAGGACAGACTAGAGGAGGACAGACTAGAGGAGGACAGACTAGAGCAGGACAGACTAGAGGAGGACAGACTAGAGGAGGACAGACTAGAGGAGGACAGACTAGAGGAGGACAGACTAGAGGAGGACAGACTAGAGCAGGACAGACTAGAGGAGGACAGACTAGAGGAGGACAGACTAGAGCAGGACAGACTAGAGGAGGACAGACTAGAGGAGGACAGACTAGAGGAGGACAGACTAGAGGAGGACAGACTAGAGGAGGACAGACTAGAGGAGGACAGACTAGAGCAGGACAGACTAGAGGAGGACAGACTAGAGGAGGACAGACTAGAGGAGGACAGACTAGAGGAGGACAGACTAGAGGAGGACAGACTAGAGGAGGACAGACTAGAGGAGGACAGACTAGAGGAGGACAGACTAGAGGAGGACAGACTAGAGCAGGACAGACTAGAGGAGGACAGACTAGAGGAGGACAGACTAGAGGAGGACAGACTAGAGGAGGACAGACTAGAGGAGGACAGACTAGAGGAGGACAGACTAGAGGAGGACAGACTAGAGGAGGACAGACTAGAGGAGGACAGACTAGAGGAGGACAGACTAGAGGAGGACAGACTAGAGGAGGACAGACTAGAGCAGGACAGACTAGAGCAGACTAGGGCAGGGCAGACTAGAGCAGACTAGGGCAGGGCAGACTAGGGCAGGGCAGACTAGAGCAGACTAGGGCAGGGCAGACTAGAGCAGACTAGGGCAGGCTAGAGCAGACTAGGGCAGGGCAGACTAGAGCAGACTAGGGCAGGGCAGACTAGAGCAGACTAGGGCAGGGCAGATTAGAGCAGACTAGGGCAGACTAGAGCAGACTAGGGCAGGGCAGACTAGAGCAGACTAGGGCAGGGCAGACTAGGGCAGGGCAGACTAGAGCAGACTAGGGCAGGGCAGACTAGAGCAGACTAGGGCAGGCTAGAGCAGACTAGGGCAGGGCAGACTAGAGCAGACTAGGGCAGGGCAGACTAGAGCAGACTAGGGCAGGGCAGACTAGAGCAGACTAGGGCAGACTAGAGCAGACTAGGGCAGGGCAGACTAGAGCAGACTAGGGCAGGCTAGAGTAGACTAGGGCAGGCTAGAGCAGACTAGGGCAGGGCAGACTAGAGCAGACTAGGGCAGGGCAGACTAGAGCAGACTAGGGCAGGGCAGACTAGAGCAGACTAGGGCAGACTAGAGCAGACTAGGGCAGGGCAGACTAGAGCAGACTAGGGCAGACTAGAGCAGACTAGGGCAGGGCAGACTAGAGCAGACTAGGGCAGGGCAGACTAGAGCAGACTAGGGCAGACTAGAGCAGACTAGGGCAGGGCAGACTAGAGCAGACTAGGGCAGGCTAGAGTAGACTAGGGCAGGCTAGAGCAGACTAGGGCAGGGCAGACTAGAGCAGACTAGGGCAGGGCAGACTAGAGCAGACTAGGGCAGGGCAGACTAGAGCAGACTAGGGCAGACTAGAGCAGACTAGGGCAGGGCAGACTAGAGCAGACTAGGGCAGACTAGAGCAGACTAGGGCAGGGCAGACTAGAGCAGACTAGGGCAGGGCAGACTAGAGCAGACTAGGGCAGGGCAGACTAGGGCAGGGCAGACTAGAGCAGACTAGGGCAGGGCAGACTAGAGCAGACTAGGGCAGGGCAGACTAGGGCAGGGCAGACTAGAGCAGACTAGGGCAGGGCAGACTAGAGCAGACTAGGGCAGGCTAGAGCAGACTAGGGCAGGGCAGACTAGAGCAGACTAGGGCAGGGCAGACTAGAGCAGACTAGGGCAGGGCAGACTAGAGCAGACTAGGGCAGACTAGAGCAGACTAGGGCAGGGCAGACTAGAGCAGACTAGGGCAGGCTAGAGTAGACTAGGGCAGGGCAGACTAGAGCAGACTAGGGCAGGCTAGAGCAGACTAGGGCAGGGCAGACTAGAGCAGGCTAGAGCAGGGCAGACTAGTGCAGGGCAGACTAGAGCAGACTAGGGCAGGCTAGAGCAGACTAGGGCAGGGCAGACTAGAGCAGACTAGGGCAGGGCAGACTAGAGCAGACTAGGGCAGGCTAGAGCAGACTAGGGCAGGGCAGACTAGAGCAGACTAGGGCAGGCTAGAGCAGACTAGGGCAGGGCAGACTAGAGCAGACTAGGGCAGGCTAGAGCAGACTAGGGCAGGGCAGACTAGAGCAGGCTAGAGCAGAGCAGATCAGGGCGGATCAGAGTAGAGCAGTACAGAACACAACAGACTAGAGCAAGGCAGACTAGATTAGGGCACAGTAGAGCAGGGCAGAGCAGAGCAGAGCAGAACACATCAAACTAGAGCAGGGCAGAGTAGAACAGAACAACGCTCCCAGCCCTCAATGTGTGGAAGAATAGGAGGTCTCTGATACACCCAGACAGGCAGTATCTTACAGGATCTGATTCATGCCTTCTATGTGGGTCAGCTTATGCAAAAGACTGCACTAGACATGCACAATCATCTGATGTTAGGACAGTGAAAGCTGCAGATTTTATTTATTGTCACTGGCTATGCACCGAGAGTTTGTGACCGGATCAATTCAGTAGTGTGGTTAAACCATAGAGATACAGTATATAGTAAACTCTAGACACTGTACTTCAACTGTTATGTGTTATTTCAGTCCCATTCTATTCAATTCCATTCTTTTCTGTTCCCTTCTATTCAGTTCCATTGTATTCTATTCAGTTCCATTGTATTCTATTCAGTTCCCTTCTATTCAGTTCCCTTCTATTCAGTTCCCTTCTATTCAGTTCCCTTCTATTCAGTTCCCTTCTATTCAGTTCCCTTCTATTCAGTTCCATTGTATTCTATTCAGTTCCATTGTATTCTATTCAGTTCCCTTCTATTCAGTTAGCTTCTATTCAGTTCGCTTCTATTCAGTTCCCTTCTATTCAGTTCGCTTCTATTCAGTTCCCTTCTATTCAGTTCCTTTCTATTCAATTCCATTCTATTCAGTTCCATTGTATTCTATTCAGTTCCCTTCTATTCAGTTCCATTGTATTCTGTTCAGTTCCATTCTATTCAGTTCCCTTCGATTCAGCTCGTTTCTATTCAGTTCCCTTTTATTCAGTTCCCTTTTATTCAGTTCCCTTCGATTCAGTTCCCTTCTATTCAGTTCCATTGTATTCTGTTCAGTTCCATTCTATTCAGTTCCCTTCGATTCAGCTCGTTTCTATTCAGTTCCCTTTTATTCAGTTCCCTTCGATTCAGCTCGTTTCTATTCAGTTCCCTTCTATTCAGTTCCTTTCTATTCAATTCCATTGTATTCTATTCAGTTCTCTTCTATTCAGTTCCATTGTACTCTATTCAGTTCTCTTCTATTCCGTTCCCTTCTATTCAGTTCCATTGTATTCTATTCAGTTCGCTTCTATTCAGTTCGCTTCTATTCAGTTCCTTTCTATTCAATTCCATTCTATTCAGTTCAATTGTATTCTATTCAGTTCCCTTCTATTCAGTTCCCTTCTATTCAGTTCCATTGTATTCTATTCAGTTCTCTTCTATTCAGTTCCATTGTACTCTATTCAGTTCCCTTCTATTCAGTTCCCTTCTATTCAGTTCCATTGTATTCTATTCAGTTCCCTTCTATTCAGTTCCATTGTATTCTATTCAGTTCCCTTCTATTCAGTTCGCTTCTATTCAGTTCCCTTCTATTCAGTTCCTTTCTATTCAGTTCCCTTCTATTCAGTTCCATTGTATTCTGTTCAGTTCCATTCTATTCAGTTCCCTTCGATTCAGCTCGTTTCTATTCAGTTCCCTTTTATTCAGTTCCCTTTTATTCAGTTCCCTTCGATTCAGTTCCCTTCGATTCAGTTCCATTGTATTCTGTTCAGTTCCATTCTATTCAGTTCCCTTCGATTCAGCTCGTTTCTATTCAGTTCCCTTTTATTCAGTTCCCTTCGATTCAGCTCGTTTCTATTCAGTTCCCTTCTATTCAGTTCCTTTCTATTCAATTCCATTCTATTCAGTTCCATTGTATTCTATTCAGTTCCCTTCTATTCAGTTCCCTTCTATTCAGTTCCATTGTATTCTATTCAGTTCTCTTCTATTCAGTTCCATTGTACTCTATTCAGTTCTCTTCTATTCCGTTCCCTTCTATTCAGTTCCATTGTATTCTATTCAGTTCCCTTCTATTCAGTTCGCTTCTATTCAGTTCGCTTCTATTCAGTTCCCTTCTATTCAGTTCGCTTCTATTCAGTTCCCTTCTATTCAGTTCCTTTCTATTCAATTCCATTCTATTCAGTTCCATTGTATTCTATTCAGTTCCCTTCTATTCAGTTCCATTGTATTCTGTTCAGTTCCATTCTATTCAGTTCCCTTCGATTCAGCTCGTTTCTATTCAGTTCCCTTTTATTCAGTTCCCTTCGATTCAGTTCCCTTCTATTCAGTTCCTTTTGATTCAGTTACCTTCTATTCAGTTCCCTTCTATTCAGTTCCCTTCTATTCAGTTCCCTTCTATTCAGTTCCCTTCTATTCAGTTACCTTCTATTCAGTTACCTTCGATTCAGTTTGCTTCTATTCAGTTCCATTGTATTCTATTCAGTTCCCTTCTATTCAGTTCCCTTCTATTCAGTTAAATTTGATTCAGTTACCTTCTATTCAGTTCCATTGTATTCTATTCAGTTCCCTTCTATTCAGTTCGCTTCTATTCAGTTCCCTTCTATTCAGTTCCCTTCTATTCAGTTAAATTTGATTCAGTTACCTTCTATTCAGTTCCATCTTCAACATGATTTAAGGATTAAGTAAGAACATGTCAGGTCCCGTTGGTATCCTTTACTATACATTGTACATACTGTAGCAGTTCTCCCAGAATTTAACAGCTTCAAAAATGTTTTCCTACTGTATCATGGTTCTTGGCAGGGATTTGTGTTTGTGTGTACAGTATGTTATGTTACTGTGAGGATTATATCAAATCTTTGCATGGGTTGGTACACGCTACATGCAACATGCTACATGCTACACGCTAAATGTGTTTTCCTACTGTATCATGGTTCTTGGCAGGGATTTGTGTTGGTGTGTACACTATGTTATGTTACTGTGAGGATTATATCAAATCTTTGCATGGGTTGGTACACGCTACATGCTACATGCTACATGCTACACGCTAAATGTGTTTTCCTACTGTATCATGGTTCTTGGCAGGGATTTGTGTTGGTGTGTACACTATGTTACGTTCCTGTGAGGATTATATGAAATCTTTGCATGGGTTGGTACACGCTACATGCTACACGCTAAATGCTACATGTTCCAGGGAGAACACAAGGCTACATGCTACACGCTAAATGCTACATGTTCCAGGGAGAACACAAGGCCTGTACTACAGCTTTTTGTTTCCCTTGAAGCCTTTGTATTTATTTTATTTTATTACTAATTAAAAAAACATATATATACTTTTACCCCTTTTTCTCCCCAATTTCTTGGTATCCAATTGGTAGTTACAGTCTTGTCTCATCGCTGCAACTCCCATACGGACTCGGGAGAGACGAAGTTCGAGAGCCATGTGTCCTCCGAAATACTTCCGAAATATGACCCAACAAAGCTTCTTCACACAATGCCACTTAACCCGGAAGCCAGCCACACCAATGTGTCGGAGGTGCACCTGGCGACCGTGTCAGCGTGCTTTGTACCTGGCCTGCCACAGGAGTTGCTAGAGCGCGATGGGACAAGGACATCCCTCCTTTTGCCAAACCCTCCCCTTGTGAAGATGGCACCGAAGGAGATGGCAGCATCGCGGCTAGCTCTTAGAAAACTTTGCAGTATTTAGTTTTTTTTATATACTATTTTTTTACATTATTAGCTCAGGAAATGTTTTGTGTCATCACATACAGCCGGGTAGAACTATTGGATATTATAGTGGCGGTAACTCACCAGAACTACCAGCATTACGACCAGAAATATGACTTTATGGAGCAGATCATTTGTTCAGTCTCCCAAAAACAATTGAACTTATTCCAGAGCCTGACACAAAACATCGCCGACAGAGGAGAGGCACTCGAGGCGGCCGGCTGGTTCGACTTAGGAGGCACGCACACCACCCACCGCTTCCGAATATATTACTTGCTAATGTTCAGTCTTTGGATAACAAAGTTGATGAGCTTAGAGCAAGGATTTATTTACGGAGAGCCATCTGAATAATTGTCTCTCCGGAAAGCACAAGGGCGGGAGGGGGGGGTTCATGATCAACGACTCATGGTGTAACTCTAAGAACATACAGGAACTCTCCTCTGTCCTCCTCTGTCATCGCCATGGCCACGGCCCTCAAAGAACTTCACTGGACTTTATGCAAACTGGAAACCACATATCCTGAGGTTGCATTTATTGTAGCTGGGGATTTTCACAAAGTAAATCTGAGGACTAGGCTGCTGAAATTCTATCAACATGTTGACTGTCCTACTCGCCCTACTAAGACTCTCAACCATTGCTATTCAAATGGGATACTAACAAGGCCCTCCCCTGCCCTCCTTTCGGCAAATCTGACCACTCCATCTTACTCCTCCCGTCCTATTGGCAGAAACTCAAACAGGAAGTGCCCGTGCTTCATACTATTCAATGCTAGTCTGACCAATCGGAATCCATGCTTCAGGATTGTTGATCACGTGGACTGAGATATGTTCCGGGTAGCGTGCAAAAACGGTGACTAAGTGACTAAGTTCATCGGGAAGTGTATAGGAGATGTAGTACCCACTGTGACTATTAAAACCTACCCTAACCAGAAACCGTGGATAGATGGGAGCATTCGTGCGCAACTGAAAGTGCAAACCATCGCATTTAACAATGGCAAAGCGACTGGTAATATGGCACACTTTTTCAGTTCTGCCCACACATTTTCTAAGGGTTTGATGTCAGGGCTTTGTGATGGCCCCTCCAATACCTTGACTTTGTTTTCCTTAAGGCAACTTTGTAATTATGCTTGGGGTCATTGTCCATTTGGAAGACCCATTTGCAACCAAGCTTTAACTTCCTGACTGATGTCTTGAAATATATCCACAGAATTTTCCGTCCTCATGATGCCATCTATTTTGTGAAGTGCACCAGTCCCTCCTGCAGCAAAGCACCCCCACAACATGATGCTGCCACCCCAGTGCTTCACGGTTGGGATGGTGTTCTTCGGCTTGCAAGCCTACCCCTTTTTCCTCCAAACATAACAATGGTCATTATGGCCAAACAGTTCTATTTTTGTTTCATCAGACCAGAGGACATTTCTCCAAAAAGTCTGATCTTTGTCCCCATGTACAGTTGCAAACTGTAGTCTGGCTTTTTTATGGCGGTTTTGGAGCAGTGGCTTCTCCTTGCTGAGCGGCCTTTCAGGTTATGTCGATATAGGACTCGTTTTACTGTGGATATAGATACTTTTGTACCTGTTTCCTCCAGCATCTTCACAAGGTCCTTTGCTGTTGTTCTGGGATTGATTTGCACTTTTCACACCAAAGTACGTTCATCTCTAGGAGACAGAACGTGTCTCCTTCCTGAGCGGTATGACGGCTGCATGGTCCCATGGTGTTTATACAATGTGTACTATTATTTGTACAGATGAACATGGTACCTTCAGGCATTTGGAAATTGCTCCCAATGATCAACCAGACTTGTGGAGTTCTTCAATTTTTTTCTGATGTCTTGGCTGATTTCTTTTGATTTTCCCATGAGGTCAAGGAAAGAGGCACTGAGTTTGAAGGTAGGCCTTGAAATACATCCACAGGTACACCTCCAATTGACTCAAGTTATGTACATTAGCCTATCAGAAGCTTCTAAAGCCATGACATCATTTTCTGAAATTCTCCAAGCTGTTTAAAGGCACAGTCAACTTAGTGTATATCTGTATATCTGTGTACAGTGCTTTCAGAACGTATTCACGCCCCTTGACCTTTCCCACATTTTGTTGTGTTCCAGACAGAATTTATATAAATTAACATTTTGCCTCACTGGACTACACCCAATACCCAAATTCTAAATTGTTTTTATTTGGCATGAAATCATTGAACCACAAGAATGGAATGGAATTTAACTGTAAGGTGACAAATATAATTTGATTTCATTTGATTTGGTGACAGGCAGTGGCTGAGAGTGTGGGGCGTAGAATCGAGCCTTGGGGTACTCCCTTGGTGACAGGCAGTGGCTGAGAGTGTGGGGCGTGAAACTAGAGTGGTGGTAGGGGTGAAGGCAAACTTTGATGAGAATGCCTCTCTCCCCCTTGTTGCGAGAAGGGCAGGGGGGAAGCTCAGGCTTGTTCTTTCTAGCTGTGCCAACCATGGTGATCTTCCTCTTCAGGAACTGCTGGCTGAGTTCAATCAGTAGCACGTGCTGCTGTTTTTGTGGTGTGTAGAAGATTTTATTACTGCCGGGTCAAAAATGACTCTCTTTATACCCTGGTGGTGTACAGCTTCAATGGAAATATTAACAAAGGAGATGTTTCACTTTGTCTGATGTTGGGGTCACTCTAGGAAAAGTAATCCAATTTCAAGTTGAAATAATATGATTTAGGGGTTTTTCTCTGCTGTTAAACATAGTGGTGAGTCATTTTTTTTTACCCTTAAGACAACACAAGGGTTAATGGCTGTGATAGGAAAAAACTGAGGATGGATCAACAACATTGTAGTTACTACGCAATACTAACCTAAAGGACAGAGGGAAAAGAAGGAAGCCTGTACAGAATAAAAATATTCAAAAACATATATTCTGTTTGCAACAAGGCGCTAAAGTAAAACTGCAAATATAAATCAACTTCATGAATATGTGTTATGTTGGGCCAAATCCAACACATCACTGAGTACCACTCTTCATATTTTCAAGCATGGTGGTGGCTGTTAAGGAATGCTTGTCATCGGCACAGACTATGGTGTTTTTTGGGGGGATTAAAGATAAACGGAATAGAGCTAAGCTCAAGCTAAATCCCAGAGGAAAACCTGGTTCAGTCTGCTTTCCAACAGACACTGGCAGACAAATTCACCTTTCAGCAGGACAATAACCTAAAACACAAGGCCAAATATACACTGGAGTTGGTTAACAAGACGACATTGAATGTTCCTAAGTGACATAGTTCAAGTTTTGACTTAAATTGTTTTGTAAATCTATGGCAAGACCTGAAAATGGCTATCTAACAAAAATTAACAGCCAACTTGACAGAGCTTGAAGTATTGATGTGCAAATGCAGGTGTACAAAGCTCTTAATATAATATAATATAATATATCCCATTTAGCAGACGCTTTTGTCCAAAGCTGGGGCCACTACTTTTACATATGGGTGGCCCCAGCGGGAATCGAACCCACGACGCTTGGCGTTGCAAGCGCCATGCTCTACCGACTGAGCCACACAGGATTTACCCAGAAAGACTTGCAGCTGTAATCGCTCTTAGAGACTTACCCAGAAAGACTCGCAGCTGTAATCGCTCTTAGAGACTTACCCAGAAAGACTCGCAGCTGTAATCGCTCTTAGAGACTTACCCAGAAAGACTCACAGCTGTAATCGCTGCCAAAGGTGATTCTAACATGTATTGACACAGGGGGTGTGAATACTTATATAAATTAGATATTTCTGTATATAATTTTCTAGAAATGTGCTAAAAATTTTAAAAACATGTTTTCACTTTGTCATTATGAGGTATTGTGTGGAGATGTGTGAGAAAAAATAAGATTTTTCGTCCATTTTGAATTTCAGGCTGTAACACAACAACATGTGGAATCAAAGGGGTACGAATACTTGTTGAAGGTGTGTGTGTGTGTGTGTGTGTGTGTGTGTGTGTGTGTGTGTGTGTGTGTGTGTGTGTGTGTGTGTGTGTGTGTGTGTGTGTGTGTGTGTGTGTGTGTGTGTGTGTGTGTGTGTGTGTGTGTGTGTGTGTGTGTGTGTGCGTGTGAACGAGTGTGTGTACATGTGTGGCGTGTGAACGAGTGTGTGTGTGTGTGTGTGTGTGTGTGTGTGTGTGTGTGTGTGTGTGTGTGTGTGTGTGTGTGTGTGTGTGTGTGTGTGTGTGTGTGTGTGTGTGTGTGTGTGTGTGTGTGTGTGTGTGTGTGTGTGTGTGTGTGTGTGTGTGTGTGTGTGTGTGTGTTTGTGTAGTGTGTCCGTGTGTGTGTGTCACCAGATCTAAATGCTGTTTAGTGATGTTGGGAGGTTGCAAAGCTTGGATTAGAAAAAGGGGGAAGATGAGAAAAGGGGGAGACAGAGAGTGGGAGAGAGAGAGAGGAGAGAGAGAGAGAGAGAGAGAGAGAGAGAGAGAGGAGAGAGAGAGAGAGAGAGAGAGAGAGAGAGAGAGAGAGAGAGAGAGAGAGAGAGAGAGAGAGAGAGAGAGAGAGAGAGGGAGGAAGACAGTGATAGAAAGAGAGAGAAACAGGGGTAGAGAGAGATAGAGGGAGAGAGAGGAAGACAGAGGTAGAAAGAGAGAGAAAAGATTCCATTCATGTCATTACACCTCTCTTGTTTCCTCCATCTTGTCCTCCCTCGTTTTCACTCTCGTTTCCTCCCTCTTTTCTCTCTCATTCCCCCCCTCCCTCCCTCGCTGTGACTTCCTAGCTCCAACCTTGTGATTGTTCCCTCACCTACGTGGATTAATGGTCGTGTGTGGGTCTGATTTAACATAATTAAAAGCTCATCTCAGTCCCTTTAAAGATGGAATCCACGGTAGGGAAACAGCGCCACCGGGCCGCTGTTATTGCTGTTTTTGTTTTTGTTGTTTTGTTTTGTTGACCACCGTTGAGGAGAGGAGCGTTTTGCAACAACGTGCTGTTCAAGGGGAGAAACGTTGTAATATTTCAAACAGACGTGGCTGTTTTCAACATTCCCTGTTGAGGATTTATCAAGAGGTTACGGGACGCTACACAAAGCACTTAGAACACATGGTCTGTTTGAAACCCCCAACTCCTGTCAGTAAAGTAATGACATTGACATCATGTACTGTAGTCTACACACACAGACAATGAATGAAGCAATAGCACATGCCAAGTGTATTGCATTGTACTTTTTAGCCTAGTGGTTA
Source organism: Oncorhynchus gorbuscha (assembly GCF_021184085.1). Classification (NCBI taxonomy): domain Eukaryota; kingdom Metazoa; phylum Chordata; class Actinopteri; order Salmoniformes; family Salmonidae; genus Oncorhynchus; species Oncorhynchus gorbuscha. The sequence goes on along the minus strand of NC_060190.1, from coordinate 76,076,202 downwards.
AGAGTGTTGGGGCCAGTAACTGAGAGGTTGCTGGTTCGAATCCCCGTGCCGAGTAGGTGAAAAAGTTGTCAATGTGCCCTTGAGCGAGGTACTTAACTTTAATTGCGCCTGTAAATTCCTCTGTATTAGAGCGTTTGCTAAATTACTAAAATGTAAAAATTGAATAAACCATTAATAATCCCAATGCCTAAATACCTGTTTAAAAACTATTAATAATCCCAATGCTTAATCCCTGTTTAATAAACTATTAATAATCCCAATGCTAAATCCCTGTTTAATAAACCATTAATAATCCCAATTCTAAATGCCTGTTTAATAAACCATTAATAATCCCAATGCTAAATCCCTGTTTAATAAACCATTAATAATCCCAATGCCTAAATCCCTGTTTAATAAACTATTAATAATCCCAATGCTAAATCCCTGTTTAATAAACCATTAATAATCCCAATGCTTAATCCCTGTTTAATAAACTATTAATAATCCCAATGCTAAATCCCTGTTTAATAAACCATTAATAATCCCAATGCTTAATCCCTGTTTAATAAACTATTAATAATCCCAATGCTAAATCCCTGTTTAATAAACTATTGATAATCCCAATTCTAAATCCCTGTTTAATAAACCATTAATAATCCCAATTCTAAATCCCTGTTTAATAAACCATTAATAATCCCAATGCTAAATCCCTGTTTAATAAACCATTAATAATCCCAATGCCTAAATCCCTGTTTAATAAACCTGTGTGGGCTGTTCTCCAGTCCTATTACTGAGATAAGGACTGGCCTTAATACCAAATGATTGAAAAATGTGTTATATGAAACAATGCCAGAGCTGTGTGTGTGTGTGTGTGTGTGTGTGTGTGTGTGTGTGTGTGTGTGTGTGTGTGTGTGTGTGTGTGTGTGTGTGTGTGTGTGTGTGTGTGTGTGTGTGTGTGTGTGTGTGTGTGTGTGTGTGTGTGTGTGTGTGTGTGTGTGTGTGTGTGTGTGCGCGTGTGTGTGTGGGTGGATGGGTGCTGAAACAATGCCTGAGCTAACGAACTAATGAAGTCCCTGCCTGCTGCCATAGGCACACTAGCAGGTTAATTACAGGGAGGGAGAGAGAGAAAGAGAAGGGGGGAGAGAGAGGGGTGAAGCAGGGAGAGAGATAAAGAGAAGGGAGGGGGAGAGAGTGGGAGAAGGGAGGTAGAGAGATAAAGAGAAGGGAGGGGGAGAGAGGGGGAGAAGGGAGGTAGAGAGATAAAGAGAAGGGAGGGGGAGAGATAAAGAGAAGGGGGAGAAGGGAGGTAGAGAGATAAAGAGAAGGGAGGGGGAGAGAGTGGGAGAAGGGAGGTAGAGAGATAAAGAGAAGGGAGGGGGAGAGAGTGGGAGAAGGGAGGTAGAGAGATAAAGAGAAGGGAGGGGGAGAGAGTGGGAGAAGGGAGGTAGAGAGATAAAGAGAAGGGAGGGAGAGAGAGTGGGAGAAGGGAGGTAGAGAGATAAAGAGAAGGGAGGGAGAGAGAGTGGGAGAAGGGAGGTAGAGAGATAAAGAGAAGGGAGGGAGAGAGAGAGGGGGAGGGTGTGTGGCTTAACTTGTCCTCCTTTACTCCTTCTTTTTGCAGAGTAGAGTTCAGCAGAGTAGAGCAGAGTAGAGCAGAGCAGAGTAGAGCAGAGCAGAGTATAGTACAGCAGAGTAGAGTTCAGCAGAGTAGAGTAGAGTTCAGCAGAGTAGAGTAGAGTTCAGCAGAGCAGAGTCCAGTTCAGTACAGTAGAGCAGAGTAGAGTAGAGTTTAGTAGAGTAGAGTACAGTAGAGTAGAGTAGAGTATAGTAGAGTAGAGTACAGTAGAGTATAGTGCAGTCGAGCAGAGTACAGTAGAGCAGAGCAGAGTTCGGCAGAGTAGAGTAGAGTTCAGCAGAGTAGAGTAGAGTTCAGCAGAGTAGAGTAGAGTTCAGCAGAGTAGAGTAGAGTTCAGCAGAGCAGAGTCGAATTCAGTACAGTAGAGTTCAATAGAGTAGAGTAGAGTACAGTAGAGTAGAGTGCAGTAGAGCAGAGTACAGTAGAGCAGAGCAGAGTTCAGCAGAGTAGAGCAGAGTTCAGTACAGCAGAGTACAGTAGAGCAGAATAGAGTTCAGTAGAGTAGAGTGCAGTAGAGGAGAGTACGGTAGAGCAGAGCAGAGTTCAGTAGAGTAGAGCAGAGTTCAGCAGAGTAGAGTAGAGCATTGCAGTAGAGTCTAACAGAGTAGAGTAGAGCAGAGTACAGTAGTGCAGAGCAGGGATGTCTGGCCCATGTCTGCTACACAATGGCTGCAGGGCCAGAATCTGAACCAGTGTGGCTACATCCCACAATATTTAAATTAGCTGTAAACTATGTCACCCACTTTGCTGAAAACACTCCGTTCCAGTCCAGTCCTGTCCAGTCGGGTTGGTGCTCAATCGAACCGGGTGACAGTACGGAAGAAAAATAGTTGTCACTCTATAATTCTGTGTTTCAGTAAAAGTCCTACTCATGGTACCCCTTGTTTGATCTAGAGGTTTTAGCTCAACAGGTTAACACACAGTGTTGTGACCATCCGTTCGAATCCAGTCGTTTACACTTCTCTCTGTTTTGTGTTTCAGTGAAGGTTCAGAAGAGTGACCACCCCCACTCGTGGGACCCCTGTGTGAACTACTGTCCCCCCCAGCACCCCTCCTCTCACTGTAAGACCTGGACCACCTCTAACAACCCCTCCAGCACACAGGAATACTGCAAATGTAAGTATCGCCTCTGTTTCTGTTTTCTGTGTCTCCCCAGAAAACAACAAACTGGTTCTGTGAAAAGTTCCCAGAAATTCACTCTGCTCTGCTCTACTGTATTCTGCTCTACTCTACTCTACTGAACTCTATTCTGCTCTACTGTACTCTACTGAACTCTATTCTGCTCTACTCTACTCTACTGAACTGTATTCTGCTCTACTCTACTGAACTCTATTCTGCTCTACTCTACTCTACTGAACTCTATTCTGCTCTACTGTATTCTGCTCTACTCTACTCTACTGAACTCTATTCTGCTCTACTGTACTCTGCTCTACTTCACACTGCTCTGCTGTACTCTGCTCTGCTCTACTGTACTCTGCTCTACTCTACTGCACTCTGCTCTACTCTACTGTACTCTGCTCTACTTCACACTGCTCTGCTGTATTTTGCTCTACTCTGCTCTACTGTACTCTGCTCTACTGTATTCTGCTCTACTCTACTGTACTCTGCTCTACTCTACTGAACTCTGCTCTACTCTACTGCACTCTGCTCTACTGTACTCTGCTCTACTTCACACTGCTCTGCTGTATTCTGCTCTACTCTACTCTACTGTACTCTGCTCTACTGTATTCTGCTCTACTCTACTGTACTCTGCTCTACTCTACTGAACTCTGCTCTACTCTACTGCACTCTGCTCTACTCTACTGTACTCTGCTCTACTTCACACTGCTCTGCTGTATTCTGCTCTACTCTACTCTACTCTACTGTACTCTGCTCTACTGTATTCTACTCTACTGTACTCTGCTCTACTCTACTCTACTGAACTCTGCTCTACTCTACTGCACTCTGCTCTACTCTACTGTACTCTGCTCTACTTCACACTGCTCTGCTGTATTCTGCTCTACTCTACTCTACTCTACTGTACTCTGCTCTACTGGCCTTTCAGCCTATCAGGACCCACTAGAGAATGTTGAAAACTAGAACCCGCCTGGCCTTTCAGCCTATCAGGACGCGCTAGAGAATGTTGAAAACTAGAACCCGCCTGGCCTTTCAGCCTATCAGGACCCGCTAGAGAACGTTGAAAACCAGAACCCCGCCTCTCAGCCTATCAGGACCCACTAAAAGAACGTTGAAAACTAGAACCCCGCCTCTTAGTCTATCAGGACCCACTAGAGAACTTTGAAAACTAGAACCCCGCCTCTCAGCCTATCAGGACTCGCTAGAGAATGTTGAAAACTAGAACCCCGCCTCTCAGCCTATCAGGATCCGCTAGAGAACGTTGAAAACTAGAACCCCGCCTCTCAACCTATCAGGACCCACTAGAGAACGTTGAAAACTAGAACCCGCCTCTCAGCCTATCAGGACCAACTAGAGAACATTGAAAACTAGAACCCCGCCTCTCAGCCTATCAGGACCCCCTAGAGAACGTTGAAAACTAGAACCCCGCCTCTCAGCCTATCAGGACCCGCTAGAGAACGTTGAAAACTAGAACCCCGCCTCTCAGCCTATCAGGACCCGCTAGAGAACGTTGAAAACTAGAACCCCGCCTCTCAGCCTATCAGGACCCGCTAGAGAACGTTGAAAACCAGAACCCCGCCTCTCAGCCTATCAGGACCCACTAAAAGAACGTTGAAAACTAGAACCCCGCCTCTTAGTCTATCAGGACCCACTAGAGAACTTTGAAAACTAGAACCCCGCCTCTCAGCCTATCAGGACTCGCTAGAGAATGTTGAAAACTAGAACCCCGCCTCTCAGCCTATCAGGATCCGCTAGAGAACGTTGAAAACTAGAACCCCGCCTCTCAACCTATCAGGACCCCCTAGAGAACGTTGAAAACTAGAACCCCGCCTCTCAGCCTATCAGGACCCGCTAGAGAACGTTGAAAACTAGAACCCCACCTCTCAGCCTATCAGGACTCGCTAGAGAATGTTGAAAACTAGAACCCCGCCTCTCAGCCTATCAGGATCCGCTAGAGAACGTTGAAAACTAGAACCCCGCCTCTCAACCTATCAGGACCCACTAGAGAACGTTGAAAACTAGAACCCGCCTCTCAGCCTATCAGGACCCCCTAGAGAACGTTGAAAACTAGAACCCCGCCTCTCAGCCTATCAGGACCCGCTAGAGAACGTTGAAAACTAGAACCCCACCTCTCAGCCTATCAGGACCCGCTAGAGAACGTTGAAAACTAGAACCCCACCTCTCAGCCTATCAGGACCCGCTAGAGAACGTTGAAAACTAGAACCCCGCCTCTCAGCCTATCAGGACTCGCTAGAGAATGTTGAAAACTAGAACCCCGCCTCTCAGCCTATCAGGATCCGCTAGAGAACGTTGAAAACTAGAACCCCGCCTCTCAACCTATCAGGACCCACTAGAGAATGTTGAAAACTAGAACCCGCCTCTCAGCCTATCAGGACCAACTAGAGAACATTGAAAACTAGAACCCCGCCTCTCAGCCTATCAGGACCCGCTAGAGAACGTTGAAAACTAGAACCCCGCCTCTCAGCCTATCAGGACCCGCTAGAGAACGTTGAAAACTAGAACCCCGCCTCTCAGCCTATCAGGACCCGCTAGAGAACGTTGAAAACCAGAACCCCGCCTCTCAGCCTATCAGGACCCACTAAAAGAACGTTGAAAACTAGAACCCCGCCTCTTAGTCTATCAGGACCCACTAGAGAACTTTGAAAACTAGAACCCCGCCTCTCAGCCTATCAGGACTCGCTAGAGAATGTTGAAAACTAGAACCCCGCCTCTCAGCCTATCAGGATCCGCTAGAGAACGTTGAAAACTAGAACCCCGCCTCTCAACCTATCAGGACCCCCTAGAGAACGTTGAAAACTAGAACCCCGCCTCTCAGCCTATCAGGACCCGCTAGAGAACGTTGAAAACTAGAACCCCACCTCTCAGCCTATCAGGACCCGCTAGAGAACGTTGAAAACCAGAACCCCGCCTCTCAGCCTATCAGGACCCGCTAGAGAACGTTGAAAACTAGAACCCCGCCTCTCAGCCTATCAGGACCCGCTAGAGAACGTTGAAAACTAGAACCCCGCCTCTCAGCCTATCAGGACTCGCTAGAGAATGTTGAAAACTAGAACCCCGCCTCTCAGCCTATCAGGACTCGCTAGAGAATGTTGAAAACTAGAACCCCGCCTCTCAGCCTATCAGGACCCACTAGAGAACGTTGAAAACTAGAACCCTGCCTCTCAGCCTATCAGGACCCGCTAGAGAACGTTGAAAACTAGAACCCCGCCTCTCAGCCTATCAGGACTCGCTAGAGAATGTTGAAAACTAGAACCCCACCTCTCAGCCTATCAGGACTCGCTAGAGAATGTTGAAAACTAGAACCCCGCCTCTCAGCCTATCAGGACCCACTAGAGAATGTTGAAAACTAGAACCCGCCTCTCAGCCTATCAGGACCCGCTAGAGAACGTTGAAAACTAGAACCCCGCCTCTCAGCCTATCAGGACCCACTAGAGAACGTTGAAAACCGGACATCAAATGCCTATCAGGACCCTCTAGAGGCGCTGAAAACATGAACCCCCCTTGCCTATCAGGACCCGTAGAGAACGTTGAAAACCAGAACCCCGCCTCTCAGCCTATCAGGACCACTAAAGAACGTTGAAAACTAGAACCCCGCCTCTCAGTCTATCAGGACCCACTAGAGAACTTTGAAAACTAGAACCCCGCCTCTCAGCCTATCAGGACCCACTAGAGAATGTTGAAAACTAGAACCCGCCTCTCAGCCTATCAGGACCAACTAGAGAACGTTGAAAACTAGAACCCCGCCTCTCAACCTATCAGGACCCCTAGAGAACGTTGAAAACTAGAACCCCGCCTCTCAGCCTATCAGGACCCGCTAGAGAACGTTGAAAACTAGAACCCCACCTCTCAGCCTATCAGGACCCGCTAGAGAACGTTGAAAACCAGAACCCCGCCTCTCAGCCTATCAGGACCCACTAAAAGAACGTTGAAAACTAGAACCCCGCCTCTTAGTCTATCAGGACCCACTAGAGAACTTTGAAAACTAGAACCCCGCCTCTCAGCCTATCAGGACTCGCTAGAGAATGTTGAAAACTAGAACCCCGCCTCTCAGCCTATCAGGATCCGCTAGAGAACGTTGAAAACTAGAACCCCGCCTCTCAACCTATCAGGACCCCCTAGAGAACGTTGAAAACTAGAACCCCGCCTCTCAGCCTATCAGGACCCGCTAGAGAACGTTGAAAACTAGAACCCCACCTCTCAGCCTATCAGGACCCGCTAGAGAACGTTGAAAACCAGAACCCCGCCTCTCAGCCTATCAGGACCCGCTAGAGAACGTTGAAAACTAGAACCCCGCCTCTCAGCCTATCAGGACCCGCTAGAGAACGTTGAAAACTAGAACCCCGCCTCTCAGCCTATCAGGACCCACTAGAGAACGTTGAAAACAGAACCCCGCCTCTCAGCCTATCAGGACCCACTAAAGAACGTTGAAAACTAGAACCCCGCCTCTTCAGCCTATCAGGACCCACTAGAGAACGTTGAAAACTAGAACCCTCAGCCTATCAGGACCCGCTAGAGAACGTTGAAAACTAGAACCCCGCCTCTCAGCCTATCAGGACCCGCTAGAGAACGTTGAAAACTAGAACCCCACCTCTCAGCCTATCAGGACCCGCTAGAGAATGTTGAAAACTAGAACCCCGCCTCTCAGCCTATCAGGACTCGCTAGAGAATGTTGAAAACTAGAACCCCGCCTCTCAGCCTATCAGGACTCGCTAGAGAATGTTGAAAACTAGAACCCCGCCTCTCAGCCTATCAGGACCCACTAGAGAACGTTGAAAACTAGAACCCTGCCTCTCAGCCTATCAGGACCCGCTAGAGAACGTTGAAAACTAGAACCCCGCCTCTCAGCCTATCAGGACTCGCTAGAGAATGTTGAAAACTAGAACCCCACCTCTCAGCCTATCAGGACTCGCTAGAGAATGTTGAAAACTAGAACCCCGCCTCTCAGCCTATCAGGACTCGCTAGAGAATGTTGAAAACTAGAACCCCGCCTCTCAGCCTATCAGGACTCGCTAGAGAATGTTGAAAACTAGAACCCCGCCTCTCAGCCTATCAGGACCCACTAGAGAACGTTGCCGGACATCAAATGCATATCGACCCTCAAGGCGCTGCAAACATGATACCCTTGATACATAATACGTGCACTATTGAAAACCAGAACCCCGCCTCTCAGCCTATCAGGACCCACTAAAAGAACGTTGAAAACTAGAACCCCGCCTCTTAGTCTATCAGGACCCACTAGAGAACTTTGCCGGACATCAAATGCATATCGACCCTCAATGCGCTGCAAACATGATACCCTTGATACATAATACGTGCACTATTGTAAAGGATTCATTGCGTGAAGAAATATTTGCAGAAATATATGAATAAAAAATGTTTTTATTTTTATTTATTTGTTTAGATAAAGTCAAAGATATGTTTTGTATAATTCTACAAAGTCCTAGAAAACAAAATAGGCCTGTAGTCTGTTTTAGTTTCCGTCACAATAACAACATTACAATCCATTCGAACCACTTTATTTATAGATTTGATTAGTAATATAATTATACTAATTCATAAAGTTCAGTTACAGCATCTTTTGAAAAAAATAGAAACTAAAAATAATAATATAACCAGCCAGGTGAAATGATTTGATGTGTTGCTAAACAAAAGCACCAGTGAATAAACAATTATAAAGGAAGAATTGCATAAATAAATATCAGTGGAAATATATTCATGACAAGATATACCAACAGTCATTTCTTGATTGTACCCAACACTGTATTGTGCCCATATACAGTGCCTTGCGAAAGTATTCGGCCCCCTTGAACTTTGCGACCTTTTGCCACATTTCAGGCTTCCAACATAAAGATATAAAACTGTATTTTTCTGTGAAGAATCAACAACAAGTGGGACACAATCGTGAAGTGGAACGACATTTATTGGATATTTCAAACTTTTTTAACAAATCAAAAACTGAAAAATTGGGCATGCAAAATTATTCAGCCCCTTTACATTCAGTGCAGCAAACTCTCTCCAGAAGTTCAGTGAGGATCTCTGAATGATCCAATGTTGACCTAAATGACTAATGATGATAAATACAATCCACCTGTGTGTAATCAAGTCTCCGTATAAATGCACCTGCACTGTGATATTCTCAGAGGCCCGTTAAAAGCGCAGAGAGCATCATGAAGAACAAGGAACACACCAGGCAGGTCCGAGATACTGTTGTGAAGAAGTTTAAAGCCGGATTTGGATAAAAAAATATTTCCCAAGCTTTAAACATCCCAAGGAGCACTGTGCAAGCGATAATATTGAAATGGAAGGAGTATCAGACCACTGCAAATCTACCAAGACCTGGCCGTCCCTCTAAACTTTCACCTCATACAAGGAGAAAACTGATCAGAGATGCAGCCAAGAGGCCCATGATCACTCTGGATGAACTGCAGAGATCTACAGCTGAGGTGGGAGACTCAATCGTATGTTGCACAAATTTGGCCTTTATGGAAGAGTGGCAAGAAGAAAGCCATTTCTTAAAAATATCCATAAAAAGTGTCGTTTAAAGTTTGCCACAAGCCACCTGGGAGACACACCAAGTGGGAGACCTGGGAGACACACCACCATGTGGAAGAAGGTGCTCTGGTCAGATGAAACCAAAATTGAACCTTTTGGCAACAATGCAAAACGTTATGTTTGGCGTAAAAGCAACACAGCGCATCACCCTGAACACACCATCCCCACTGTCAAACATGGTGGTGGCAGCATCATGGTTTGGGCCTGCTTTTCTTCAGCAGGGACAGGGAAGATGGTTAAAATTGATGGGAAGATGGATGGAGCCAAATACAGGACCATTCTGGAAGAAAACCTGATGGAGTCTGCAAAAGACCTGAGACTGGGACGGAGATTTGTCAAGACAATGATCCAAAACATAAAGCAAAATCTACAATGGAATGGTTCAAAAATAAACATATCCAGGTGTTAGAATGGCCAAGTCAAAGTCCAGACCTGAATCCAATCGAGAATCTGTGGAAAGAACTGAAAACTGCTGTTCACAAATGCTCTCCATCCAACCTCACTGAGCTCGAGCTGTTTTGCAAGGAGGAATGGGAAAAAATGTCAGTCTCTCGATGTGCAAAACTGATAGAGACATACCCCAAGCGACTTACAGCTGTAATCGCAGCAAAAGGTGGCGCTACAAAGAATTAACTTAAGGGGGATGAATAATTTTGCACGCCCAATTTTTCAGTTTTTGATTTGTTAAAAAAGTTTGAAATATCCAATAAATGTCGTTCCACTTCATGATTGTGTCCCACTTATTGTTGATTCTTCACAAAAAAAATACAGTTTTATATCTTTATGTTTGAAGCCTGAAATGTGGCAAAAGGTCGCAAAGTTCAAGGGGGCCGAATACTTTCGCAAGGCACTGTACCTTTAGTCATGAATTAATGTCGTCTTCTCTCCACGCTTTGGGTTCCCAGACAGCATACAGCTTCAGGGCTTTGTGTGAACAAGCCCCGCTAACACATCGATGGCACTACACGCAGGTTCCATGGGCCTTGTTTCATGTACTGCATGGTGTCGCACAATCTCTGTTGAAGCGAGTGCGTGGCGTGGTTCACGGGGGGGAAAAGTCCATACCATCACTATCAGACCAAAATAACTCAACATCCATGCTCTTCCTGCTGGACCCCCCCACACCCTCACCCCCACCCACACCACCCCCAACCCCCCTCCGCGGACATCAATGCTTTCAGCCATAGACATAGTTTCACATTCTGTTTCCTTTTTCTGTGCTAATGAGCAAACGGGAACAATCTCTGATGTGCTGCAACATTTGCATGTCACATAAACTCGTGGTGGTGGTTGGGATCATCGTCTCAGTTGGTTCTGTTCCTGTTTTTTTTTCTGAGGCGAGGCTCAGGCATCAGAGGCTCCAAGTCAACATCAGAATCAGACGAAGACTCTTCATCAGTAACAGCGACCGCAACTCATTTAAATTCGGCGGCATTTGCAATGCTGTCAGTGCTTCCGTTAGTTTGGTCGGGCCATTGAACTACACACAGTGTATGTTGTACTCAGTGTCTGATTTGACTCTCTGAGGGGAAATGATGTACCATTTCCAGCCTTTCATAATAAAATAATTAGACCGCCCACAACGCCCACAATTCTTCATCGTCATTACACTATTGTTCTAAATTCAATCATCCTCTTCAACCTCATCGTGGCTCCCGAGTGGCACAGCGGTCTAAGGCTCAGTGCTACAGGCGTCACTACAGACCCTGGTTCCATCCTGGGCTGTTTCACAACTGGCCATGATCAGGAGTCCCACAGGGTGTTGCACACTTTGCCTGGTGTCGTCCGGGTTTGGCCTGGGTAGGCCGCCAGTGTAAAATAAGAATTTGATCTTAACTGACTTGCCTGATTAAATACTTTAAAAAAATGTTTTGATTAATCATTCAGTTCATTGACGTCACATGCACCATTATCACCTTCTATCTGGTTTCCATCTCACTTTATCACCTTCTATCTAGTTTCCATCTCCCATTATCACCTTCTATCTGGTTTCATCTCCCATTATCACCTTCTATATGGTTTCCATCTCCCATTATCACCTTCTATCTGGTTTCATCTCCCATTATCACCTTCTATCTGGTTTCCATCTCCCATTATCACCTTCTATCTGGTTTCATCTCCCATTATCACCTTCTATCTGGTTTCCATCTCCCATTATCACCTTCTATCTGGTTTCCATCTCCCATTATCACCTTCTATATGGTTTCCATCTCCCATTATCACCTTCTATCTGGTTTCCATCTCCCATTATCACCTTCTACCTGGTTTCCATGCACCATTATCACCTACCTGGTTTCCATGCACCATTATCACCTACCTGATTTCCATCTCCCATTATCACCTTCTATCTGATTGCCATCTCCCATTATCACCTTATATCTGGTTTCCATCTCCCATTATCACCTTCTATCTGGTTTCCATCTCCCATTATCACCTTCTATCTGATTGCCATCTCCCATTATCACCTTCTATTCTGATTGCCATCTCCCATTATCACCTTCTATCTAGTTTCATCTCCCATTATCACCTTCTATCTGGTTTCCATTGCCCATTCATCCATTGATGAAGGAATAGCATATTTTAATGTTAAGTTTATTACGTTACTAGTTTTGGCTTAGTAGCCAGAGTAATACTGCCTCCTAGTGGTCATGTGCTGAATTCAGAATAATACTGCCTCCTAGTGGTCATGTGCTGAATTCAGAGTAATACTGCCTCCTAGTGGTCATGTGCTGAATTCAGAATAATACTGCCTCCTAGTGGTCATGTGCTGAATTCAGAATAATACTGCCTCCTAGTGGTCATGTGCTGAATTCAGAATAATACTGCCTCCTAGTGGTCATGTGCTGAATTCAGAATAATACTGCCTCTGATTGGTCATGTGATGAATTCAGAATAATACTGCCTCTGAGTGGTCATGTGCTGAATTCAGAATAATACTGCCTCTGAGTGGTCATGTGCTGAATTCAGAATAATACTGCCTCTGAGTGGTCATGTGCTGAATTCAGAATAATACTGCCTCCTAGTGGTCATGTGCGGATATTCTTGGAAAAAGTGAAATGTGGAAATGGAGCTTGCACCTCTTCAATTTTGAGTTATTTGACAAATGTAAGAGTCATAGAAACTTCAGAATATGCACTTTGCAACAACTCTACTTGCATGTGATTCTGAAGGAAGATTTGATAACGTGATGCTCTTTTCCCCAGCATCTGTCAATTACAAGATGCGCCCATCTCTTCATGTAAAATTTGACAACTGATTGGCCTAATATTGTCACTCATCAGATTATTGTCAACTTAATATTGTCTATGGACAAACTCTTATTATTAAACTCTTATTAAACTTATTATGTATGAAATTAGTTTTGGTGTGGTTTGGATGGGCCGGCTGTGCAGGTTGACTGAGTTTAGGTGTAGTTTGGATGGGCTGGCTGTGCAGGTTGACTGAGTTTAGATGTAGTTTGGATGGGCCGGCTGTGCAGGTTGACTGAATTTAGATGTAGTTTGGATGGGCCGGCTGTGCAGGTTGACTGAGTTTAGATGTAGTTTGGATGGGCCGGCTGTGCAGGTTGACTGAGTTTAGATGTAGTTTGGATGGGCCGGCTGTGCAGGTTGACTGAGTTTAGATGTAGTTTGGATGGGCCGGCTGTGCAGGTTGACTGAGTTTAGATGTAGTTTGGATGGGCCGGCTGTGCAGGTTGACTGAGTTTAGATGTAGTTTGGATGGGCCGGCTGTGCAGGTTGACTGAGTTTAGATGTAGTTTGGATGGGCCGGCTGTGCAGGTTGACTGAGTTTAGATGTAGTTTGGATGGGCCGGCTGTGCAGGTTGACTGAGTTTAGATGTGGTTTGGATGGGCCGGCTGTGCAGGTTGACTGAGTTTAGATGTAGTTTGGATGGGCCGGCTGTGCAGGTTGACTGAGTTTAGATGTAGTTTGGATGGGCCGGCTGTGCAGGTTGACTGAGTTTAGATGTAGTTTGGATGGGCCGGCTGTGCAGGTTGACTGAGTTTAGATGTAGTTTGGATGGGCCGGCTGTGCAGGTTGACTGAGTTTAGATGTAGTTTGGATGGGCCGGCTGTGCAGGTTGACTGAGTTTAGATGTGGTTTGGATGGGCCGGCTGTAAAGGGTTACTGGCATTGTTTTCCACTCATCACCTTGGAGTCAAGGACATGTTGTGTATTATTCTAAAAGGCCAACTGCAACACACAGCATGTTTTCAATCCCCTTACATTTGATTAATAATATAGTTACAGTAAATACAGTAGTTTATTTTAACAAACAAAGAAATGGTATCAACCCGCTCAAATGATTAACATGAGCGTCAACGGCTGATCAATAGGCACAACACAAACTCATCTTAACACTATTGTTGTTCTGAATTAAATCAACCTCTTCACCCTCATCGTTCAGTTAGGCCTAATTTAAATTGGATTGTGACGTAACTTGCACAATTATCACCCATTCCTTCCATCCATCCGTTACATGTGATTAGTATTAGAGTTCAAGTACATATCAATCCACTATCAGATTCTTTTCACGGAGTAAAATGTAAAAGAGAATGGTATCAACATGCAAGGAGCGCGGTCAAATTATTTGCAACTTGGGTCCTCCCGAGTGGCGCTGCGGTCTAAAGCTTGGGTTCGATCCCAGGTTGTTTCCCAGCTGGCCGTGACCGGGAGTCCCATAGGGCAGCGCACATTTGGCCCAACGACGTTTGGGTTAGGGGAGAGTTTGGCCCGGGGGGGCTTTCCTTGGCCTATCTACCTCTAGTGACTCCTTGTGGTGGGACGGGCATCTGCACGCTGACTACAGTTGTTAGTTAAACAGTGTTTCCTCCGAAGTATTGTTTCGGCTGGGTTAAGCGAGCGGGTGTTAAGATGTAGCACGACTTGGTGGGTCATGTTTCTGAGGACGCATGATTTGACCTTCGTCCTTCCTGAGCCCATTCTAGGGTTGCAGCGACGAGACAAGATCGTAACTACTATCATGAAATTGGGGAGAAAAGGGGGGTAAAATGACCTAAAATATATATATATAATAATTATTATTTACTGCTGATGAATAGGCATAACACAAATTCATTATTACACTATTGTCTCTTTAAATTAAATCAACCTCTTCACCCTCCTTATCATTCAGTTAGGCCTAATTTAATTTCAGTTGTGAAGTAAGGTGCACAATTAGCATCCATTCATTCAATGAGAAGACAGAGACGCATTTGAGCCTGGCTGGGTACCAACGTCCCACAGCACATTGTCTTGGAGCCTGGCTGGGTACCAACGTCCCACAGCACATTGTCTTGGAGCCTGGCTAGGTACCAACGTCCCACAGCACATTGTCTTGGAGCCTGGCTGGGTACCAACGTCCCACAGCACATTGTCTTGGAGCCTGGCTAGGTACCAACGTCCCACAGAACATTGTCTTGGAGCCTGGCTGGGTACCAACGTCCTACAGCACATTGTCTTGGAGCCTGGCTGGGTACCAACGTCCTACAGAACATTGTCTTGGAGCCTGGCTGGGTACCAACGTCCTACAGAACATTGTCTTGGAGCCTGGCTGGGTGCCAACGTCCTACAGAACATTGACTTAGAGCCTGGCTGGGTACCAACGTCCTACAGAACATTGTCTTGGAGCCTGACTGGGTACCAACGTACTACAGCACATTGTCTTGGAGCATGGCTGGGTACCAACGTCCTACAGCACATTGTCTTGGAGCCTGGCTAGGTACCAACGTTCCACAGCACATTGTCTTGGAGCCTGGCTGGGTACCAACGTCCAACAGAACATTGTCTTGGAGCCTGGCTGGGTACCAACGTTCCACAGCAAATTGTCTCCGCAGGTTAAGTCAGTGGCCTTTGGCAGTTCTGAGGTTAATAAAGGTTCCCAGAACATTTAACTAGGTTGTGGGAACATTGCAAGAGACACATTCCCAAAACACAAAACATGCTCAGTTGGGATGACATTCATACAATGTTTAAGTTAGGTTTATACAGGACATTCCTGTAACGTTGTAAGAATGTTGACAGAACAGCTGGTCTACGTTCTTTAAAGGTTCCCAGAACATTTAATTAAGTTATGGGAGTTGTTGCAAGAATATTCTTGTGATAATTTACATATTGTTGCACAATGTTCCCCAGTTCCCAAATGAGTATGTTTGTATGATGTTCACAGCCTATTTGTTTTAGGTTGAAGATAATATTCCACGTTTCTATCCAGTTTTAACGGTAATTCTCATATATAGAGACATATGGCATTTCATATTTCATTCATAAAACATTTTGAGCAACATTTAATCATACAGACACAACCACATTTTTTTTAACAATTTGTATGTTGACAATTTGCACAAGTGGGGTTTGCACCTGCAATGTCTGGTTCCCAAGTCAAGTCTTTCCTCCTCTGAACCAGCAGAGAAGCATTCATGTATCTTATTCTTCAGTATATAGCCATGGCAGTATAGGCAATCAGGAATTATGTGCTTCCTTTTTAGCCTTAACACAACTGGACTGTGTTTTTGTGTGTTTTGGGAACGTTTTGGGAATGTTCCCACCAAACAATGTTCCCACCAAACTGTTCCCACCAAACAATGTTCCCACCAAACTGTTCCCACCAAACAATGTTCCCACCAAACTGTTCCCACCAAACAATGTTCCCACCAAACTGTTCTCACCAAACAATGTTCCCACCAAACTGTTCCCACCAAACAATGTTCCCACCAAACTGTTCCCACCAAACAATGTTTCCACCAAACTGTTCCCACAACCGAATGAAACATTCTGGGAACCTTTAAACGACACAGACAAAATATGTTCTGGAAACATTCTTGTAACATCAGGTGAATGTTTTATAGAAACAAATATTATACACTACATGG
Organism: Oncorhynchus gorbuscha; assembly: GCF_021184085.1. Lineage (NCBI taxonomy): Eukaryota > Metazoa > Chordata > Actinopteri > Salmoniformes > Salmonidae > Oncorhynchus > Oncorhynchus gorbuscha. The sequence continues at coordinate 76,060,026 of NC_060190.1, read as the reverse complement.
CCAAGAGTATGCCCTTTCAAATTAGGGGATTCGGCTATTTAGGCCACACCCGTTGCTGAAAGGTGTATTAAATCGAACACACTGCCATGCAAACTCCATAGACCAGCAGTGGCAGTAGAATGGCCCGTACTGAAGAGCTCAGTGACTTTCAACGTGGCACCGTCATAGGATGCCACTTTTCCAACAAGTCAGTTTGTCAAATGTCTGCCCTGCTAAAGCTGCCCCGGTCAACTGTAAGTGCTGTTATTGTGAAGTGGAAACGTCTAGGAGCAACAACGGCTCAGCCGCGATGTGGTAGGCCACACAAGATCATAGAACGGGACCGTTGAGTACTGGAAAAATCTTCTGTCCTTGGCAACACTCATTACAGAGTTCCAAACTGCCTCTGGAAGCAACGTCAGCACAAGAACTGTTCATCGGGAGCTTCATGAAATGGGTTTCCATGGCCGAGCAGCCGCACACAAGCCTAAGATCACCATGCGCAATGCCAAGCGTTGGCTGGAGTGGTGTAAAGCTCACCACCATTGGACTCTGGAGCAGTGGAAACACGTTCTCTGGAGTGATGAATCACACTTCACCATCTGGCAGTCTGATGGACGAATCTGGGTTTGGCGGATGCCAGGAGAACGCTCCCTGAGTTTTGGTGGAGGAGGAATAATGGCATGGAGCTGTTTTTCATGGTTTGGGCCCCTTAGTTCCAGTGAAGGGAAATCTTAATGCTACAGCAGACAATGACATTCTAGACGATTCTGTGCTTCCAACTTTGTGGCAACAGTTTGGGGAAGGCCCTTTCCTGTTTCAGCATGACAATACCCTAGTGCACAAAGCGAGGTATACACAGAAATGGTTTGTCGAGATTGTTGTGGAATAACTTGACTGGCCTGCATGGTGACCTGACCTCAACCCCATCGAACAACTTTTGGGATGAATTGGAACGCCGACTGCGAGCCAGGCCTAATCGCCCAACATCAGTGCCTGGCCTCACTAATGCTCTTGTGGCTGAATGGAAGCAAGTCCACCCACAGCCTTCCCAGAAGAGTCTCTCTCTCCCGCTCTCTCTTTCTCTAGCCATAGTGACACTTCTCTCTCTCCTTTCTCTCTCTCCAGCACTAGTGACTTCTCTCTATCTCTCTCCACAGCCCTAGTGTCTACCAACTTCTCCCCTGGTTCCACCACCACAACATCAGGTCCTGGGTCGACCAGCCAGATATCCAGTACGCTGCCCCGTACAGTCGTCCCCATGAGCCCACGCAACTCCACGATGAAGAGACGACAGAGGAAAAAAGAGCATAAGAGCTCATGTATGTATAGCCCCTCTTAGTAGCCCCTCATAGTAGCCCCTCTTAGTAGCCCCTCATATTATCCCTTCTTAGTAGCCCCTCATAGTAGCCCCTCTTAGTAGCCCCTCATAGTAGCCCCTCATAG
>NC_060190.1:75898601-76051101 GCF_021184085.1 Oncorhynchus gorbuscha | reverse complement strand
CCATTACTACACATTACGACCCGTCCCAACCCATTGCCACCCATTGCAATCCGTTACTACCCGTTACAACCCATTACTATCCATTACAACCCATTGCAACCCATTACTACCCATTATTACCCATTGCAACCCATTACTACCCATTACAACCCATTGCAACCCATTACTACCCATTACAACCCATTACTACCCTGTAAGTCGCTTTGGATAAAAGCGTCTGCTAAATGGCATATATTATTATTATTATTACTACCCATTACTATCCATTACAACCCATTGCAACCCATTACAACCCATTACTACCCATTACAACCCGTTACAACCCATTTACAACCCATTACTACCCATTACAACCCGTTGCAACTCATTACTACCCATTACAACCCATTACAACCCATTACTACCCATTACAACCCGTTACAATCCAATACAACCCGTTACAACCCATTACTACCCGTTACAGCCCATTACAACCCATTACAACCCATTACTACCCATTACAACCCGTTACAACCCATTACTACCCATTACAACCTGTTACAACCCATTGGAGCCTTGTATAAGATGAGTCAACGCTACTTTGCCTTTTCTTCTTTCTGCAAAACCCACCTCCAGCGAAGCTGCCACTTAAAAATGGTTTCCTGAGTAGGGGCTGTAAAGACTGTCTAACAGCTCTACTGAGAGGTGGGCTGTAAAGACTACCGTCTAATTCCAGTCACAATGGGGATGGTCTGTTAGTAAAAGCTGTGTATTTATGTAGGACATGGTAGCTAAACAGGCTTGTTGATTCGCCTTAAAAAAGAGGCTGGTGATTAGCGCCGGTTGAGATCATTGAGTGGGTGGTTAATGGAATGTAGAGCACGGCCTCAGACCCCCGAACAGCATTTACACTGTCAATTGTTCAAACATCAACATCACAACTCCGTGTGTGTGTGTGTGTGTGCGTGTGTGCGTGCGTGCGTGTGTGTGTGTGTCTACAGCCCTCTGCTGTAGATATACTGACCTCCAAAGCCCTTCTGTAAACTATAGTAACTCTACCCTCCTCATTTCAAACCACCCATGTCCTGCAGAACAATGATGAATCGGCAATACAGCTAACAAGGGTGTGTGTGTGTTTGCAACATATCTCTGCGTGTGTGTGTGTGTGTGTGTGTGTGTGTGTGTGTGTGTGTGTGTGTGTGTGTGTGTGTGTGTGTGTGTGTGTGTGTGTGTGTGTGTGTGTGTGTGTGTGTGTGTGTGTGTGTGTGTGTGTGTGTGTGTGTGTGTGTGTGTGTGTGTGTGTGTACTGTCAATTGAATCAAAAAGAATCACAGCACCTCCACCGATGCATCCTCGATCTGATAAAGAGGGTGTTTGTTTCCCTCTCTCTCCCTCCCTGTATCTCCCTCCCTGTATCTCCCTCCCTCCCTCTCTCTCTCTCTCTCTCTCTCTCTCTCTCTCTCTCTCTCTCTCTCTCCCTCCCTCCCTCTCTCTATCTCCCTCCCTGTATCTCTCTCCCTCCCTGTATCCCTCTCTCTCTCTCTCTCTCTCTCTCTCTCTCTCTCTCTCTCTCTCTCTCTCTCTCCCTCCCTCCCTCCCGCTCTCTCTCCCTCTATATCTCCCTCCCTGTATCTCTCTCTCTCTCTCCCGCTCTCTCTCCCTCCCGCTCTCTCTCCCTCCCGCTCTCTCTCCCTCTCTCTCTCTCTCTTTCTCTCTCCCCTCCCTCCCGCTCTCTCTCTCTCTCTCTCTCTCTCTCTCTCTCTCTCTCTCTCTCCCTCTCCCTCCCTCCCCCTCCCTCCCCCCGCTCTCTCTCTCTCTCTCTCTCTCTCTCTCTCTCTCTCTCTCTCTCTCTCTCTCTCTCTCTCTCTCTCTCTCTCTCTCTCTCTCTCTCTCTCTCTCTCTCTCTCTCTCTCTCTCTCTCTCTCTCTCTCTCTCTCTCTCTCTCTCTCTCTCTCTCTCTCTCTCTCTCTCTCTCTCTCTCTCTCTAAATCTGACCTGTTCACTCTCCAGTGCCTTTTCAATGACTCTCCAGATGATTTGATTTGAATTAAATAATGAAATGAAATTCTACTGCCTGCTTAAATCCTGGATATTCATATGAAATTTACTGGTCAAAAAATTACATATCTTTTTTATTCCAATTGAAGCACTTGGCAGACCATATGTTTTCCTGCAGGGGCTCATTACAGATCATGTATACCTGCAGTTATACACCCGACTGCAGCTTCTGAATGACAGATTGATTGATTTTGTCTTGACAGGTGCGGACTGCTGCAGGTGGGAGACAGACTCCTGTCCATCAACGGAATCCCCACGGAGGACGGAACACTGGAGGAAGCGAATCAGCTTCTCCGAGATGCGGCTCTGACCAATAAGGTCTCCCTGGAGGTGGAGTTTGACGTCGCAGGTTGGTCACTGGGGCTTAGGCCTCTCATTAGGCTATAAATACCAGCATGTGATCGTAATGAATTCAGAGAAAGGTTGAAAAAGCTAGCTAGACTAACAGTCGCAGGTTTGTCATCAGGGTTTTAGTAAAGTGTCCCTAGGACAAAATAGTGTTTTAAAATGATTGTTTTAAAAATATACAAGTACTATGAACCTAATTAGTGTGAGTAATAGTTTAGTGGTAATCGTTATAATGATCAGACCTAAAGAATCTGCATGTTGCACAACGTCATTTAGAGTCAGATAACTGTGTTCAGATTCACAGCAAACATGATTAAACAGACCTTCATCAGGAACGATAGTATGTTATACAGCTAATGATTTACCTTTATGGCTTGAATCCAAAATGGCACCCTATTGTCTACATAGTGCCCTACTGTTGAAAAAAGCTCTATGTGCCCTGGTCTAAAGTAGTACACTACTTTGTCCCTATAGGCCCTGGTCTAAAGTAGTGCACTACTTTGTCCCTATATGTCCTGGTCTAAAGTAGTGCACTACTTTGTCCCTATAGGTCCTGGTCTAAAGTACATTTACATTTACATTTAAGTCATTTAGCAGACGCTCTTATCCAGAGCGACTTACAAATTGGTAGTGCACTACTTTGTCCCTATATGTCCTGGTCTAAAGTAGTGCACTACTTTGTCCCTATATGTCCTGGTCTAAAGTAGTGCACTACTTTGTCCCTATAGGTCCTGGTCTAAAGTAGTGCACTACTTTGTCCCAATAGGTCCTGGTCTAAAGTAGTGCACTACTTTGTCCCTATAGGTCCTGGTCTAAAGTAGTGCACTACTTTGTCCCTATAGGTCCTGGTCTAAAGTAGTGCACTACTTTGTCCCAATAGGACCTGGTCTAAAGTAGTGCACTACTTTGTCCCTATAGGTCCTGGTCTAAAGTAGTGCACTACTTTGTCCCTATAGGACCTGGTCTAAAGTAGTGCACTACTTTGTCCCAATAGGACCTGGTCTAAAGTAGTGCACTACTTTGTCCCTATAGGTCCTGGTCTAAAGTAGTGCACTACTTTGTCCCTATAGGTCCTGGTCTAAAGTAGTGCACTGCATTTTTTAATTGTATTTCATTTCACCTTTATTTAACCAGGTCGTCTAGTTGAGAACACCTTTATTTAACCAGGTAGTCTAGTTGAGAACACCTTTATTTAACCAGGTAGTCTAGTTGAGAACACCTTTATTTAACCAGGTAGTCTAGTTGAGAACACCTTTATTTAACCAGGTAGTCTAGTTGAGAACACCTTTATTTAACCAGGTAGGCTAGTTGAGAACACCTTTATTTAACCAGGTAATCTAGTTGAGAACACCTTTATTTAACCAGGTAGTCTAGTTGAGAACACCTTTATTTAACCAGGTAGTCTAGTTGAGAACACCTTTATTTAACCCGGTAGTCTAGTTGAGAACACCTTTATTTAACCAGGTAGTCTAGTTGAGAACACCTTTATTTAACCAGGTAGGCTAGTTGAGAACACCTTTATTTAACCAGGTAATCTAGTTGAGAACACCTTTATTTAACCAGGTAGGCTAGTTGAGAACACCTTTATTTAACCAGGTAGGCTAGTTGAGAACACCTTTATTGAACCAGGTAGGCTAGTTGAGAACACCTTTATTTCACCAGGTAGGCTAGTTGAGAACACCTTTATTTAACCAGGTAGTCCAGTTGAGAACACCTTTATTTAACCAGGTAGGCTAGTTGAGAACACCTTTATTTAACCAGGTAGACTAGTTGAGAACACCTTTATTTAACCAGGTAGGCTAGTTGAGAACACCTTTATTTAACCAGGTAGACTAGTTGAGAACACCTTTATTTAACCAGTTAGTCCAGTTGAGAACACCTTTATTTAACCAGGTAGACTAGTTGAGAGAACACCTTTATTTAACCAGGTAGGCTAGTTGAGAACACCTTTATTTAACCAGGTAGGCTAGTTGAGAACACCTTTATTTCACCATGTAGGCAAGTTGAGAACAAGTTCTCATTTACAATTGCGACCTGGTCAAGATAAAGCAAAGCAGTTCGATACATACAACAACACAGAGTTACACATGGGATGAACAAACATGCAGTCAACAATACAGTAGAAAAAGTCTATATACAGTGTGTGCAAATGAGGTGAGAAGGGAGGTAAAGGCAAAATAGGCCATGGTGGCGAAGTAAATACAATATAGCAAGTAAAACACTGGAATGGTAGATGTGCAGGTGATGAATGTTCAAGTTGAAGTACTGGGGTGCAAAGGAGCAAGATAAATGAATAAATACAGTATGGGGATGAGGTAGATTGGATGGGCTATTTACAGATGGGCTATGTGCAGGTGCTGTGAGGTGCTCTGACAGCTGGTACTTACATAGGCAATTGGGTGCCATTTGGGACTCAAGCCTAGACTATTATCTCCTGTAAATAACTTTGTGTTGTGTTGTGTTGTGGTGTGGTGTGTTATGGTGTGTTGTGTTGTGTTGTGGTGTGTTATGGTGTGGTGTGTTGTGGTGTGTTGTGGTGTGTTGTGGTGTGGTGTGGTGTGGTGTGGTGTGGTGTGTTGTGGTGTGTTGTGTTGTGGTGTGGTGTGTTGTGGTGTGTTGTGTTGTGTTGTGGTGTGTTGTGGTGTGTTGTGTTGTGGTGTGTTATGGTGTGTTGTGTTGTGTTGTGGTGTGTTGTGGTGTGTTATGGTGTGGTGTGTTGTGTTGTGGTGTGTTGTGGTGTGTTGTGGTGTGGTGTGGTGTGGTGTGTTGTGGTGTGTTGTGTTCTGGTGTGGTGTGGTGTGTTGTGTTGTGGTGTGTTGTGTTGTGTTGTGGTGTGTTGTGGTGTGTTGTGTTGTGGTGTGGTGTGTTGTGGTGTGTTGTGGTGTGTTGTGGTGTGGTGTGTTGTGTTGTGTTGTGGTGTGTTGTGGTGTGTTGTGTTGTGGTGTGTTGTGGTGTGGTGTGTTGTGGTGTGGTGTGTTGTGGTGTGTTGTGGTGTGTTGTGGTGTGTGTGTTGTGTTGTGTTGTGTGTGTGGTGTGTGGTGTGGTGTGTTGTAGAGTCTGTTGTGCCCAGTAGTGGAACGTTCCATGTTAAACTACCTAAGAAGAGAGGGGTGGAGCTGGGCATCACCATTAGTGGTAAGGCTAAGCATACACACACACACACACACACACACACACACACACACACACACACACACACACACACACACACACACACACACACACACACACACACACACACACACACACACACACACACACACACACACACACACACACACACACACACACACACATACTAAATAACGGTTAAATAAAGATTAGATACAAAATAAACATACACTTCCTGTACTATCATGTCTTAATGATCTATCATGGACAGTCAGGAGAAACTATTTATCCTGTTTCTCAAGGACGTGGGTTTATTTTGTCACTAGACCACCCAGTGTTACTCCGTGGGTTGCATCTTAAGTTACACCCTATTGCTTATATAGTGCACTACTTTTGTTCAGGGCCCATCGCCTTCTGTAGGAAATAGGGTGTAATTTGGAACGAAGCCCCCACTATAATCCTCTTCACTCTCTCTGTGCCTGCAGAAGACTGACTGCCTTGGGAACGTACCCAGCTGCTACAGCTCTGTTTATGCACAAGCAGATATCTGAAGGATTGTTGACTTTATTAAAAGGGCATGAAGTATCACTCTTCTGATCTATTCCCTGGGTGTTCTCCTCGCTGCCTCTTAAACAAAAATAACAGCAATGGAATGTTCTTCTTCTCCCCTTTAAGTCCTCTCCTCCCCTTTAAGTCTTTACCTCCCCTTTAAGTCTTCTCCTCCCCTTTAAGTCCTCTCCTCCCCTTTAAGTCCTCTCCTCCCCTTTAAGTCTTCTCCTCCCCTTTAAGTCTTCTTCTCCCTTTTAAGTCTTCTCCTCCCCTTTAAGTCTTCTTCTCCCCTTTAAGTCTTCTTCTCCCTTTTAAGTCCTCTCCTCCCCTTTAAGTCTTTACCTCCCCTTTAAGTCTTCTCCTCCCCTTTAAGTCCTCTCCTCCCCTTTAAGTCCTCTCCTCCCCTTTAAGTCTTCTCCTCCCCTTTAAGTCTTCTTCTCCCTTTAAGTCCTCTCCTCCCCTTTAAGTCTTCTCCTCCCCTTTAAGTCTTCTCCTCCCCTTTAAGTCTTCTTCTCCCTTTAAGTCTTCTCCTCCCCTTTAAGTCTTCTTCTCCCTTTAAGTCTTCTCTCCCCTTTAAGTCTTCTCCTCCCCTTTAAGTCTTCTTCTCCCCTTTAACTTCTTGCGTCGAGCCAACCCGGATTCGGGATCATGACTACAGCCTCAAGCCCATTACCATAACGCAACGTTAACTATTCATAAAAATCGCAAATGAAATTAAATCAATATGCTAGCTCTCATGCTTAGCCTTTTGTTAACAACACTGTCATCTCAGATTTTCAAAAATATGCTTCTCTACCATAGCAAACTAGCATTTAGCATTTAGCGTTAGCATTTAGCATTAGCATTTAGCGTTAGCATTAGCAGGCAACATTTTCACAAAAACCAGCAAAAACATTCAATAAATCATTTACCTTTGAAGAACTTCGGATGTTTTCAATGAGGAGACTCTCAGTTAGATAGCAAATGTTCCGTTTTTCCTGAAAGATTTTTTGTGCAGGAGAAATAGGTCCGTTTGGTGCGTCACGTTTGGCTACCAAAAAAAAACGAAAATTCAGTTATCCAAACTAACTCCATAATATCGACTGAAACATGGCAAATGTTGTTTAGAACCAATCCTCAAGGTGTTTTTCACATATCTCTTCAATGATGTATCATTCCTGAAAGTATGAGACTCCTTCTGTAACGCAAGGTACAATGGTTGCCACTGGGAATTACGCACCGATTTAGACAAAGGGCACCGGACCGCCCCCTGGCAAATGTAGTCTCTTATGGCCAATCTTCCAATGATATGCCTACAAATACGCCACAATGCTGCAGACATCTTGGATGAACGGCAGAGCGCATAAGCTCGTTCACAGCATATTCACAGCCATATAAGGAGACGTTAGTAAAACACAGCGTCAAAAATCCTGTTCATTTCCTGTTTGAAGTTTCATCTTGGTTTCGCCTGTAGCATTAGCTCTGGGGCACTCACAGATAATATCTTTGCAGTTTTGGAAACGTCAGAGTTTTGTCTTTCCAAGGCTGTCAATTCCATGCATAGTCGAGCATCTTTTCGTGACAAAATATTGCGCTTAAAACGGGCACGTCTTTTTATCCAATAATGACATAGCACCCCCATAGGTTGAAGAGGTTAATTCTTCTTCTCCCCTTTAAGTCTCTCCTCCCCTTTAAGTCTTCTCCTCCCCTTTAATTCCTCTCCTTTAAGTCTTCTCCTCCCCTTTAAGGTTCAATGAAATAAAAATGAATAAAGGTTAAATAAAATAAAATAAATAATGGGTTAGTTAAATAAAGAAAGAAAAAAAAGACAAATAAAAGAAAAGTATCTCAAAATGATTGTGAATTTTAAGAAAGTCACTTATAGATGATTTTAACAGATCCCCAAACAATTCTGATGTCGGTCCCAATGACTTGAATGGTATTTGTGCCACTAAATATTTGCATATGGAAACAGTGTCAGGGAAACAACACCAAAGCATGAATTGTTGTCATACCTTCACCATAGACTGCTTACAGGGTAAGGAAACCAATGTGTCATTCTGTCTTCAGGTTCTGTCTTCAGTAGCGGAACCCCACAAGGGTCTCCATGCCACGTTGTATATTGGAGAGTTTCTTCTGGAACATTACCACTAGCCAGCTGTTGATCTGCCTTTTTGTTCACTTCAATCTCAGTTTTTCTTTTGACAAGAAAATAGCATAAATATATTTTTATGTATAAATATATATATATATATATATATATATATATATATATATATATATATATATATATATATATACACAGACACATACCTTCGCCAAATAAATTTAAACTCAGTTTTTCACAATTCCTGACATTTAATCCAAGTAAAAATTCCCTGTCTTAGGTCAGTTAGGATCACCACTTTATTTTAAGAATGTGAAATGTCAGAATAATAGTAGGGAGAGTGATTTATTTTAACTTCTATTTCTTTCATCACATTCCCAGAGGGTCAGAAGTTTACATACACTCAATTAGTATTTGGTAGCATTGCCTTTAAATTGATTATCTTGGGTCAAACGTTTCGGGTAGCCTTCCACAAGCTTCCCACAATATGTTGGGTGGATTTTGGCCTATTCCTCGTGACAGAGCTGGTGTAACTGAGTCAGGTTTGTTGGCCTCCTTGCTCGCACATGCTTTTTCAGTTCTGCCCACACATTTTCTAAGGGATTGAGGTCAGGGCTTTGTGATGGTCACTCCAATACATTGACTTTGTTGTCCTTGAGCCATTTTTCCACAACTTTGGAAGTATGCTTGGGGTCATTGTCCATTTGGAAGACCCATTTGCGACCAAGCTTTAACTTCCTGACTGATGTCTTGAGATGTTGCTTCAATATATCCACAGAATTTTCATTCCTCATGATGCCATCTATTTTGTGAAGTGCACCAGTCCCTCCTACAGCAAAGCACCCCCACAACATGATGCTGCCACACCCGTGCTTCATGGTTGGGATGTTGTTCTTCGGTGTGCAAGCCTCCCCCTTTTTCCTCCAAACATAACGATGGTCATTATGGCCAAACAGTTCTATTTTTTTTCATCAGACCAGAAGACATTTATCCAAAAGTACGATCTGTGTCCCCATGTGCAGTTGCAAACTGTAGTCTGGCTTTTTTATGGTGGTTTTGGAGCAGTGGCTTCTTCCTTGCTGAGCGGCCTTTAAAGTTATGTCGATATAGGGCTTGTTTAACTGTGAATATAGATACGTTTGTATCTGTTTCCTCCAGCATCTTCACAAGATCCTTTCCTGTTGTTCTGGGTTTGATTTGTACTTTTCGCACCAAAGTACGTTCATCTCTAGGAGACAGAACCTGTCTTCTTCCTGAGCGTTATGACGGCTGCGTGGGTCCATGGTGTTTATACTTGCGTACTATTGTTTGTGCAGATGAACATGTTACCTTCAGGCGTTCGGAAATTGCTTCCAAGGATGAACCAGACTTGTGGAACAATTTTCCTGACTGATTTTTTTGAGTGAGGTCAAGCAAAAACAGAGTTTTAATAGGCCTTGAAATAACTCCATGTAAACTTCCAATTGACTCAAATTATGTCAATTAGCCTATCAGAAGCTTCTATAGCCAAGACATCCTTTTCAAAGGTTAACCAGACTTGAACAAGACATTTGTGGAGTGATTGAAAAATGAGTTTTAATGACCCCAACATAACTGTATGTAAACTTCCGACTTCAACTGTACATATGTTACAACACACACACACACACACGCACACACACACACACACACACACACACACACACACACACAGTAAGAACCAACACATGAAACACATCAGTAACAACACACTGACACACACACTCACTCACACACACACACACACACACACACACACACACACACACACACACACACAGAGAGCCGTTAAAGAACCAACATTGATGAAACTATGTGCATCAGTAACTAACATTAGCTGACCTCTCTCCTCCTCATCCTCTCTTCTCCTGTCCCTCACAGCCAGTAAGAAATCTGGAGAGCCGTTAATCATCTCAGACATTAAGAAAGGCAGCATGGCTCACAGGTACAGTATGATACAGGAATATGGGTGGCTTCAGGCCACAGACAGGTACAGTATGGGTGGCTTCAGGCCACAGACAGGTACAGTATGGATGGCTTCAGGCCACAGACAGGTACAGTATGGATGGCTTCAGGCCACAGATGAATGACTTGGGTTAAATTGTTCGAGAGAGAGACAGTAATGTAGTCCTCCTACAGAGACAGTAATGTAGTCCTCCTACAGAGAGAGACAGTAATGTAGTATCCTACAAAGAGAGACAGTAATGTAGTCCTCCTACAGAGAGAGAGACAGTAATGTAGTCCTCCTACAGAGACAGTAATGTAGTCCTCCTACAGAGACAGTAATGTAGTCCTCCTACAGAGAGAGACAGTAATGTAGTCCTCCCACAGAGAGAGACAGTAATGTAGTCCTCCTACAGAGAGAGACAGTAATGTAGTCCTCCTACAGAGACAGTAATGTAGTCCTCCTACAGAGACAGTAATGTAGTCCTCCCACAGAGACAGTAATGTAGTCCTCCCACAGAGACAGTAATGTAGTCCTCCTACAGAGAGAGACAGTAATGTAGTCCTCCCACAGAGACAGTAATGTAGTCCTCCTACAGAGAGAGAGACAGTAAAGTAGTCCTCCCACAGAGAGAGACAGTAATGTAGTCCTCCTACAGAGAGAGACAGTAATGTAGTCCTCCTACAGAGAGAGACAGTAATGTAGTCCTCCTACAGAGACAGTAATGTAGTCCTCCCACAGAGAGAGACAGTAATGTAGTCCTCCCACAGAGACAGTAATGTAGTCCTCCTACAGAGAGAGACAGTAATGTAGTCCTCCCACAGAGACAGTAATGTAGTCCTCCTACAGAGAGAGAGACAGTAATGTAGTCCTCCTACAGAGAGAGACAGTAATGTAGTCCTCCTACAGAGAGAGACAGTAATGTAGTCCTCCCACAGAGAGAGACAGTAATGTAGTCCTCCTACAGAGAGAGACAGTAATGTAGTCCTCCTACAGAGACAGTAATGTAGTCCTCCTACAGAGACAGTAATGTAGTCCTCCCACAGAGACAGTAATGTAGTCCTCCCACAGAGACAGTAATGTAGTCCTCCTACAGAGAGAGACAGTAATGTAGTCCTCCCACAGAGACAGTAATGTAGTCCTCCTACAGAGAGAGACAGTAATGTAGTCCTCCCACAGAGAGAGACAGTAATGTAGTCCTCCTACAGAGAGAGACAGTAATGTAGTCCTCCTACAGAGAGAGACAGTAATGTAGTCCTCCTACAGAGACAGTAATGTAGTCCTCCTACAGAGACAGTAATGTAGTCCTCCCACAGAGAGAGACAGTAATGTAGTCCTCCCACAGAGACAGTAATGTAGTCCTCCTACAGAGAGAGACAGTAATGTAGTCCTCCCACAGAGACAGTAATGTAGTCCTCCTACAGAGAGAGAGACAGTAATGTAGTCCTCCTACAGAGAGAGACAGTAATGTAGTATCCTACAAAGAGAGACAGTAATGTAGTCCTCCTACAGAGACAGTAATGTAGTCCTCCTACAGAGAGAGACAGTAATGTAGTCCTCCTACAGAGAGAGACAGTAATGTAGTCCTCCTACAGAGACAGTAATGTAGTCCTCCTACAGAGACAGTAATGTAGTCCTCCTACAGAGACAGTAATGTAGTCCTCCTACAAAGAGAGACAGTAATGTAGTCCTCCTACAGAGACAGTAATGTAGTCCTCCTACAGAGACAGTAATGTAGTCCTCCCACAGAGACAGTAATGTAGTCCTCCTACAGAGAGAGACAGTAATGTAGTCCTCCTACAGAGAGAGACAGTAATGTAGTCCTCCCACAGAGAGAGACAGTAATGTAGTCCTCCTACAGAGACAGTAATGTAGTCCTCCTACAGAGAGAGACAGTAATGTAGTCCTCCCACAGAGACAGTAATGTAGTCCTCCCACAGAGAGAGACAGTAATGTAGTCCTCCTACAGAGACAGTAATGTAGTCCTCCTACAGAGACAGTAATGTAGTCCTCCCACAGAGAGAGACAGTAATGTAGTCCTCCCACAGAGAGAGACAGTAATGTAGTCCTCCTACAGAGAGAGACAGTAATGTATTCCTCCTACAGAGAGAGACAGTAATGTAGTCCTCCTACAGAGAGAGACAGTAATGTAGTCCTCCTACAGAGACAGTAATGTAGTCCTCCTACAGAGAGAGACAGTAATGTAGTCCTCCCACAGAGACAGTAATGTAGTCCTCCCACAGAGAGAGACAGTAATGTAGTCCTCCTACAGAGACAGTAATGTAGTCCTCCTACAGAGACAGTAATGTAGTCCTCCCACAGAGAGAGACAGTAATGTAGTCCTCCCACAGAGAGAGACAGTAATGTAGTCCTCCTACAGAGAGAGACAGTAATGTATTCCTCCTACAGAGAGAGACAGTAATGTAGTCCTCCTACAGAGAGAGACAGTAATGTAGTCCTCCCACAGAGAGAGACAGTAATGTAGTCCTCCCACAGAGAGAGACAGTAATGTGTAGTCCTCCTACAAAGAGAGAGACAGTAATGTAGTCCTCCTACAGAGAGAGACAGTAATGTAGTCCTCCTACAGAGAGAGACAGTAATGTAGTTCTCCTACAGAGAGAGACAGTAATGTAGTCCTCCCACAGAGAGAGACAGTAATGTAGTCCTCCTACAGAGACAGTAATGTAGTCCCTCTACAGAGAGAGACAGTAATGTAGTCCTCCTACAGAGAGAGACAGTAATGTAGTCCTCCTACAGAGACAGTAATGTAGTCCTCCTACAGAGAGAGACAGTAATGTAGTCCTCCCACAGAGAGAGACAGTAATGTAGTCCTCCTACAGAGAGAGACAGTAATGTAGTCCTCCTACAGAGAGAGACAGTAATGTAGTCCTCCCACAGAGAGAGACAGTAATGTAGTCCTCCTACAGAGAGAGACAGTAATGTAGTCCTCCTACAGAGACAGTAATGTAGTCCTCCCACAGAGAGAGAGAGAGTAATGTAGTTCTCCTACAGAGAGAGACAGTAATGTAGTCCTCCTACAGAGACAGTAATGTAGTCCTCCTACAGAGACAGTAATGTAGTCCTCCTACAGAGACAGTAATGTAGTCCTCCTACAGAGACAGTAATGTAGTCCTCCTACAAAGAGAGACAGTAATGTAGTCCTCCTACAGAGACAGTAATGTAGTCCTCCTACAGAGACAGTAATGTAGTCCTCCCACAGAGACAGTAATGTAGTCCTCCTACAGAGAGAGACAGTAATGTAGTCCTCCTACAGAGAGAGACAGTAATGTAGTCCTCCCACAGAGAGAGACAGTAATGTAGTCCTCCCACAGAGAGAGACAGTAATGTAGTCCTCCCACAGAGAGAGACAGTAATGTAGTCCTCCTACAGAGACAGTAATGTAGTCCTCCTACAGAGACAGTAATGTAGTCCTCCTACAGAGAGACAGTAATGTAGTCCTCCCACAGAGAGAGACAGTAATGTAGTCCTCCTACAGAGACAGTAATGTAGTCCTCCTACAGAGACAGTAATGTAGTCCTCCTACAGAGACAGTAATGTAGTCCTCCTACAGAGACAGTAATGTAGTCCTCCTACAGAGAGAGACAGTAATGTAGTCCTCCCACAGAGAGAGACAGTAATGTGTAGTCCTCCTACAGAGACAGTAATAGGATAGGATAAAGTAATCCTTCTATTCCCCCCTTAAAAGATTTAGATGCACTATTGTAAAGTGGCTGTTCCACTGGATGTCATAAGGTGAATGCACCAATTTGTAAGTTGCTCTGGATAAGAGCGTCTGCTAAATGACTTAAATGTAATGTAAATGTAAATGTAATGTAGTCCTCCTACAGAGAGAGACAGTAATGTAGTCCTCCTACAGAGAGAGACAGTAATGTAGTCCTCCTACAGAGAG
Source organism: Oncorhynchus gorbuscha (assembly GCF_021184085.1). NCBI lineage: Eukaryota > Metazoa > Chordata > Actinopteri > Salmoniformes > Salmonidae > Oncorhynchus > Oncorhynchus gorbuscha. The sequence goes on along the minus strand of NC_060190.1, from coordinate 76,037,097 downwards.
AGACAGTAATGTAGTGCTCCCACAGAGAGAGACAGTAATGTAGTCCTCCCACAGAGAGAGACAGTAATGTAGTCCTCCCACACAGAGAGTGACAGTAATGTAGTCCTCCTACAGAGAGACAGTAATGTAGTCCTCCTACAGAGAGAGACAGTAATGTAGTCCCCCTACAGAGAGAGACAGTAATGTAGTCCTCCCACAGAGAGAGACAGTAATGTAGTCCTCCCACAGAGAGAGACAGTAATGTAGTCCTCCCACAGAGAGAGACAGTAATGTAGTCCTCCCACAGAGAGAGACAGTAATGTAGTCCTCCCACACAGAGAGTGACAGTAATGTAGTCCTCCTACAGAGAGACAGTAATGTAGTCATCCTACAGAGAGAGACAGTAATGTAGTCCCCCACAGAGAGAGACAGTAATGTAGTCCTCCCACAGAGAGAGACAGTAATGTAGTCCCCCTACAGAGAGAGACAGTAATGTAGTCCTCCCACAGAGAGAGACAGTAATGTAGTCCTCCCACAGAGAGAGACAGTAATGTAGTCCTCCTACAGAGACAGTAATGTAGTCCTCCTACAGAGAGAGACAGTAATGTAGTATCCTACAAAGAGAGACAGTAATGTAGTCCTCCTACAGAGACAGTAATGTAGTCCTCCTACAGAGACAGTAATGTAGTCCTCCTACAGAGACAGTAATGTAGTCCTCCTACAGAGACAGTAATGTAGTCCTCCTACAAAGAGAGACAGTAATGTAGTCCTCCTACAGAGACAGTAATGTAGTCCTCCTACAGAGACAGTAATGTAGTCCTCCCACAGAGACAGTAATGTAGTCCTCCTACAGAGAGAGACAGTAATGTAGTCCTCCTACAGAGAGAGACAGTAATGTAGTCCTCCCACAGAGAGAGACAGTAATGTAGTCCTCCTACAGAGACAGTAATGTAGTCCTCCTACAGAGAGAGACAGTAATGTAGTCCTCCTACAGAGAGAGACAGTAATGTAGTCCTCCTACAGAGACAGTAATGTAGTCCTCCTACAGAGAGAGACAGTAATGTAGTCCTCCTACAGAGACAGTAATGTAGTCCTCCCACAGAGAGAGACAGTCCTCCCACAGAGAGAGACAGTAATGTAGTCCTCCTACAGAGAGAGACAGTAATGTAGTCCTCCTACAGAGACAGTAATGTAGTCCTCTTTCTATCCCTCTCTCTCTTTACCCCTCTCTCTCTCTCTTTCCCTGCCCCTCCCTCTCTCCCTCTCTCTCACTCCCTCTCTCTCTCTCTCTCTCTACACCCTCCATCTCATCCTCTCGCTACTCCATTCCCCCAGGACTGGTACCTTGGAGCCTGGGGACAAGCTCCTGGCCATAGACAACATCAGACTGGAGAGCTGTTCTATGGAAGACGCCTGTCAGATCCTAGAACAGGCCGAGGACCTGGTTAAACTCAAGATCCGTAAGGACGAAGACAACTCTGGTGAGCCTGTTTCGGTGCCTGGCTGGGAGGCAGTTATGTCAAACACCTGCACAATGTCGGATGCTTCCATTCAACCAGAAGATCAAATCAAATCGAAGTTTATTGGTTGCAGACACAGTTTAGCAGATGTTACAGTGAGTGCAGCGAAAGGTTTATATTAATGGCTCTTAACAATGCACTAAAATGTCAATCAAGTACACAAATAATTATTTTGATACTGATCAATTAAATTAGCTTATTGATCAATGAAGCAATAGGCATGATCATTGGAGAACTAAGGCAGTGATTAGTTAAACAAGCCAAATAAACAAACCAACATGAAGGCACCATTATGCCTTATGTATATTATGAACATGAGTTACAGTACCAGGCTCCACCACAGGGTGGCAGTATTGTCTGAAAATATCCACAACTGTTTGTTCTCCCCGTCTGACATAATCACAATGTAACAATTATCACCCATCAGTATTCCAGTGTTTTAGACCCACCAATAGCTAGCTATACATGATGAATAGTAGTAACCTGTTACATAGTTCATGCTCTCTACCAAATATCAGATGCAGCTCTAGGAATAGCAGATAGGTTTAATAATGTTGCTGTCTGACGTGATGAAAGTGTTACTTTAGTCCAGCTGTAGCTGAAGATATCTGTTATCTTCCTCGCCTCTCCCCGCCTCTCCTCGCCTCTCCTCTCGCCTCTCATCTACTCGCCTCGCCTCTCCTCGCCTGTCTCCTCTCCTCGCCTCGCCTCTCGCCTTTCTCTCTCCTCTCCTCTCCTCGCCTGTCTCCTCTCCTCACCTCGCCTCGCCTCGCCTCTCGCCTTTCTCCTCTCCTCTCCTCTCCTCGCCTCTCCTCGCCTTTCTCCTCTCCTCTCCTCTCCTCGCCTCGCCTCTCACCTTTCTCCTCTCCTCGCCTCTCCTCGCCTCGCCTCTCCTCTCCTCTCCTCGCCTTGCCTCTCGCCTTTCTCCTCTCCTCGCCTTGCCTCTCCTCTCCTCTCCTCTCCTCGCCTTGCCTCTCCTCTCCTCTCCTCTCCTCGCCTCGCCTCTCACCTTTCTCCTCTCCTCTCCTCTCCTCGCCTCTCCTCGCCTTTCTCCTCTCCTCTCCTCTCCTCTCTCTCCTCTCCTCTCCTCGCCTCTCACCTTTCTCCTCTCCTCTCCTCTCCTCGCCTCTCCTCGCCTCTCCTCTCCTCTCCTCTCCTCGCCTTGCCTCTCGCCTTTCTCCTCTCCTCGCCTTGCCTCTCCTCTCCTCTCCTCTCCTCTCCTCTCCTCTCCTCTCCTCTCCTCTCCTCTCCCTCTCCTCTCGCCTCGCCTCGCCTCGCCTCTCGCCCCTCTCCTCGCCTCTCCTCGCCTCGCCTCGCCTCTCGCCTCTTTCCTCTCTCCTCTCCTCGCCCGTCTCCTCGCCTCGCCTCGCCTCGCCTCTCGCCCCTCTCCTCGCCTCTCCTCGCCTCGCCTCGCCTCTCGCCTCTTTCCTCTCCTCTCCTCGCCCGTCTCCTCTCCCTCTCCTCTCCTCGCCTCTCTCGCCTTTCTCCTCTCCTCTCCTCTCCTCTCCTCTCCTCTCCTCTCCTCGCCTGGCGCCTCTCACCTTTCTCCTCTCCTCTCCTCTCCTCGCCTCTCCCGTCCTCTGCTGTTCCTCTCCTCTCCTCGCCTTGCCTCTCGCCTTTCTCCTCTCCTCGCCTTGCCTCTCCTCTCCTCTCCTCTCCTCTCCTCTCCTCTCCTTGCCTCTCTCCTCTCTCCTCGCCTCTCCTCGCCTCGCCTCGCCTCTCTCCTCTCCTCTCCTCGCCTCTCCTCTCTCTCCTCCAAACCTTTTCTCTCCCTTCTTACTCTCCAGTGGTGGGATCTGAGGACATGTTTCACACATGACCGACACTATATATACACACAAAAGTATATGGACACCCCTTTAAATGAGTTGATTTGCCTATTTCAGCCACACCTGGGGGAGTATAAAATCAAGGACACAGCCATGCAATCTCCATAGACAAACATTGGCAGTAGAATGACCTTACTGAAGGGCTTAGTGACATTCAACGTGACACCGTCACATTTCTGTCCTGCTAGACCTGCCCCGGTCAACTGTAAGTGCTGTTATTGTGAAGTGGAAACGTCTAGGAGCAACAACGGCTCATCAACGAAGTGGTAGGCCACACAAGCTCACAGAACGGGACCACCGAGTACTGAAGCGCGTAGTGCGTAAAAATCTTCTGTCCTCGGTTGCAACACTCCACTACCGAGTTCCAAACTGCCTCTGGAAGCAACGTCAGCACAAGGACTGTCGGGAGCTTCATGAAATGGGTTTCCGTGGCCAAGCAGCCGCACACAAGCCTAAGATCACCATGTGCAATGCCAAGCGTCATCTAGAGCGGTGTAAAGCTCGCCGCCATTGGACTCTTGGAGCAGTGGAAACGCGTTCTCTGGAGTGATGAATCACGCTTCACCATCTGGCAGTCCGACGAACGAATCTGGGTTTGGCGGATGCCAGGAGAACGCTACCGTCCCCAATGCATAGTACCAACTGTAAAGTTTGGTAGAGGAGGAATAATGTTCTGGGGTTGTTTTTCATGGTTTGGGCCCCTTAGTTCCAGTGAAGGGAAATCTTAATGCTACAGCAGACAATGACATTCTAGACAATTCTGTGTTTCCAACTTTGTGGCAACAGTTTGGGGAAGGGCCTTTCCTGTTTCAGCATGACAATGCCCACGTTCACAAAGAGAGGTCCATACAGAAATGGTTTGTCGAGATCGGTGTGACTGAACAGATCCTCAAACCAATTAAACACCTTTGGGATGAATTGGAACACCGACTGTGAGCCAGGACTAATCGCCCAACATCAGTGCCCGACCTCACTAATGGTCTTGTGGCTGAATGGAAGCAAGTCACTGCAGCAACGTTCCAACATCTAGTGGAAAGCCTTCCCAGAAGAGTGGAGGCTGTTATAGCAGCAATGTTCCAACATCTAGTGGAAAGCCTTCCCAGAAGAGTGGAGGCTGTTATAGCAGCAACGTTCCAACATCTAGTGGAAAGCCTTCCCAGAAGAGTGGCTGTTATAGCAGCAATGTTCCAACATCTAGTGGAAAGCCTTCCCAGAAGAGTGGAGGCTGTTATAGCAGCAACGTTCCAACATCTAGTGGAAAGCCTTCCCAGAAGAGTGGAGGCTGTTATAGCAGCAATGTTCCAACATCTAGTGGAAAGCCTTCCCAGAAGAGTGGCTGTTATAGCAGCAATGTTCCAACATCTAGTGGAAAGCCTTCCCAGAAGAGTGGAGGCTGTTATAGCAGCAATGTTCCAACATCTAGTGGAAATCCTTCCCAGAGGAATGGAGGCTGTTATAGCAGCAATGTTCCAACATCTAGTGGAAAGCTTTCCCAGAAGAGTGGAGGCTGTTATAGCAGCAATGTTCCAACATCTAGTGGAAAGCATTCCCAGAAGAGTGGAGGCTGTTATAGCAGCAATGTTCCAACATCTAGTGGAAAGCCTTCCCAGAAGAGTGGAGGCTGTTATAGCAGCAATGTTCCAACATCTAGTGGAAAGCCTTCCCAGAAGAGTAGAGGCTGTTATAGCAGCAATGTTCCAACATCTAGTGGAAAGCCTTCCCAGAAGAGTGGAGGCTGTTATAGCAGCAATGTTCCAACATCTAGTGGAAAGCCTTCCCAGAAGAGTGGAGGCTGTTATAACAGCAATGTTCCAACATCTAGTGGAAAGCCTTCCCAGAAGAGTGGAGGCTGTTATAGCAGCAATATTCCAACATCTAGTGGAAAGCCTTCCCAGAAGAGTGGAGGCTGTTATAGCAGCAATATTCCAACATCTAGAGGAAAGCCTTCCCAGAAGAGTGGAGGCTGTTATAGCAGCAATGTTCCAACATCTAGTGGAAAGCCTTCCCAGAAGAGTGGAGGCTGTTATAGCAGCAATGTTCCAACATCTAGTGGAAAGCCTTCCCAGAGGAATGGAGGCTGTTATAGCAGCAATGTTCCAACATCTAGTGGAAAGCCTTCCCAGAAGAGTGGAGGCTGTTATAGCAGCAATGTTCCAACATCTAGTGGAAAGCCTTCCCAGAGGAATGGAGGCTGTTATAGCAGCAATGTTCCAACATCTAGTGGAAAGCCTTCCCAGGAGAGTGAGGGCTGTTATAGCAGCAATGTTCCAACATCTAGTGGAAAGCCTTCCCAGAAGAGTGGAGGCTGTTATAGCAGCAATGTTCCAACATCTAGTGGAAAGCCTTCCCAGAAGAGTGGAGGCTGTTATAGAAGCAAAGGGGGGACCAACACAGTCAATGCTGATTCCTCTATGCATGTATCTTAGGGAAAGTGAATATAATTTCTTATCTTTTAGTCATTTTTCAAGTTGAATGCCAGTGCATTGTGGATGTTTGAGATGTTTACGGAACTGAATTATTATCTGTTATTATTATTATTAGTTGCTTTAAGGTTTAGTTATGTTATGCCCTGAAGACATCCCTTCCTTACTCTGTCTCTCTCCTTCTTTCTCTATTGGCCTCTCTCTTTCTCTAATGGTCCCAACCTCTCTCTCTCCCTCTCCCCCCCCCCTTCTAGATGAACAGGAGACGTCTGGTTTAATCATCTACACGGTGGAGCTGAAGAGATATGGAGGCCCACTGGGGATCACCATCTCAGGCACAGAGGAGCCCTTTGACCCCATCGTCATCTCTGGCCTCACCAAGCGGGGCCTGGCTGAAAGGTGAGACCCGGGGATCCTGGAACCTAGCTGCCAACCTTGGCCAGTGTTTTTTTCCCCTGACTGTGGGGTTAGAGCCGACCTCTCCTAGCCCTTCTGTATCCCCTACCCATCCGGCCAAGAGGAGGCTGGTTCAGAGGCGAGACAAAAGAGGGACAGAGGATATGGGGAAAGGGAGGAGGACAGGGATAAAGAGAACAGAGTGAATGTCATCGTTATTTTTTTGGCCTCACGAAGAAGAGTAATGGCTGAGACCCACTAGTTCCAGACAGGTACTCTAGACCCAGAGACCCAGGCATCTGACCTACCCCACAAAGGCCTCTGACCGTGGGGCTAGAGCCAACCCGTCTATCCTTGTCGGCCCTGGTACTCTTCATACCTTTTTGTCCAAAGTATCTTCAGAAAAGGGTCGAGTAGGGAGGATGTGAGGAATCAAGGAAAGACGATTTGAAAAAGAGACCCAGTGATGGTAAGGGCAGGAGGGGGAACTAGCCCCACGTTCAGGGGCCCTCTCCCCCTCTCTCTCGCTTCTCTCTCTCCTCTCTCTCGCACTCTCTCTCTCTCCCCCTCTCTCTCTCGCTTCTCTCTCTCCTCTCTCCCCCTCTCTCTCTCCCCCTCTCTCTCGCTTCTCTCTCTCCTCTCTCCCCCTCTCTCTCTCCACTCTACCCCTCTAACTCTCCTCTCACCCCCTCTCTCTCCCCCTCTCCTTCCCCTCTCTCTGTCTCTCTCTCTTGTCTCCCTCTCTCTCTCTCTCTCTCTCTCTCAATCTCTCTCCCCTCTCTCTCCTCTCTCCCCTCTCTCTTTCCAATCTCTCTCATCTCTCCCCCGCTCCCCCTCTCTCTCTCCCCCCTTTCTCCCCCTTTCTCTATCTCCTCTCTCCCCCTTTCTCTTTCTCTCCTCTCACCCCTCTCTCTCTCCCCCTCTCCCTCCCCTCTCCCCTCTCCCTCCCCCTCTCCTCTCCCTCTCTCTGTCTCTCTCTCTTGTCTCCCCTCTCTCTCTCTCTCTCTCTCTCTCTCTCTCTCAATCTCTCTCTCCCCTCTCTCTCCCCCTCTCTCTCCCCCTCTCACTCTGCCTAATGTTTCTCCTCTCTCCCCCTCTCTCTCCTCTCTCTCCCTCTCTCTCCCCTCTCCCCCTCTAATCAATAAGGGGTTTTGCATTCTATGGAAAATAGAATGCATAGTGTGTGGTCCCTCATCAATCAACACACAATACCCCATAATACCCCATAATGACAAAGCAAAAACTGTTTTAATTTTTCTTTTATATAAAATGTACACCTTGTGCAGCGATTACAGCCTCGTGTCTTCTTGGGTGTGACGCTACAAGTTTGGCACACCTGTATTTGGGGAGTTTCTCCCATTCTTCTCTGCAGATCCTCTCAAGCTCTGTCAGGTTGGATGGGGAGTGTTGCTGCACAGCTATTTTCAGATCTCTCCAGAGATGTTTGATCGGGTTCAAGTCCGGGACACTCAAGGACATTCAGAGACTTGTCAAGGAGCCATTCCTGCGTTGACTTGGCTGTGTGCTTAGGGTCGTTGTTCTGTTGGAAAGTGAACCTTTGCCCCAGTCTGAGGTTCTGAGTGCTCTGGAGCAGGTTTTCATCAAGGATCTCTCTGTACTTTGCTCTGTTAATCTTTTCCTCGATCCTGACTATTCTCCCAGTCCCTGAACTCCAATCAACTTGTAGAAACATCTCAAGGATGATCAATGGAAACAGGATGCACCTGAGTTCAATTTCGAGTCTCATAGCGAAGGGTCTGAATACTTATGTAAATAAGGTATTTATTTATTTTAAATATACATTTGCAAAAATGTCTAAAAACCTGTTTTAGCTTTGTCATTATGGGTATTGTGTGTAGATTAGAAACAAATATAACAAATATAAATGAATGAAGTTTAGAATAAGTCTGTGATGTAACAAAATGTGGAAATAGGGAAGGGGTCTGAATACTTTCGGAATTCACTGTTGTTGCCTTGGTAACCAAACAAACAGTCTAGCTAGTTTAGCTAACCAAGCCCCTTAGACCTTTAGCCGTAGTAAATTGACGATATACCACACCTCTTCTGGCCTTAATTTATTAACTAAACCTTCTATTTGAAATATTTTTAAAAGCTTTGCTTGATTGAGTTTCTCTGGTGCAATGGAACTGATAGAATAGTCCCAAAAGTGCAAACCGCACCCATCTTGCTTTCCAGACAGGCTCAATCAAACACTCAAAAGTATTTGAGGTCATTTTGGTAGGCTGTAGTATTTGTTTTCATTCCTATGATATCAAAATTTGACTTTTTAGTTAACTTTAAAGGGGCTTAAATAAATACAAATTGGACTATTAAATGACTCACATATACCCATTGAATCTTTAAGAAGAGACATTGACTGACAACACAGCTCTTAGCTCCCTCAGTAGATGCCTACTGGAGAACTTTTATTTTGTATTGCTTTTCATCTTTTTAATGAATTTATCTTATTAACACTTTGTTCTAGCTAGCTATTTTTATAGGTAGCTATCAAGTAAACACACCTTATAAATACCTCATGAGCTCAGTTCAAATGTCATACCCCATCAGAACCCAAAATATAACCTTGTTGTACTCCAATGTCTATAAACAAAGTCAATGCAACCAAACACTATTACTTCCAAACATTCTATCATGTTGATCTCCTGGATGATGGGCCCTTGCATCCATTGCTCTGTCTATGAATTTTAGAGTGGTGGTATTTCTCCAGCTCCACCACTCGGATGTTTACCACAGCAAGTGGCCGGGGTAACGCTTTGTTATTGTCTCAGACCAATTGGCTTCACCTATTATGCATTTCTACTGCTGTTATATAAACATCTCATGTTTTTAAACGTGTTCTATGTGTTGGGTGGGTTAAGCAGGAATCATGGGAAATCTAAATGAGCTTAAAATAGATTTTCTCTCTCATCTATCTCTTATGTTTATCTTAGAATGACCCGTCTTATTTCTCAGCCACTATTATATTTCATGGAATACTGGCATATGTCTGGTGTAAACGGGTCCTGTCGTCTTTCTCTGTAGGACCGGAGCGATCCATGTGGGAGACCGTATTCTGGCTATCAACAGTGTCAGTCTGAAGGGCAAGCCGCTCAGCGAGGCCATTCACCTGCTACAGATGGCCGGGGAGACGGTCACACTCAAGATCAAGAAACAGGTCGACAGTAAGTGTTCAGAAAATCAATCAATCCAATCTTTTACAGTTACCCGGCCTAGACCCCAAAGAGAAAGCAGAAAGAGTGCAGTAACCACAACATGGGACTGAAGAAACAGATGTATGTGTTGTATACTTATCAATATGTGTCTGTCTTCCTTAGGTGTTACTCTGCACCTATCCAAATCAGGTGTATGTTTCCCTTCCCCAGGATATCAGGGGAGCCGCTAGAGTACAGACATCTGAGACGTAACCAGCCATTTGTAGTTTGTCATTTAAATATACAAACAACTAGATGAAACCAGGCAGGCTGGGTGAGTTTGCTACAGAGTTCTGCTGGTAGCGGCCCTCTGATGCTGTGCTGCTGCTCTGGGATCCTCTCTGTCTCCTCTGTCCAGGCTCCAGCTCAGATACATACTGCTTGTTGTCTTAGAGACTCCTATAACAGGTTTATGTGGTTCTAAGGTTTTCCTCCCCATAAAACCAGCAAAACATCATTATGTACAAAAAAAGGATGTCACGCCTTGACCTCAGAGATCCTTTTTATTCTCTATTTGGTTAGGTCGGGGTGTGACTAGGGTGGGCAATCTATGGTTTCTATTTCTTTGTTGGCCGGGTATGGTTCCCAGTCAGAGGCAGCTATCTATCGTTGTCTCTGATTGGGGATCATACTTAGGCAGCCTTTTTCCACCTGTAGTTTGTGGGATCTTGTTTTTGGTGCTGTGCTGTTTATCCCTACTAGACGTTACGTTTCGTTTTGTGTTTATTGTTTTTTCGGTGTTCATTTAATAAATTAAAATGTACGCCTACCACGCTGCACCTTGGTTGCGAGAGGTCGCAACAGAAGATCCCACAACAAACGGACCAAGCAGCGTGGCCAGGAGGAGCAGGGATCCTGGGCACGGGAGACAAGGGAGTGGAGGACTTCCTGGACTGGGAGGAGATCATGGCGTAGACAAGGGAGTGGAGAACTTCCTGGACTGGGAGGAGATCATGGCAGGAGACAAGGGAGTGGAGGACTTCCTGGACTGGGAGGAGATCATGGCAGGAGACAAGGGAGTGGAGGACTTCCTGGACGTGGGAGGAGATCATGGCAGGAGACAAGGGAGTGGAGGACTTCCTGGACGTGGGAGGAGATCATGGCAGGAGACAAGGGAGTGGAGGACTTCCTGGACGTGGGAGGAGATCATGGCAGGAGACAAGTGAGTGGAGGACTTCCTGGACTGGGAGGAGCAAGGGAGGAACAACTACAACCCCGGGGTTCGCGACCATGACGGAAGCCCGAAAGGCAGCCCCAAAAATCTTTTGGGGTGGGGCACACGGGGTGGTTGGTAGAACCAGGGTTGGAGAGAGAGAGTGTGACCAGTCAGGCACCATGTTTTGCAGTGATACGCACTGTGTCTCCAATGCGGATTCACAGCCCGGTGCGTTCTGTGCCAGCTCCCAGCACTTGCCGTGCGAAAGTGGGCATCTGTCCAGGATGGGTGGTGCCAGCTCAGCTTGCCTGGTCTCCAGTATGATCCATGGCCCGAAGCCTCCAGTGATGATCCATGGCCCGAAGCCTCCAGTGATGATCCATGGCCCGAAGCCTCCAGTGATGATCCATGGCCCGAAGCCTGTAGTGATGATCCATGGCTCGAAGCCTCCAGTGATGACCCATGGCCCGAAACCTCCAGTGATGATCCATGGCCCGAAGCCTCCAGTGATGATCCATGGCCTGAAGCCTCCAGTGATGATCCATGGCCCGAAGCCTGTAGTGATGATCCATGGCCTGAAGCTTCCAGTGGTGATCCATGGCTCGAAGCCTCCAGTGATGATCCATGGCCCGAAGCCTCCAGTGATGATCCATGGCCCGAAGCCTGTAGTGATGATCCATGGCTCGAAGCCTCCAGTGATGACCCATGGCCCGAAACCTCCAGTGATGATCCATGGCCCGAAGCCTCCAGTGATGATCCATGGCCTGAAGCCTCCAGTGATGATCCATGGCCCGAAGCCTGTAGTGATGATCCATGGCCTGAAGCTTCCAGTGGTGATCCATGGCTCGAAGCCTCCAGTGATGATCCATGGCCCGAAGCCTGTAGTGATGATCCATGGCCTGAAGCCTCCAGTGGTGATCCATGGCTCGAAGCCTCCAGTGATGATCATGGCCCGAAGCCTCCAGTGATGATCCATGGCATGAAGCCTCCAGTGATGATCCATGGCCCGAAGCCTCCAGTGATGATCCATGGCCCGAAGCCTCCAGTGATGATCCATGGCCCGAAGCCTCCAGTGATGATCCATGGCCCGAAGCCTCCAGTGATGATCCATGGCCCGAAGCCTCCAGTGGTGATCCATGGCCGGGAGCCTCCAGTGATGATCCACGGTCCGGAGTCCCCGACGACGATTCCCGCACCAGAGGCGCCACCGTAGTTGGCGGAGCCATGAGCGGAGCGGGGTACTGTGTATTTGAGATCAATAATGTACTGTATATTTGAGATTCATAATGTACTGTGTATTTGAAACTCATAATGTACTGTATATTTGAGATCCATAATGTACTATGTATTTGAAACTCATAATGTACTGTGTATTTGAGATTCATAATGTAGTGTGTATTTGAGTACATAATGTACTGTGTATTTGAGATCCATAATGTACTGTGTATTTGAGTACATAATGTACTGTGTATTTGAGATTCATAATGTACTGTGTATTTGAGATTCATAATGTACTCTGTATTTGAGATTCATAATGTACTGTGTATTTGAGATTCATAATGTACTGTGTATTTGAGATTCATAATGTACTGTGTATTTGAGATCAATAATGTACTGTGTATTTGAGATCCATAATGTACTGTGTATTTGAGATTCATAATGTACTGTGTATTTGAGTACATAATGTACTGTGTATTTGAGATTCATAATGTACTGTGTATTTGAGATTCATAATGTACTGTGTATTTGAGATTCATAATGTACTGTGTATTTGAGATTCATAATGTACTGTGTATTTGAGATTCATAATGTACTGTGTATTTGAGATCCATAATGTACTGTGTATTTGAGTACATAATGTACTGTGTATTTGAGATTCATAATGTACTGTGTATTTGAGATTCATAATGTACTGTGTATTTGAGATTCATAATGTACTGTGTATTTGAGATTCATAATGTACTGTGTATTTGAGATTCATAATGTACTGTGTATTTGAAACTCATAATGTACTGTGTATTTGAGATTCATAATGTACTGTGTATTTGAAACTCATAATGTACTGTGTATTTGAGATTCATAATGTACTGTGTATTTGAGATCCGTAATGTACTGTGTATTTGAAACTCATAATGTACTGTGTATTTGAGATCCATAATGTACTGTGTATTTGAGATCCATAATGTACTGTGTATTTGAGTACATAATGTACTGTGTATTTGAAACTCATAATGTACTGTGTATTTGAGATCCATAATGTACTGTGTATTTGAGATCCATATTTGACTGTGTATTTGAGATCCATATTTGACCCAGGTTTGATATTTTCCTCCCACCCTTCGACGTCTCGTATGAGAACATAGTTTGCAACTTACCCGCGTCCCAAATCGCACCCTATTCCCTACCTAGTACACTACTTTAGACCCTATTCCCTACACAGTGCACTACTTTAGACCAGAGCCCTATAGAACCTATTCCCTACATAGTGCACTACTTTAGACCCTATCCCCTACATCATACACTCTTTTAGACCAGAGCCCTATGGCATCCTATTCCCTACATAGTGCACTACTTTAGACCCCATTCCCTACATAGTACACTACTTTAGACCAGAACCTTATGGCTCCCTATTCCCTACATAGCACACTCCTGTTAAACATAGGCCATGTGCCACGACAACACGCAGAGACCCTGAACAGATGCTCCTCTACTTCCTCCTTCCAGTGGCAGACGAGAAGAAGGATGGAGAGATGGAGAATGATTTGAGTGACACGGAGGACGTGTCGGACATGACAGACTCTCAGAAGACCAACAAGCTGTCAGAGATCTACTCCACCACCATACCCAGTGTGGACTCTACCATGGAGTCCTGGGACGGATCCGGCATCGACGCGGGCTACGGAAGCCAAGGTAAAGACTAGTGGTAGACATGGTGAGACCAGGGTTAGGGTTAATGATAGGTCTACACTTGGTGTATCACCATGTCCTGGGACGTCACCTGCATCGATGCTGGCTAAGACATCCAAGGTTTGACCCCACAGGGCAGCATAGACTCTATGGTTCTATAGTTGATATGTCTATGGTGTTATAGTTGATATAATATATGGTTCTATAGTTGGTATGTCTATGGTGTTATAGTTGATATAATCTATGGTTCTATAGTTGATATAATCTATGGTTCTATAATTGATGTAATCTATGGTTCTATAGTTGATATATCTATGGTTCTATAGTTGATATAATCTATGGTTCTATAGTTGATATATCTATGGTTCTATAGTTGATATAATCTATGGTTCTATAATTGATGTAATCTATGGTTCTATAGTTGATATATCTATGGTTCTATAGTTGATATAATCTATGGTTCTATAGTTGATATATCTATGGTTCTATAGTTGATATAATCTATGGTTCTATAATTGATATAATCTATGGTTTATAGTTGATATATCTATGGTTCTATAGTTGATATAATCTATGGTTCTATAGTTGATATATCTATGGTTCTATAGTTCATATAATCTATGGTTCTATAATTGATGTAATCTATGGTTCTATGGTTGATATAATATATGGTTCTATAGTTTATATATCTATGGTTCTATAGTTGATATAATCTATGGTTCTATAGTTGATATATCTATGGTTCTATAGTTGATATATCTATGGTGTTATAGTTGATATAATCTATGGTTCTATAGTTGATATAATCTATGGTGTTATAGTTGATATATCTATGGTTCTATAGTTGATATATCTATGGTTCTATAGTTGATATATCTATGGTTCTATAGTTGATATATCTATGGTGTTATAGTTGATATAATCTATGGTTCTATAGTTGATATATATATGGTGTTATAGTTGATATATCTATGGTGTTATAGTTGATATAATCTATGGTTCCATAGTTGATATAATCTATGGTTCTATAGTTGATATAATCTATGGTTCTATAGTTGATATAATCAATGGTTCTATCGCCCAATAGGTTTGTACACAAGTGATTGTAATGGACGTGTCACTCTAAATGATCATTTTTATTCTACCTTTTTATTCTACCTAACCCCCTTTCTCCCTCACTTCCCACCCTCACCTCCACCAACACCCCTTCTGCAGGGCCCTACAACCCCCAGGCGGCAGGCATCGCCCTGCACCCCCATGAGTGGAGGAGTGCCAGGCAGAGGACCAGCCCCCCGCCCCCGGGCCGCCGTAGTAACAACTACCCTTTCAGTGACGGGGGCTTCAGTGAAGACGACTGGGACAAACCGTCAGGGTAAGACTCACTGTGGAGACCTCATGCCAAACGTCTCACCCCTCTTTGTATACTGTCTCACTTGTGGAGACCACCTGCATGGTGTACATTTTTGGACACCCCTCGAGCCTTATGCCAAACATCTCACCCCTCCTTGTATACTGTCTCACTGTGAACACTGTAGAGGGTGCAGGACCTGTAGGTGGTATGTGCTGTACGTCTTATATAAGCCTTCAGAGTAACACTCACTGAGGAGAGAGGCCACATAGAAGGGCGAGGGCTTTACAGGTTGCTATTACGGTTGCAAAAGTTCCTCTGTGCCTTCCCCCGAACATTCCCAGGTTTTCCAGAAATCCTGGTTAGAAGAATGCTGGAATCAGGAGGAAAATCTGGAAATAAATCTGGAATATTCCAACCGGGATTTCTAGAAAACCTTGGAATTCTAGTAAAATTGCCGGAAGTTTTGCAGGTTGTAACAATGGCAGGTACTTGAACAGTTAGAACAATGACAGGTACTTGAACAGTTAGAACAATGACAGGTACTTGAACAGTTACAACAATGGCAGGTACTTGAACAGTTACAACAATGACAGGTACTTGAACAGTTACAACAATGACAGGTACTTGAACAGTTAGCACAATGACAGGTACTTGAACAGTTAGCACAATGACAGGTACTTGAACAGTTAGCACAATGACAGGTACTTGAACAGTTAGAACAATGACAGGTACTTGAACAGCTACAACAATGGCAGGCAGCATAACAGTATCCGGTCTTTGTAGGTTGGTACAATGGGAACCTCATCATCATACCGAAACTTTGCAGGTTGCAACAATAGGAACCTCATGATCATACTGAAACTTTGCAGGTTGCAACAATAGGAAATCCATTTACATTACATTACATTTAAGTCATTTAGCAGACGCTCTTATCCAGAGCGACTTACAAATTGGTGCATTCACCTTATGACATCCAGTGGGACAGTCACTTTACAATAGTGCATCTAAAACTTAAGGGGGGGTGAGAGGGATTACTTATCCTATCCTAGGTATTCCTTAAAGAGGTGGGTTTCAGGTGTCTCCGGAAGGTGTTGATTGACTCCGCTGTCCTGGCGTCGTGAGGGAGTTTGTTCCACCATTGGGGGCCAGGGCAGAACAGTTTTGACTCTGAGCGGGAGCTATACTTCCTCAGTGGTATAGCAGGCCAGAGGTGGATGAACGCAGTGCCCTTGTTTGGGTGTAGGGCCTGATCAGAGCCTGAGGTCTGACAGTTCCCCTCACAGCTCCTAGGCAAGCACCATGGTCTTTAGCGGAAACTTCAACTAAGCCAGTGGAGAGAACGGAGGAGCTTGCTGTGAGAGAATGGGAAGGTTGAACACCAGACGGGCTATTCTGGATGAGTTGAAGGGGTTTAATGGCACAGGCAGGGAGCCCAGCCAACAGCGAGTTGCAGTAATCCAGAAGGGAGATGACAAGTGCCTGGATTAGGACCTGCGCCGCTTCCTGTGTGAGGCAGGGTCGTACTCTGCGGATGTTGTAGAGCATGAACCTACAGGAACGGGCCAGCCTTGATGTTGGTTGAGAACGACAGGGTGTTGTCCAGGATAGGTTCTTGGCGCTCTGGGAGGAGGACACAATGGAGTTGTCAACCGTGATGGCGAGATCATGGAACGGGCAGTCCTTCCCCGGGAGGAAGAGCAGCTCCGTCTTGCCGAGTTCAGCTTGAGGTGGTGATCCGTTCACACTGATATGTCTGCCAGACATGCAGAGATGCGGCCACATGGTCATCAGAAGGGGGAAAGGAGAAGATTAATTGTGTGGTCTGCATAGCAATGATAAGAGAGACCATGTGAGGTTATGACAGAGCCAAGTGACTTGGGTATAGCGAGAATAGGAGAGGGCCAAGAACAGAGCCCTGGGGGACACCAGTGGTGAGAGCACGTGGTGAGGAGCAGATCTCGCCACGCCACCTGGTAGGAGCGACCTGTCAGGTAGGACGCAACAAGCGTGGGCCGCGCCGGAGATGCCCAACGGAGAGGGTGGAGAGGAGGATCTGATGGTTCACAGTATCAGGCAGCCGATAGATCTAGAAGGATGAGAGCAGAGGAGAGAGAGTTAGCTTTAGCACGGAGCGCCTCCAACAGAGGAGAGCAGTCTCAGTTGAATGACTAGTCTTGAAGCCTGACTGATTTGGATCAAGAAGGTCATTCAGAGAGAGATAGCGGGAGAGCTGGCCAAGGACGGCAGCAAGAGTTTTGGAGAGAAAAGAAAGAAGGGATACTGGTCTGTAATTGTTGACATCGGAAGGATCAAGGTTTTTTGTGCAACTCTCGTTCTTGAAGACGGAAGGGACACCAGCGGTCAGGGATGAGTTGATGAGCGAGGTGAGGTAAGGGAGAAGGTCTGGAAATGGTCTGGAGAAGAGAGGAGGGGATAGGGTCAAGCGGGCAGGTTGTTGGGCGGCCGGCCGTCACAAGACGCAAGATTTCATCTGGAGAGAGAGGGGAGAAAGAGGTCAGAGCACAGGGTAGGGCAGTGTGAGCAGAACCAGCGGTGTTGTTTGTTAGCAAACGAGGATCATGTCGCGACCTTCTTTTCAAAATGGTTGACGAAGTCATCTGCAGAGAGGGAGGAGGGGGGAGGGGGAGGAGGATTCAGGAGGGAGGAGAAGGTGGCAAAGAGCTTCCTAGGGTTAGAGGCAGATGCTTGGAATTTAGCGTGGTTCTTTAGCAGCAGAGACAGAGGAGGAAAATGTAGAGAGGAGGGAGTGAAAGGATGCCAGGTCCGCAGGGAGGCGAGTTTTTCCATTTCCGCCGGCTGCCCGGAGCCCTGTTCTGTGAGCTGCAATGAGTCATCGAGCCACGGAGCGGGAGGGGAGGACCGAGCCGGCCTGGAGGATAGGGGACATAGAGAGTCAAGGGATGCAGAGAGGGAGGAGAGGAGGGTTGAGGAGGCAGAATCAGGAGATAGGTGGGAGAAGGTTTCGGAGGGAAGAGATGATAGGATGGAAGAGGAGAGAGTCAGGAAGGTTGGGACGGCGCGATACCATCCGAGTAGGGGCAGTGTGGGAGGTGTTGGATGAGAGCGAGAGGGAAAAGGATACAAGGCAGTGGTCGGAGACTTGGAGGGGAGTTGCAATGAGGTTAGTGGAAGAACAGCATCAGTAAAGATGAGGTCGAGCGTATTGCCTGCCTTGTGAGTAGGGGGGAATGTGAGAGGGTGAGGTCAAAAGAGGAGAGGAGTGGAAAGAAGGAGGCAGAGAGGAAAGAGTCAAAGGTAGACAAAATCGCCCAGAACTGTGAGAGGTGAGCCGTCCTCAGGAAAGGAGCTTATCAAGGCATCAAGCTCATTGATGAACTCTCCGAGGGAACCTGGAGGGCGATAAATGATAAGGATGTTAAGCTTGAAAGGGCTAGTAACTGTGACAGCATGGAATTCAAAGGAGGCGATAGACAGATGGGTAAGGGGAGAAAGAGAGAATGACCACTTGGGAGAGATGAGGATCCCTGCCACCACCCCGCTGACCAGACGCGGGGTGTCAGAACATGGGCGGACGAAGAGAGACAGTAGGAGTAGCAGTGTTGTCTGTTTCCATGTTTCCAGTGCCAAAAGTCGAGGGACTGGAGGGAGGCATAGGCTGAGATGAACTCTGCCTTGTTGACCATAGATTGGCAGTTCCAGAGGCTACCGGAGACCTGAAACGTGGGTCGTGCGCGCTGGGACCACCAGATAAGAGTTTGTATGGTCTGTGCAGAGAGGAGAGAACAGGGATAAACAGACACATAGTTGACAGGCTACAGAAGAGGCTACGCTAATGCAAAGGAGATTGGAATGACAAGTGGACTACACGTCTCGAATGTTCAGAAAGTTAAGCTACGTAGCAAGAATCTTATTGACTAAAATGATTAAAATGATACAGTACTGCTGAAGTAGGCCAGCTGGCAGTGGGTGCGTTGTTGACACTACACTAATCAAGTCGTTCCGTTGAGTGTAAAGTTTCTGCAGTGTTGCTAATAGCTGGCTAGCTAGCAGTGTTGTACACGTTAAAAGAACGACAAAGCTGGCTATGCAGAAAATTTTAGACTACACAATTATTTTTAATGTAGCTAGCTAAGTAGCTAGCTACGATCAAACAAATCAAACCGTTGTACTGTAATGAAATGAAGTGAAAATGTGATACTAGATCCGTAGTTGAGTTTTAAGAAGACGCTATTAGCGTTTATAGCAGAGTCACCTAGTAGCAAATAGCTGGCTAGGGTAAATTAAGATAATCATAAGAACTCTAAACCTAAGCAACACAATTATCCGATGATACGAAGACAGCAAAGACAGCTATGTAGCTAGCTAACACTACACTAATCAAGTTGTTCAGTTGTTAGTTTCTCCATGCAGCTAATCCTGGAGTAGCCTGGCTAGTGGGAGGTAAAATCATAGAATTATCTTTGATACAAATCCTATGTAGCTAGCTGAGAAGAAATTTAGATTAGACAAATCAAACCGTTGTTATAATGAAATATAATGAAAAAGCCTGGGGGTGCAGAAACCATCGCTCCAACCGGAACCGGAAATCCAATGACAGTATCTGATATTTGCAGGTTGCAACAACTGAACTATTATTATCTTGTATAATTTATAGACAGGGGTTTGTGCTGTGCAACCCTCGTGACAGCACAGCTGGGTTCACAGCTTTTAAACTCTAACGAAGGCAGCTTGCTGTCAAAATGGTGGTATTTATGAAATGTAGAACTATCGTTTCTGATAGTGTGCAGCTTTTCTTTTCACAGTTATAGGTTCACACAGCAAAAGGGCATGTCTGTTTTTTGCCTCTAGCCGTGTGACCTCAGTGCCACCTTGTGATGACACCATCACTAAACATCTTGAGTGATTCATGAGTCAGGAACTGTAACTGTCATCCCATGTTACGTTAAATAGAATGTCATCATCCTCCAATGATCACTGAGCGATGGAGGCTTCAACAAAGATGCCTGTCACTCACCTTCAGGGAGAAATCACTGGAACCCCTTAACAGTACCAGTTATTTGCAGGTTTCAAAAATGAACTACAAAGACTCATGAGCTCAGAATGACTATGACTTGGTGTTTCATGTTAGTCCACAAAGTCCTGTGTAACCCTCATAACATCAGACACACCTAAAGCTTGATTCACAGATAAGAGTTTTTTTTAAAGAGTCATGTAATTGTTTCTAGACAGCTAAATAATGGGGGTGTGGCCTGCCCAGGGGTGAAAGTAGATCTAATATCTTACCAGTACACAAGACACCCAAGTGCATGCAGAATTTTTATATTTTTAATAGCTTAGGTGTTGAAATCATAGAATTCCTTATAGATCCGTATGAATTTAATATACGCTGTTTATGGACCTAGTAGCCTGGGGGGGGGGTGAAATCATAGAATTCCATATAGATCCGTATTAATTTAATATACACTGTTAATGGACCTAGTAGCCTGGGGGAGGTAAAATCATAGAATTCCATATAGATCCATATTAATTTAATGTATGTTGTTTATGGACCTAGTAGCCTGGGGGGGGGTGAAATCATAGAATTCCATATAGATCCGTATTAATTTAATGTATGTTGTTTATGGACCTAGTAGCCTGGGGGGGGGGTGAAATCATAGAATTCCATATAGATCCGTATTAATTTAATATACGCTGTTAATGGACCTAGTAGCCTGGGGGGGGGGTAAAATCATAGAATTCCATATAGATCCGTATTAATTGAATGTATGTTGTTTATGGACCTAGTAGCCTGGGGGGGGGGGGGGGGGGGTGAAATCATAGAATTCCATATAGATCCGTATTAATTTAATGTATGTTGTTTATGGACCTAGTAGCCTAGGTCTAGTAAAGGTTTGTCATATACATTTTAACATGCAATATATTTTATAGGTGGCGTAAAAGCTCATTTTCAACCATAAACATGCAACTTTATAATAAAGCTGTCCATACAAACTCGCATTTTACAGACTTATGTAAGATAGCCTACTATTCATTTATTTTTTATTTTACCTTTATTTAACCAGGCAAGTCAGTTAAGAACACATTCTTATTTTCAATGACGCCTGGGAACAGTGGGTTAACTGCCTGTTCAGGGGCAGAATGACAGATTTGTACCTTGTCAGCTCGGGGGTTTGAACTCGCAACCTTCTGGTTACTAGTCCAACGCTCTAACCGCTCTAACCACTAGGCTACGCTGCTGCCCCTCATACTGTGAGTAGATTGAATAGTTATTGTCTAGGCCTAACTCAATCACTGTTCGCAAACCAAGACTGTTCAGAGTGGCGTAGAGTAGTGACTCGTAACACGTAGTCCCCGCGGTTATATCCGCACGGCTGACGAGTTTAATAAGGTCTTTAAATATTCTGTTGCGAAGGGTTGAATAAAGAGAATACCTTTAAAAACAAATCCAATAAATGTATCATTCTTGTGCAATTTATATCTATAGGCTACGTTCTTTGATTATTTTAGGCTATCTTAGTCGGGTTTTAGTGCATGAATCTAAACTTCAGGGCTTAATTAACTGTACACGCGCCAAATAGCCTACACAGCCAATCGACTTATAATGTTTTCGGGAACTGGCAGTCCACGGAGGCAAAAAAGTACATTGTCGGAGTTTAATTCAATAAGACAAAAGCTGCGGAAGGAGAGTTGAAAATATTTGGTGAAGTGGTAAAACGGGATGACAGCACGAGGTTGTGTGTGGTGACGATTGTGAGGCGCTGCTATACAAATTCCACAGTCACAAGACCAGACTTCAAAATATGCCTATGGCACGTCAAGGGAACTGTAGACTACTGTTTAGATGGGTTAAATGGAAACTGAAGTCTGGACGATGACTGTCGGTCTATAACCTCTCACATATTAACTCCTGTAGAATTAAGTGCTTCTGGCAGTAAAATGATACACCTAATGTAGACAGAATTTGGACTTGGTAACAGGAGTGACAAAATATGATTTATTTCTGCATCTTCAGAGAATGCAATGCTCAATTAGATACCATCTGTAGAGGTTTGTCACGCCTTGGTCTTAGTGTTTTGTGTTTTCGTTGATTGTTTGGTCAGGCCAGGGTGTGACATGGGTTTGTTTTGTTGTATTTCGTATTGGGGTTTTGTGGTTATTGGGATTGCGGCTGAGTAGGGGTGTTGTATGGGCTTGGCTGCCTGAGGCGGTTCTCAATCAGAGTCAGGTGATTCTCGTTGTCTCTGATTGGGAACCGTATTTAGGTAGCCTGGGTTTCACTTTGTATTTGGTGGGTGATTGTTCCTGTCTCTGTGTAGTTTCACCAGATAGGCTGTAATAGGTTTCACGTTCCTGTCTCTGTGTAGTGTTCACCAGATAGGCTGTAATAGGTTTCACGTTCCTGTCTCTGTGTAGTTTCACCAGATAGGCTGTAATAGGTTTCACGTTCCTGTCTCTGTGTAGTGTTCACCAGATAGGCTGTAATAGGTTTCACGTTCCTGTCTCTGTGTAGTGTTCACCAGATAGGCTGTAATAGGTTTCACGTTCCTGTCTCTGTGTAGTTTCACCAGATAGGCTGTAATAGGTTTCACGTTCCTGTCTCTGTGTAGTTTCACCAGATAGGCTGTAATAGGTTTCACGTTCCTGTCTCTGTGTAGTGTTCACCAGATAGGCTGTAATAGGTTTCACGTTCCTGTCTCTGTGTAGTGTTCACCAGATAGGCTGTAATAGGTTTCACGTTCCTGTCTCTGTGTAGTGTTCACCAGATAGGCTGTAATAGGTTTCACGTTCCTGTCTCTGTGTAGTGTTCACCAGATAGGCTGTAATAGGTTTCACGTTCCTGTCTCTGTGTAGTGTTCACCAGATAGGCTGTATTAGGTTTCACGTTCCGTTTGTTGTTTTTGTATTTATGAGTTATTTTATTTGTCGTTCCGTTTTCCTTCATTAAAGTCATGAGTAACCAACACGCTGCATTTCGGTCCGACTCTCTTTCCACAAACGTAGAACGCCGTTACACTGTCCTTGCATTTATGGCAGTATAAGTTGTTGTTACAGTATAACCTACAGTATATTAATCATCCTAGGCAGTCATTGAAAATCCTAGGCAGTCATTGAAAATAAGAATTTGTTCTTAACTGACTTGCCTACTTAAATAAAGGTTAAAAAAAATAAAAATCAATCAATTTTGTATCTTTCAGTTATTTTCATGTATTGCTATTCTTTCATTAAAGACATGAGTAACCACCACGCTGCATTTCGGTCCGACTCTCTTTCTACAAACGAAGAACGCCGTTACAGAATCACCCACCACACACGGACTGAGCAGCGTGTTAACAGGCAGGAGCCAAAGGAGAGGCAACAGAAGCAGCTGCAGTGGGAGAGGCTGCACCACTTGGAGAATTGGACATGGGAGGAAGAACTGGATGGAAAAGGACCCTGGGCTCAGCCTGGTGAATATCGCCGCCCCAAGGAGGAACTTGAGGCGGCTAAAGCGGAGAGGCGCTGGTATGAGGAGGCAGCACGGCGACGTGGATGGAAGCCCGAAAAGCAGCCCCAAAAAATTATTGGGGGGGGGCTTACAGGGCGTATGGCTATGCCAGGTAGGAGACATGCGCAAACTCCCTGTGCTTACCGGGCGGCTAGAGAGACCGGGCAGGCACCGTGCTATGGAGCGCACAGTGTTTCCAGTGCGGGAGCATAGCCCGGTGCGGTTCATACCAGCCCTTCGTATTGGCCGGGCTAGAGTGGGCATCGAGCCAGGTAAGCTTGGGCAGGCTCGGTGCTCAAGAGCTCCAGTGCGCCTGCACGGTCTTGTCTATCCAGAGCCACCTCCACACACCAGTCCTCCGGTAGCAGCTCCCCGCACCAGGCTTCCTGTGCGTGTCCTCTCTCCAGTATCACCAGTGCCAGCACCACGCATCAGGCCTACAGTGCGCCTCGCCTCTCCTGTGCTGTCGGAGTCTCCTGTCTGTTCAGCGCTATCAGAGCCTTCCTCCTCTACAGCGCTGCTGGAGTCTCCTGTCTGTTCAGCGCTATCAGAGCCTTTCTCCTCTCCTGCGCTGTCGGAGTCTCCCGCCTGTTCAGCGCTATCAGAGCCTTCCTCCTCTACAGTGCTGCCGGAGCCTCCTGCCTGTTCGGAGCAGCCTGAGCTGTCAGTCTGCATGAAGCAGCCAGAGCTGTCAGTCTGCATGAAGCAGCCAGAGCTGTCAGTCTGCAAAGAGCTGCCAGTCTGCAAGGAGCTGTCAGTCTGCAAGGAGCTGTCAGTCTGCAGGGTGCTGTCAGCCTGCATGGAGCAGTCAGAGCTGTCAGTCTGTATGAGGCAGCCAGAGCTGTCAGTCTGCAAGGAGCTGTCAGTCTGCATAAAGCAGCCAGAGCTGTCGGTCTGTATGAAGCAGTCAGAGCTGTCAGTCTGCATGAAGCAGCCAGAGCTGTCAGTCTGCATGAAGCAGCCAGAGCTGTCAGTCTGCATGAAGTAGCCAGAGCTGTCAGTCTGCACAGAGCTGCCAGTCTGCAAGGAGCTGTCAGCCTGCAAGGAGCTGTCAGCCTGCATAGAGCAGCTAGATCCGCCAGTCAGCCATAATCTTCTAGATCTGCCAGTCAACCAGATTCTTCCAGATCTGCCAGTCAACCAGTCTCTTCCAGATCTGCCAGTCTGCATAGAGCAGCTAGATCTGCCAGTCAGCCATGATCTTCTAGATCTGCCAGTCAACCAGATTCTGCCAGATCTGCCAGTCAACCAGAATCTTCCAGATCTGCTAGTCAACCAGAATCTTCCAGATCCGCCAGCCAGCCAGGATTTACTGGAGCCTACTACCTGCCAGGGCTTCATCTCAGTACTGTGCTTCCTCTCAGTACTGGGCTTCCCCTCAGTCCCGAGCTACCCCTCAGTCCCGAGCTTGGGCTTCCCCTCAGTCCCGAGCTGGCCCTCAGTCCCGAGCTGCCCCTCAGTCCCGAGCTGGCCCTCAGTCCCGAGCTGCCCCTCAGTCCCGAGCTGCCCCTCAGTCCCGAGCTGCCCCTCAGTCACGAGCTGCTCCTCAGTTCTGTGGGGTTCTGGGTGAGGACTATTAGGCCATGGTCGGCGGCGAGGGTGGATTATCCCGGGACGCGAAGGGGAGGAACTATGACTTTAATGGAGTGGGGTCCACGTCCCGAGCCGGAACCGCCACCATGGACAGACGCCCATCCGGAACCTCCCTATGGTTTTGAGGTGCGTCCGGGAGTCCGCACCTTAGGGGACTTGTTGTTTTTGTATCTTTCAGTTATTTTCATGTAAATCAAATCAAATCAAATTTTATTTGTCACATACACATGGTTAGCAGATGTTAATGCAAGTGTAGCGAAATGCTTGTGCTTCTAGTTCCGACAATGCAGTGATAACCAACAAGTAATCTAACTAACAATTCCAAAACTACTGTCTTATACACAGTGTAAGGGGATAAGGAACATGTACATAAGGATATATGAATGAGTGATGGTACAGAGCAGCATACAGTAGATGGTATCGAGTACAGTATATACATATGAGATGAGTGTGTAGACAAAGTAAACAAAGTGGCATAGTTAAAGTGGCTAGTGATACATGTGTTACATAAGGATGCAGTCGATGATGTAGAGTACAGTATATACATATGCATATGAGATGAATAATGTAGGGTAAGTAACATTATATAAGGTAGCATTGTTTAAAGTGGCTAGTGATATATTTACATCATTTCCCATCAATTCCCATTATTAAAATGGCTGGAGTTGGGTCAGTGTCAATGACAGTGTGTTGGCAGCAGCCACTCAGTGTTAGTGGTGGCTGTTTAACAGTCTGATGGCCTTGAGATAGAAGCTGTTTTTCAGTCTCTCGGTCCCAGCTTTGATGCACCTGTACTGACCTCGCCTTCTGGATGATAGCGGGGTGAACAGGCAGTGGTTCGGGTGGTTGATGTCCTTGATGATCTTTATGGCCTTCCTGTAACAACGGGTGGTGTAGGTGTCCTGGAGGGCAGGTAGTTTGCCCCCGGTGATGCGTTGTGCAGTCCTCACTACCCTCTGGAGAGCCTTACGGTTGAGGGCGGAGCAGTTGCCGTACCAGGCGGTGATACAGCCCGCCAGGATGCTCTCGATTGTGCATCTGTAGAAGTTTGTGAGTGCTTTTGGTGACAAGCCGAATTTCTTCAGCCTCCTGAGGTTGAATAGGCGCTGCTGCGCCTTCTTCACGACGCTGTCAGTGTGAGTGGACCAATTCAGTTTGTCTGTGATGTGTATGCCGAGGAACTTAAAACTAGCTACCCTCTCCACTACTGTTCCATCGATGTGGATAGGGGGTGTTCCCTCTGCTGTTTCCTGAAGTCCACAATCATCTCCTTAGTTTTGTTGACGTTGAGTGTGAGGTTATTTTCCTGACACCACACTCCGAGGGCCCTCACCTCCTCCCTGTAGGCCGTCTCGTCGTTGTTGGTAATCAAGCCTACCACTGTTGTGTCGTCCGCAAACTTGATGATTGAGTTGGAGGCGTGCGTGGCCACGCAGTCGTGGGTGAACAGGGAGTACAGGAGAGGGCTCAGAACGCACCCTTGTGGGGCCCCCGTGTTGAGGATCAGCGGGGAGGAGATGTTGTTGCCTACCCTCACCACCTGGGGGCGGCCCGTCAGGAAGTCCAGTACCCAGTTGCACAGGGCGGGGTCGAGACCCAGGGTCTCGAGCTTGATGACGAGCTTGGAGGGTACTATGGTGTTGAATGCCGAGCTGTAGTCGATGAACAGCATTCTCACATAGGTATTCCTCTTGTCCAGGTGGGTTAGGGCAGTGTGCAGTGTGGTTGAGATTGCATCGTCTGTGGACCTATTTGGGCGGTAAGCAAATTGGAGTGGGTCTAGGGTGTCAGGTAGGGTGGAGGTGATATGGTCCTTGACTAGTCTCTCAAAGCACTTCATGATGACGGAAGTGAGTGCTACGGGGCGGTAGTCGTTTAGCTCAGTTACCTTAGCTTTCTTGGGAACAGGAACAATGGTGGCCCTCTTGAAGCATGTGGGAACAGCAGACTGGTATAGGGATTGATTGAATATGTCCGTAAACACACCGGCCAGCAGGTCTGCGCATGCTCTGAGGGCGCGGCTGGGGATGCCGTCTGGGCCTGCAGCCTTGCGAGGGTTAACACGTTTAAATGTCTTACTCACCTCGGCTGCAGTGAAGGAGAGACCGCATGTTTCCGTTGCAGGCCGTGTCAGTGGCACTGTATTGTCCTCAAAGCGGGCAAAAAAGTTATTTAGTCTGCCTGGGAGCAAGACATCCTGGTCCGTAACTGGGCTGGATTTCATCTTGTAGTCCGTGATTGACTGTAGACCCTGCCACATGCCTCTTATGTCTGAGCCATTGAATTGAGATTCCACTTTGTCTCTGTACTGACGCTTAGCTTGTTTAATAGCCTTACGGAGGGAATAGCTGCACTGTTTGTATTCAGTCATGTTGCCAGACACCTTGCCCTGATTAAAAGCAGTGGTTCGCGCTTTCAGTTTCACGCGAATGCTGCCATCAATCCACGGTTTCTGGTTAGGGAATGTTTTTATCGTTGCTATGGGAACGACATCTTCGACGCACGTTCTAATGAACTCGCACACCGAATCAGCGTATTCGTCAATATTCCCATCTGACGCAATACGAAACATGTCCCAGTCCACGTGATGGAAGCAGTCTTGGAGTGTAGAGTCAGCTTGGTCTGACCAGCGTTGGACAGACCTCAGCGTGGGAGCCTCTTGTTTTAATTTCTGCCTGTAGGCAGGGATCAGCAAAATGGAGTCGTGGTCAGCTTTTCCGAAAGGGGGCGGGGCAGGGCCTTATATGCATCGCGGAAGTTAGAGTAACAATGATCCAAGGTTTTACCACCCCTGGTTGCGCAATCGATATGCTGATAAAATTTAGGAGTCTTGTTTTCAGATTGGCTTTGTTAAAATCCCCAGCTACAATGAATGCAGCCTCCGGATAAATGTTTTCCAGTTTGCAAAGAGTTAAATAAAGTTCGTTCAGAGCCATCGATGTGTCTGCTTGGGGGGGATATATACGGCTGTGATTATAATCGAAGAGAATTCTCTTGGAAGATAATGCGGTCTACATTTGATTGTGAGGAATTCTAAATCAGGTGAACAGAAGGATTTGAGTTCCTGTATGTTTCCTTCATCACACCATGTCCCGTTAGTCATGAGGCATACGCCCCCGCCACTCTTCTTACCAGAGAGATGTTTGTTTCTGTCGGCGCGATGCGTGGAGAAACCCGTTGGCTGCACCGCCCTGGATAGCGTTTTCCCAGTGAGCCATGTCTCCGTAAAGCAAAGAACGTTGCAGTCTCTGATGTCCCTCTGGAATGCCACCCTTGCTCGGATTTCATCAACCTTGTTGTCGAGAGACTGGACATTGGCAAGAAGAATACTGGGAAGTGGTGCGCGATGTGCCCTTTTTCGGAGTCTGACCAGAACACCGCCGCGTTTCCCTCTTTTTCGGAGTCGTTTCCTTGGGTCGCTGCATGCGATCCATTCCGTTGTCCTGTTTGTAAGGCAGAACACAGGATCTGCGTCGCGGAAAACATATTCTTGGTCGTACTGATGGTGAGTTGACGCTGATCTTATATTCAGTAGTTCTTCTCGACTGTATGTAATGAAACCTAAGATGACCTGGGGTACTAATGTAAGAAATAACACGTAAAAAAACAAAAAACTGCATAGTTTCCTAGGAACGCGAAGCGAGGCGGCCATCTCAGTCGGCGCCAGCTGAAATTGATGTATCACTATTCTTTCATTAAAGACATGAGTAACCACCACGCTGCATTTCGGTCCGCCTCTCTTTCTACAAACGAAGAACACTGTTACAAGGTTCTGTCTTCATTATAAAATCTATGTTATATTATCCATATCAAATCTATGTCGTAGTATCCATATAAAATCTATGTTGTAGTATCCATATAAAATTGGCCTACAAAAAGGGGAGACACAAATACCATATGACCGTCCATCTGACCTGGAGGAGGAAATTATTGTCCAAAAACAAACAAAAGTGGTACAGACCAAAGGACAAGGACAGGGAATATGTACACTGACCAGAGATATGGCCAATGTTCTCCGCTGGTGCCTTTAAGATAGGCCAATAAGATAGGCCAATAAGATAGGCCAATAAGATAGGCTAATAAGATAGGCCAATAAGATAGGCCCATAAGATAGGCCCATAAGATAGGCTAATAAGATAGGCCCATAAGATAGGCTAATAAGATAGGCCCATAAGATAGGCTAATAAGATAGGCCAATAAGATAGGCCAAAGTATTTATTTATTTATTTCACCTTTATTCAACCAGGTAGGCAAATTGAGAACAAGTTCTCATTTACAATTGCGACCTGGCCAAGATAAAGCAAAGCAGTTCGACAGATACAACGACACAACATACAGTCAATAATACAGTATAAACAAGTCTATATACAATGTGAGCAAATTAGGTGAGAAGGGAGGTAAAGGCAAAAAAGGCCATGGTGGCAAAGTAAATACAGTATAGCAAGTAAAACACTGGAATTGTAGTTTTGCAATGGAAGAATGTGCAAAGTAGAAATAAAAATAATGGGGTGCAAAGGAGCAAAATAAATTAATGAATTAAATACAGTTGGGAAAGAGGTAGTTGTTTGGGCTAAATTATAGGGTTTAGGTAGGTGCAGTAATCTGTAAGATGCTCTGACAGTTGGTGCTTAAAGCTAGTGAGGGAGATAAGTGTTTCCAGTTTCAGAGATTTTTGTAGTTCGTTCCAGTCATTGGCAGCAGAGAACTGGAAGGAGAGGCGGCCAAAGAAAGAATTGGTTTTGGGGGTGACTAGAGAGATATACCTGCTGGAGCGTGTGCTACAGGTGGGAGATGCTATGGTGACCAGCGAGCTGAGATAAGGGGGGACTTTACCTAGCAGGGTCTTGTAGATGACATGGAGCCAGTGGGTTTGGCGACGAGTATGATGCGTGGGCCAGCCAACGAGAGTGTACAGGTCGCAATGGTGGGTAGTATATGGGGCTTTGGTGACAAAATGGATTGCACTGTGATAGACTGCATCTAATTTGTTGAGTAGGGTATTGGAGGCTATTTTGTAAATGACATCGCCAAAGTCGAGAATTGGTAGGATGGTCAGTTTTACAAGGGTATGTTTGGCAGCATGAGTGAAGGATGCTTTGTTGCGAAATAGGAAGCCAATTCTAGATTTAACTTTGGATTGGAGATGTTTGATATGGGTCTGGAAGGAGAGTTTACAGTCTAACCAGACACCTAAGTATTTGTAGTTGTCCACATATTCTAAGTCAGAGCCGTCCAGAGTAGTGATGTTGGACAGGCGGGTAGGTGCAGGTAGCGATCGGTTGAAGAGCATGCATTTAATTTTACTTGTATTTAAGAGCAATTGGAGGCCACGGAAGGAGAGTTGTATGGCATTGAAGCTTGCCTGGTGGGTTGTTAACACACTGTCCAAAGAAGGGCTGGAAGTATATAGAATGGTGTCGTCTGCGTAGAGGTGGATCAGGGACTCACCAGCAGCAAGAGCGACCTCATTGATGTATACAGAGAAGATAGTCGGTCCAAGAATTGAACCCTGTGGCACCCCCATAGAGACTGCCAGAGGTCCGGACAGCAGACCCTCCGATTTGACACACTGAACTCTATCAGAGAAGTAGTTGGTGAACCAGGCGAGGCAATCATTTGAGAAACCAAGGCTGTCGAGTCTGCCGATGAGGATGTGGTGGTTGACAGAGTGAAAGCCTTGGCCAGATCAATGAATACGGCTGCACAGTAATGTTTCTTATCGTTGGCGGTTAAGATATCGTTTAGGACCTTGAGTGTGGCTGAGGTGCACCCATGACCAGCTCTGAAACCAGATTGCATAGCAGAGAAGGTATGGTGAGATTCGAAATGGTCGGTAATCTGTTTGTTGACTTGGCTTTCGAAGACCTTAGAAAGGCATGGTAGGAAAGATATAGGTCTGTAGCAGTTTGGGTCAAGAGTGTCCCCCCCTTTGAAGAGGGGGATGACCGCAGCTGCTTTCCAATCTTTGGGAATCTCAGACGACACGAAAGAGAGTTTGAACAGGCTAGTAATAGGGGTGGCAACAATTTTGGCAGATAATTTTAGAAAGAAAGGGTCCAGATTGTCTAGCCCGGCTGATTTGTAGGGGTCCAGATTTTTCAGCTCTTTCAGAACATCAGCTGAATGGATTTGGGAGAAGGAGAAATGGGGAAGGCTTGGGCGAGTTGCTGTTGGGGATGCAGTGCTGTTGACCGGGGTAGGAGTAGCCAGTTGGAAAGCATGGCCAGCTGTAGAAAAATGCTTATTGAAATTCTCAATTATGGTGGATTTATCAGTGGTGACAGTGTTTCCTATCTTCAGTGCAGTGGGCAGCTGGGAGGAGGTGTTCTTATTCTCCATGGACTTTACAGTGTCCCAGAACTTTTTTGAGTTAGTGTTGCAGGAAGCAAATTTCTGCTTGAAAAACCTAGCCTTGGCTTTTCTAACTGCCTGTGTATAACGGTTTCTAGCTTCCCTGAACAGCTGCATATCACGGGGGCTGTTCGATGCTATTGCAGAACGCCATAGGATGTTTTTGTGTTGGTTAAGGGCAGTCAGGTCTGGAGAGAACCAAGGGCTATATCTGTACCTGGTTCTAAATTTCTTGAATGGGGCATGTTTATTTAAGATGGTTAGGAAGGCATTTAAAAAAAATATCCAGGCATTCTCTACTGACGGGATGAGATCAATATCCTTCCAGGATACCCCTGCCAGGTCGATTAGAAAGGACTGCTCGCTGAAGTGTTTCAGGGAGCGTTTTACAGTGATGAGTGGAGGTCGTTTGACCGCTGACCCATTACGGATGCACGCAATGAGGCAGTGATCGCTGAGATCTTGGTTGAAGAGAGCAGATGTGTATTTAGAGGGGAAGTTGGTTAGGATGATATCTATGAGGGTGCCCGTGTTTAAGGCTTTGGGGTGGTACCTGGTAGGTTCATTGATAATTTGTGTGAGATTGAGGGCATCAAGTTCAGATTGTAGGATGGCTGGGGTGTTAAGCATGTTCCAGTTTAGGTCGCCTAGCAGCACGAGCTCTGAAGATAGATGGGGGGCAATCAGTTCACATATGGTGTCCAGAGCACAGCTGGGGGCAGAGGGTGGTCTATAGCAGGCGGAAACGGTGAGAGACTTATTTTTAGAGTGGTGGATTTTTAAAAGTAGAAGTTCAAATTGTTTGGGTACAGGCCTGGATAGTAGGACAGAACCCTGCAGGCTATATTTGCAGTAGATTGCAACACCGCCCCCTTTGGAAGTTCTATCTTGTCTGAAAATGTTGTAGTTTGGAATTAAAATTTCATAATTTTTGGTGGTCTTCCTAAGCCAGGATTCAGACACAGCTAGAACATCCGGGTTGGCAGAGTGTGCTAAAGCAGTGAATAGAACAAACTTATGGAGGAGGCTTCTAATGTTAACATGCATGAAACCAAGGCTATTACGGTTACAGAAGTCATCAAAAGAGAGCGCCTGGGGAATAGGAATGGAGCTAGGCACTGCAGGGCCTGGATTCACCTCTACATCGCCAGAGGAACATAGGAGGAGAAGAATAAGGGTACGGCTAAAAGCAATAAGAATTGGTCGTCTAGAACATCTGGAACAGAGAGTAAAAGGAGGTTTCTGGGGGCGATAAAATAGCATCAAGGTATAATGTACAGACAAAGGTATGGTAGGATGTGAATACAGTGGAGGTAAACCTAGGTATTGAGTTATGAAGAGAGAGATATTGTCTCTAGAAACATAATTGAAACCAGGAGATGTCATTGCATGTGTGGGTGGTGGAACTAATAAATTGGATAAGGTATAGTGAGCAGGACTAGAGGCTCTACAGTGAAATAAGCCAATAAACACTAACCAGAACAGCAATGGACAAGACATATTGACATTAAGGAGAGGCATCCTTAGTCGAGTGATCAAAAGGGGCCAGTGAGTGGAGAGGTTGGTTTGGGGGTCACGGCGATTTAGACAGCTAGCCAGGACATCGGTAGCAAGCTAGCATAGGATGGAGGTCTGTTGTTAGCCACCTCTTGCGTTCCGTCAGTAGATTAGTGGGGTTCCGTGTGGTAGAGGGGATTAGTCCAAATCACACAACAACAAAAAAAAAAAACAATAGATATAGTTATAGAGGCCCAAGAAGAAACATAATAATAATAAAAATAAATAAATTGTCCGATTGTCTATTCTGAGAGCAGCCGGTAAGAGCTAATGGTTAGCAGGTCGCAGATGGGCGTTCAGGTAACGTCGCGACGGAGGAGCCAGCCGGATCTCCTTCGGGTAGATAACGTCGGCAGTCCAGTTGTGAAGGCCCGGTGGGGCTCCGCGTAGGCAGTAAAACGGGTCCGGATAGGTGACTGCAGCCCAGGAGTGATTGACGGAGCTGGCTAGCTCCGGAGTAATTGATGTTTGCTCCGGAATCGACGAGAGTAGATAGACACACGGATAGCAGCTGGCTAGCTGTGAGATCCGGGAATGAATGTCCAGAGAGCAGTTGAAATCCAAGGACATGCAGAGAAAAATTGGTCCGGTATGTTCCGTTCCGAGCCGCGCTGCGCTGCGCCGTACAAAACTGGTGATAGATTTTCGAGCTAAAGGATAGCTGATAACCACAAACCGTGGTTAGCTGAATACTAACAATTTGCCAGTAAAGAAGCTAACTAGCTTCTGAACTAGCTTCTGATTAGCTTCTGGCTAGCTCCTGGCTAGCTTCTGGCTAGTTAAGGCTAGGGGAAGCTAAGCTTTCAAATATCATCTATTTGGCATTTGGCCGCCGAAGTAGCGGGTCCTTCCGTCTGTAGCCTACGTGATTTAAAACAATCCACAGCTTCAACAAATTAATCTTTATTCCACAAATCTTTCTTTCTGGTGTACTAGCCTATTTTGATGTTATTTATGTATGTATGTATAGACAGGAGTAAGCTAATTGGGTGTAACGACGTTCGTCTGTAGAAGGAGAAGCGGACCAAAAGGCAGCGTGGTGGTTACTCATGTTCTTAAATGGAAAATGAACGATACATGAAATAACTTAAATCTTCAAAACAACAAACGGACCGTGAAAACCTATACAGCCTATCTTGTGACAACAAACACAGCGAAAGGAACAATCACCCACGAAACTACGACGCATTTTGGAGCGACCCATACGTCCCTGATGTTTCATGCGGCTGACATAAATAATGGTGTATTAGCTTATAGTTTTTTTTTTTAGTCATTGATTTTGATTGGCTCACGTTTTACTGGTACGGCGTACCCCCACTATTTATTTTTGCTGGGAAGCCGTATCGGATTGTACCACCTTTCTTTCACCCCTGGGTCGGCCTGATATAGTTTCTTGCTTTTAGCCTTGTGTGCAGTGCCTCAGAGAGTGCTTGTGATGTCATCACCACTAAATCAGTGGTGGAGTGTGTGATTTAGGAGGGTCAGCCTCCCCTTAGCACTACCTCTAAGGCTCCGGCCCCATATCTACTCTAGTGTACTACTTTGTCTGTAATCTGTTGGCATGCATTCTAAGTAGTATGTTAGTGGTATGTTAGTAGCATGTTAGTGGTATGCTAGAAGTATGTAGGTAGTATGTTAGTAGTATGTAAGTAGTATGTTAGTGGTATGTGTGTAGTGTAACGGATGTGAAACGGCTAGCTTAGTTAGCGGTGTGCGCTAAATAGCGTTTCAATCGATTACGTCACTTGCTCTGAGACCTTGAAGTAGTAATTCCCCTTGCTCTGCAAGGGCCGTGGCTTTTGTGGAGCGATGGGTAACGATGCTTCGAGGGTGACTGTTGTCGTTGTGTGCAGAAGGTCCCTGGTTCGCGCCCGGGTATGGGCGAGGGGACGGTTTAAAATTATACTGTTACAGTAGCATGTTAGTGAGTTAGTAGTATGTTTTATTTATTTTTTATTTGAATTATTATATTTATTCTTTATTTAACCAGGTAGGCTAGTTGAGAACAAGTTCTCATTTGCAACTGCGACCTGGCCAAAATAAAGCATAGCAGTGTGAACAGACAACACAGAATTACACATGGAGTAAACAATTAACAAGTCAATAACGCAGTAGAAAAAAATGGGCAGTCTATATACAATGTGTGCAAAAGGCATGAGGAGGTAGGCGAATAATTACAATTTTGCAGATTAACACTGGAGTGATAAATGATCAGATGGTCATGTACAGGTAGAGATATTGGTGTGCAAAAGAGCAGAAAAGTAAATAAATAAAAAACAGTATTAAAACAGTATGGGAATGAGGTAGGTGAAAATGGGTGGGCTATTTACCAATAGGCTATGTACAGCTGCAGCGATCGGTTAGCTGCTCGGATAGCTGATGTTTGAAGTTGGTGAGGGAGATAAAAGTCTCCAACTTCAGCAATTTTTGCAGTTCGTTCCAGTCACAGGCAGCAGAGTACTGGAACGAAAGGCAGCCAAATGAGGTGTTGGCTTTAGGGATGATCAGTGAGATACACCTGCTGGAGCGCGTGCTACGGATGGGTGTTGCCATCGTGACCAGTGAACTGAGATAAGGCGGAGCTTTACCTAGCATGGACTTGTAGATGACCTGGAGCCAGTGGGTCTGGCGACGAATATGTAGTGAGGGCCAGCCGACTAGAGCATACAAGTCGCAGTGGTGGGTGGTATAAGGTGCTTTAGTGACAAAACGGATGGCACTGTGATAGACTGCATCCAGTTTGCTGAGTAGAGTGTTGGAAGCCATTTTGTAGATGACATCGCCGAAGTCGAGGATCGGTAGGATAGTCAGTTTTACTAGGGTAAGCTTGGCGGCGTGAGTGAAGGAGGCTTTGTTGCGGAATAGAAAGCCGACTCTTGAGAGTTTGCAGTCTAGCCAGACACCTAGGTACTTATAGATGTCCACATATTCAAGGTCGGAACCATCCAGGGTGGTGATGCTAGTCGGGCATGCGGGTGCAGGCAGCGATCGGTTGAAAAGCATGCATTTGGTTTTACTCGCGTTTAAGAGCAGTTAGAGGCCACGGAAGGAGTGCTGTATGGCATTGAAGCTCGTTTGGAGGTTAGATAGCACAGTGTCCAATGACGGGCCGAAAGTATATAGAATGGTGTCGTCTGCGTAGAGGTGGATCAGGGAATCGCCCGCAACAAGAGCAACATCATTGATATATACAGAGAAAAGAGTCGGCCCGAGAATTGAACCCTGTGGCACCCCCATAGAGACTGCCAGAGGACCGGACAGCATGCCCTCCGATTTGACACACTGAACTCTGTCTGCAAAGTAATTGGTGAACCAGGCAAGGCAGTCATCCGAAAAACCGAGGCTATTGAGTCTGCCGATAATAATATGGTGATTGACAGAGTCGAAAGCCTTGGCGAGGTCGATGAAGACGGCTGCACAGTACTGTCTTTTATCGATGGCGGTTATGATATTGTTTAGTACCTTGAGTGTGGCTGAGGTGCACCCGTGACCGGCTCGGAAACCAGATTGCACAGCGGAGAAGGTACGGTGGGATTCGAGATGGTCAGTGACCTGTTTGTTGACTTGGCTTTCGAAGACCTTAGATAGGCAGGGCAGGATGGATATAGGTCTATAACAGTTTGGGTCCAGGGAGTCTCCCCCTTTGAAGAGGGGGATGACTGCGGCAGCTTTCCAATCCTTGGGAATCTCAGACAATATGAAAGAGAGGTTGAACAGGCTGGTAATAGGGGTTGCGACAATGGCGGCAGATAGTTTCAGAAATAGAGGGTCCAGATTGTCAAGCCCAGCTGATTTGTACGGGTCCAGGTTTTGCAGCTCTTTCAGAACATCTGCTATCTGGATTTGGGTAAAGGAGAACCTGGAGAGGCTTGGGCGAGGAGCTGCGGGGGGGGGAGCTGTTGGCCGAGGCTGGAGTAGCCAGGCGGAAGGCATGGCCAGCCGTTGAGAAGTGCTTATTGTGAGTAGCATGTTAGTGAGTTAGTAGTATGTTAGTTAGTGGTATGTGAGTAGTATGTAAGTAGCACGTTAGTGAGTTAGTAGCATGTTAGTGAGTTAGTAGCATGTTAGTGAGTTAGTAGTATGTTAGTTAATGGTATGTGAGTAGTATGTAAGTAGCATGTTAAATGTATGTGAGTGGTATGTTAGTGAGTTAGTATCATGTTAGTGAGTTAGTAGTATGTAAGTAGCATGTTAGTGAGTTAGTAGTATGTAAGTAGCATGTTAGTGAGTTAGTAGCATGTTAGTGAGTTAGTAGTATGTTAGTTAGTGGTATGTGAGTAGTATGTAAGTAGCATGTTAGTGAGTTAGTAGCATGTTAGTGAGTTAGTAGTATGTAAGTAGAATGTTAGTGAGTTAGTAGTATGTAAGTAGCATGTTAGTGAGTTAGTAGCATGTTAGTGAGTTAGTAGTATGTTAGTTAGTGGTATGTGAGTAGTATGTAAGTAGCATGTTAGTGAGTTAGTAGCATGTTAGTGAGTTAGTAGTATGTAAGTAGCATGTTAGTGAGTTAGTAGTATGTAAGTAGCATGTTAGTGAGTTGGTAGCATGTTAGTGAGTTAGTAGTATGTTAGTTAGTGGTATGTGAGTGGTATGTAAGTAGCATGTTAGTGAGTTAGTAGCATGTTAGTGAGTTAGTAGTATGTAAGTAGCATGTTAGTGAGTTAGTAGCATGTTAGTGAGTTAGTAGTATGTTAGTAGCATGTTACTGAGTTAGTAGTATGTTAGTTAGTGGTATGTGAGTAGTATGTAAGTAGCATGTTAGTGAGTTAGTAGCATGTTAGTGAGTTAGTAGCATGTTAGTGAGTTAGTAGTATGTTAGTTAGTGGTATGTGAGTAGTATGTAAGTAGCATGTTAAATGTATGTGAGTCGTATGTTAATAGTTTTATTTAGTAGTATGTAAATATGATGTTAGTTTGTAGTATGGGAGTAGTATGCTAAAGGTATTTGAGTAGTATGTGAGTAGTATGTGAGTAGTATGTGAGTAGTATGTGAGTAGTATGTGAGTGGTATGTGAGTGGTATGTGAGTGGTATGTGAGTAGTATGTGAGTAGTATGTGAGTAGTATGTGAGTAGTGTGTGAGTAGTATGTGAGTAGTATGTGAGTGGTATGTGAGTGGTATGTGAGTGGTATGTGAGTGGTATGTGAGTGGTATGTGAGTGGTATGTGAGTGGTATGTGAGCGGTATGTGAGCGGTATGTTAGTAGTATATTAATGGTATGTTAGTAGCATGTGAGTAGTATGTTAGTGGTATGTTAGCAGCATGATAGTGGTATGCTAGTAGCATGTGAGTAATATGTAAGTTGTATGTTAGTGTATACTAGTAGCATGTGAGTAATATGTAAGTAGCATGTTAGTGGTATGCTAGTAGTATGTGAGTAGCATGTTAGTTAGTAGTATGTGAGTAACATGTTAGTGAGTTAGTAGTATGTGAATAACATGTTAGTGAGTTAGTAGTATGTTAGTTAGTGGTATGTTAGTTAGTGGTATGTGAGTAGTATGTAAGTAGCATGTTAGTGAGTTTGTAGCATGTTAGTGAGTTAGTAGCATGTTAGTGAGTTAGTAGTATGTTAGTTAGTGGTATGTGAGTAGTATGTAAGTAGCATGTTAAATGTATTTAGGGGTTAGGGTTAGGATTAGGATTAGGGGTTAGGGTTAGGAGTTAGGATTAGGGGGGGTTAGGGTTAGGAGTTAGGATTAGGGGTTAGGGTTAGGGGTTAGGTTAGGATTAGGGGTTAGGGTTAGGGTTGATGTTCCCACCTAGGGTTAGGGGTTAGGGTTAGGATTAGGGGTTAGGGTTAGGATTAGGGGTTAGGGTTAGGATTAGGGTTAGGGTTGATGTTCCCACCTAGGGTTAGGGGTTAGGGTTAGGATTATGGGTTAGGATTAGGGGTTAGGGTTAGTATTAGGGGTTAGGATTAGGGGTTAGGGTTAAGGGTTAGGATTAGGGGTTAGGATTAGGGGTTAGGATTAGGGGTTAGGGGTTAGGATTAGGGTTTAGGGTTAGGATTGGGGGGTTAGGGGTTTGGGTTAGGGTAAGGGTCCTTCTTTCAGGGTTAGGATTGGGGGTTGGGGGGTTTGTATGCACACATGACTTAGTCG
This sequence comes from Oncorhynchus gorbuscha, assembly GCF_021184085.1. Taxonomy (NCBI): domain Eukaryota; kingdom Metazoa; phylum Chordata; class Actinopteri; order Salmoniformes; family Salmonidae; genus Oncorhynchus; species Oncorhynchus gorbuscha. The sequence continues at coordinate 75,998,255 of NC_060190.1, read as the reverse complement.
CTTTGGATAAGCGTCTGCTAAATGGTTGATTATTATTCCCACCTAGGGTTAGGATTAGGGGTTAGGGTTAGGGGTTATGGTTAGTGTTAGGGGTTAGGATTAGGGTTAGGGGTTAGGGTTAGGATTAGGGGTTAGGGGTTAGGGTTAGGGTTAGGGTAAAGGTTGATATTCCCACATAGGGTTAGAGTTAAGGGTTAGGATTAGGGGTTAGGGTTAGGGTTAGGGATTAGGGTTAGCGTTGATGTTCCCACATAGGGTTAGGGGTTAGGGTTAGGATTAGGGGTTAGGGTTAGGATTAGGGGTTAGGTGTAAGGGTTAGGGTTAGGATTAGGGGTTAGGGTAAGGATTAGGGGTTAGGGTTAGGATTGGGGATTAGGGTTAGGGTAAGGGTTGATGTTCCCACCTAGGGTTGGGGGTTAGGGTTAGGATTAGGGGTTAGGAGTAGGGGTTAGGGTTAGGATTAGGGTTAGGGTTAGGGGTTAAGGGTTAAGATTAGGGGTTAGGGTTAGGGGTTAGGGTTAGGGTTGATGTTCCCACCTAGGGTTAGGATTAGGATTAGGGTTAGGGTTAGGGTTAAGGGTTAGGATTAGGGGTTAGGATTAGGGTTAAGGGTTAAGGGTTAGGGTTAAGGGTTAGGGGTTAGGATTAGGGGTTAGGATTAGGGTTAGGATTAGGGTTAGGGTTAGGGGTTAGGGTTAGGGTTAGGATTAGGGTTAGGGGTTAGGGGTTAGGGTTAAGGGTTGCAAAATTACAGTAAATTTTCCAAATTTCCCAAGTAAAAAAAAATCCTGATTGGACAAATCTAGATTTCCTGCTTTTTCCCCTTTTGATTCTGGGAATCTTGACAAGCCTATTTCAACCTATACTACCCTGCTTCTCCAGTACCTGGACCTTTAACTACCAGCTAGCACAGTTGAACTGCTCTTATTTCATGCATCAACTGTCCCTCGTGACACATCTGATACAGTGCTACGTAAAATGCAGTAGTGGCTTCCTTACCAACTGACCATAGCCACTCTGCCCAAACCTAAAACGGGATTGTTTCGGACGCATAATGTCCACGTTCGAAGTTCCTAAACAGACAAAACATTCAATAAGATCCAGGGAGATGGTTTCAACAAAAGAGGTTTATTCTTCTCATATTAAACAAACAAATGATTCAATTTCAATTCAATTTCAATTCAAGGGCTTTATTGGCATGGGAAACATGTGTTAACATTGCCAAAGCAAGTGAGATAGACAACATACAAAGTGAATATATAAAGTGAAAAACAACAAAAATTAACAGTAAACATTACACATACAGAAGTTTAAAAGCAGTAAAGACATTACAAATGTCATATTATATATATATACACAATGTACAAATAGTTAAAGGACTCAAGATAAAATGAATAAGCATAAATATGGGTTGTATTTACAATGGTGTTTGTTCTTCACTGGTTGCCCTTTTCTCGTGGCATTCTCTCATCAACTTAGATCATAGATTACTTGACATATATACTGTACTGTATGTCTGTAGTGTCAAGATTATAGTGCTCCCGTGTGTAGCTAGGACTCCCCTCTTCCCTCGAAGGCCCAACTTCCTGCCTTTATCCTATCACAAACACACTTACCACAGTACAATGAATGAGCAAGAGGCTGGAGCTAAAAACTACACTAAGAACCAAAGGAATTTATCTCAATCAGGTTAAGAGAAATCATAAAGGTACCTACCTAATATTGCATCATATACATTCATATTTAATATATTTACACAAACGTATACGGAGCTCTGTATGTTCTGTCTTTTATACAAATGTTTCCACCACATTAATCAGCTCATAATAATGTTTGGAACGGAGTAAATGGAATGGTATGGAACACATCAAACACCTGGTTTCCACGTGTTTGATTCCATTCCACTGGCTCCGTTCCAGTCATTATTGTGAGCCGTCCTCCCCTCAGCAGCCTGCTGTGGTTCTGCCTGGACCTGTGACTGCCAGTGAGCACTCTTCAACTGTCACACATGATGCCTGTGATTCAGTCAGTGTTATATAATATGTTGTTGAATTATATAACCCTCGTGTCACAGATTCACTTCAGTCATCCCACACATTTTGTTCTGTGTTCATCATTGTGTTTCCTTTTCCTCCATTCATGCCTCAATTTACTTTCTCTTGTCAGTACCAACAACGTTCAACTAATATTACGACGGCTGCTATGTTAGCTGCTACATGGACGCTAATGGTAATGATGAGCTAATGGTAACGATGAGCTAATGGTAACGATGAGCTAATGGTAACGATGAGCTAATGGTAACGATGAGCTAACTGTAGTGATGAGTTAATGGTAATGATGAGCTAATGGTAGTGATGAGCTAATGGTAACGATGAGCTAATGGTAACGATGAGCCAATAACGATGAGCTAATGGTAACAATGAGCTAATTGTAGAGATTTTTATTTATTTTTGATTTTACCTTTATTTTACTAGGCAAGTCAGTTAAGAACAAATTCTTATTTTCAATGATGGCCTAGGAACAGTGGGTTAACTGCCTGTTCAGGGGCAGAATGACAGATTTTGTACCTTGTCAGCTCGGGGATTTGAACTTGCAACTTTTCGGTAACTAGTCCAATGCTCTAACCACTAGGCTACCCTGCCGAGATAAGCTAATAACGATGAGCGAATGGTAACGATGAGCTAATGGTAGTGATCAGCTAATGGTAATGATGAGCTAATGGTAGTGATGAGCTAATAGTAACGATGAGCTAATGGTAACTATGAGCTAATGGTAGTGAAAAGCTAATGGTAACGATGAGCTAATGTAAAGATGAGCTAATGGTAATGATGAGCTAATGGTAGTGATGAGCTAATTGTAGTGATGAGCTAATGGTAGTGAGCTAATGGCAACGAGGAGCTAATGGTAACGATGAGCTAATGGTAGTGATGAGCTAATGGTAACGATGAGCAAATGGTAATGATGAGCTAATGGTACCGATGAGCTAATGGTAGTGATGAGCTAATGGTAACGATGAGCAAATGGTAGTGATGAGCTAATGGTACCGATGAGCTAATGGTAATGATGAGCTAATGGTAACGATGAGCTAATGGTCGTGATGAGCTAATGGTAATGATGAGCTAATGGTAACGATGAGCTAATGGTAACGATGAGCTAATGGTTGTGATGAGCTAATGGTAATGATGAGCTAATGGTAACGATGAGCTAATGGTAACGATGAGCTAATGGTCGTGATGAGCTAATGGTAATGATGAGCTAATGGTAACGATGAGCTAATGGTAACGATGAGCTAATGGTCGTGATGAGCTAATGGTAATGTTGAGCTAATGGTAACGATGAGCTAATGGTAAGGATGAGCTAATGGTAATGATGAGCAAACTGTAGTGATGAGCTAATGGTAATCATGAGCTCATGGTAAGTCTCGGGGAGGACACTCTAACCACAAGGCCACTGAGTATGAAATACTAATAATAATATTATTGTAGAACCAGGAGGAAAACCAGGAAGAGAACCAGGAGGAGAACCAGGAGGAAAACCAGGAAGAGAACCAGGAAGAGAACCAGGAGGAAAACCAGGAAGAGAACCAGGAGGAAAACCAGAAAGAGAACCAGGAAGAGAACCAGGAAGAGAACCAGGAGGAGAACCGGGAGGAGAACCAGGAAGAGAACCAGGAAGAGAACCAGGAGGAGATATTGAACGTATTGCTTCCTTATCCTCCAACATGTTTCAGTCCTGCCATCTTGAATCAAACTGACAGCATGGCTTCTTGTAATAACCTGTATCAATCCACTTATCCGCTAACTCGGGGTGTGTTCGCAATTCAATCTGGAGTGCCAGAGTGCATTCAGAGTCCCCTCTGGGCATTTGTCAAATTCAGAGCGTTTTGCTCTCGGAGCGTTCAGAGCGCACACTGGATGCTCTGGCCGAGGAGTAGGATTCATCCGAGCGTTCTGGCCTCACAATGGCAGTCAAGCACCCAAGCTAACTGGCTAATGTTACCTAGCTTGCTAGCTCCAGAAACAAATTCTCTGACCATTTTACTCCCCCTAGTAGAGCTGGTTAGGCTGTTTTCATGTTATCCAGAACGTTGGTGACTGTAACTGTGCTGCTGGCAACCATTTAAACTAGCTTTTTTTGCCGACTTTTACTGCCATATTCAATGGGTGTTGAGGGTTTACTGCCATATAAAATGGGTGTTAGTAAATGAATCAGTTATTCTGCGCTCTGGCACACTCAGACGAGAGTGCTCTGAAATTAGAGTAGATAGCCAGAGCGAATTTACGAACACACCCGTATTTGTACTATATTTTTCTAAGCTTTTTCTTCTTTTTTTCTAATCTGGAATGCATTGATTTGAGCCATTAAAACATACAAAATAGTGAAGAGTGAAAGCCTGTCATTATTTTTTATACAATTTAATTTCATACCTCTTAGCCTTGTTTTCCCTGTCTGCACTGTCTGTCTCTTGTCTCTGTACATCTCTTTGTCTCTCTCCCGCTCTCCCTCTGTTCTCTTGTCTTCTCTTTCTCGCTCCCACTCTCTCTCTCTCTCTCTACTGTCTCTCCCTCTCTCTCTCTCTCTCTCTCTCTCCTCGCTGTTCTCTCTCTCTCTCTGTCTCTCTCTCTCTCTGCTCTCTCTCTCTCTCTCTCTCTCTCTCTCTCTCTCTCTCTCTCTCTCTCTCTCTCTCTCTCTCTCTCTCTCTCTTCAATTCAATTCAATTCAAGGGGCTTTATTGGCATGGGAATCATGTGTTAACATTGCCAAAGCAAGTGAGGTAGATAATATATAAAGTGAATATATAAAGTTAAATAAACAATACAAATTAACAGTAAACATTACACATACAGAAGTTTCAAAACAATAAAGACATTATAAATGTCATATTATATATATACAGTGTTTTAACAATGTACAAATGGTTAAAGGACACAAGATAAAATAAAGAAGCATAAATATGGGTTGTATTCACAATGGTGTTTGTTCTTCACTGGTTGCCCTTTTCTCGTTGCAACAGGTCACAAATCTTGCTGCTGTGATGGCACACTGTGGAATTTCACCCAGTAGATTTGGGAGTTTATCAAAATTGGATTTGTTTTCGAATTCTTTGTGGATCTGTGTAATCTGAGGGAAATATGTCTCTCTAATATGGTCATACATTGGGCAGGAGGTTAGGAAGTGCAGCTCAGTTTCCACCTCCTTTTGTGGGCAGTGAGCACATAGCCTGTCTTCTCTTGAGAGCCATGTCTGCCTACGGCGGCCTTTCTCAATAGCAAGGCTATGTTCACTGAGTCTTTACATAGTCAAGGCTTTCCTTAATTTTGGGTCTCTCTCTCTCTCTGCTGTCTCTCTCCTCTCGCTGTTCTCTCTCTCTCTCTCTCTCTCTCTCTCTCTCTCTCTCTCTCTCTCTCTCTCTCTCTCTCTCTCTCTCTCTCTCTCTCTCTCTCCTCTCACTGTCTCTGCTGTCTCTCTCCTCTCTCTCTCTCTCTCTCTCTCTCTCTCTCTCTCTCTCTCTCTCTCTCTCTCTCTCTCTCTCTCTCTCTCTCTCTCTCTCTCTCTCTCTCTCTCTCTCTCTCTCTATATCTGCTGTCTCTCTCCTCTCGCTGTTCTCTCCCTCTCTCTCTCTTTCTCTCTCTCTCTGCTGTCTCTCTCCTCTCGCTGTTCTCTCTCTCTCTCTCTCTCTCTCTCTCTCTTTCTCTCTCTCTCTCTCTCTCTGTCTCTCTCTCTCGCTGTTCTCTCTCTCTCTCTCTCTGCTGTCTCTCTCCTCTCGCTGTTCTCTCTCTCTCTCTCTCTTCTCTCTCTCTCTGTCTCTTTCTTGCTGTCTCTCTCTGCTGTCTCTCTCTCTCTCTGCTGTCTCTCTCTCTCTCTCTCTCTCTCTCTCTGCTGTCTCTCTCTCTTCTGTCTCTCTCTGTTCTCTCTCTCTCTCTCTCTCTCTCTCTCTCTCTCTCTCTCTCTCTCTCTCTCTCTCTCTCTCTGCTGTCTCTCTCCTCTCGCTGTTATCTCCCTCTCTCTCTCTCTCTCTCTCTCTCTCTCTCTCTCTCTCTCTCTCTCTCTCTCTCTCTCTCTCTCTCTCTCTCTCTCTCTCTCTCTCTCTCTCTCTCTCTCTGCTGTCCCACCTCTCGCTGTTCTCTCTCTCTCTGTCTCTTTCTCTTCCTCTCTCTCTGTCTCTCTCTCTGCTGTCTCTCTCCTCTCGCTGTTCTCTCTCTCGACTCAGGTGTTCAGTGTCACAGCTATGAACTGCTCTTCCACCAGGGTGTGTGTTTATTTGCCTGTAGGGTTTCATGTACTGCTCTCCTCTCATACATACTGTAGGGTTTCATGTACTGCTCTCCTCTCATACATACTGAAGGGTTTCATGTACTGCTCTCCTCTCATACATACTGTACTATACACAACTCTCCTCTCCTCATTCCCTCCCCTCTTCGCTTCTGTCTCACCAGAATAAAATAACTTGCACATGTTGTTTTGTCGTAACATCAGCTGTTGTTAAATGACTATTGTTGAGCTGTGTGGGGGCCAATGGCAGCTTCATGTACAGCTAATTTTAACATGTATTCTGATTCTTTATTGTGTTGCCACAGTTACACACTCATCGTTGTTCACTCACACATCACCTTCTTTTTTGTTTGTATTGTTGGTATATAGTTGTATTTTAAATGTGTGTGACTGTCCTTGTCTTATCAGTGTTTTTTCTTTGTTTCTTGTCATGTTTTGTGTTTTTTTGTGGACCCCGGGAAGAGTAGCTGCAGCCTCTGAAAAAAATCAAATTAGGGCTCCTAATAAACACACACTGAACAATACACCAGCCAGCCTCATTTTTTAAATTGTACCTTTATTTAGGCAAGTCAGTTAAGAACAAATTCTTATTTTCAATGACGGCCTAGGAACAGTGGGTTAACTGCCTGTTCAGGGGCAGAACGACAGATTTGTACCTTGTCAGCTCGGGGGTTTGAACTTGAACCCTTCCGGTTACTGGTCCAACACTCTAACCACTAGGCTACCCTGCCACCCCTCCTAGTGATGGCATCGTGATGTACTGTTCATCCAGCATGCAACATCTAACACCTGTACTTTCCTGTGGTTGTTGATACAGATACACCAGCCAGCCTCACAGTGACGCCATCATGCTCGACCACGAGGACAGTTTCTGGTGTCAGGCACTGGAAGACCTGGAGACCTGTGGACAGTCTGAGCTCCTCAGAGAGATAGAGGTATACTACCTTTAACTTATCTGGTTAAAAATAAAGGCAAGCAGTCCTTTACACTCACAGCCCCTGTCATCCCGTAATACAGGTTGAAAATGGTAGATTTGACCTCCGTCTAAGGCACTGCATCGCAGTGTTGATGCGTTACGACAGCCTTGGGCTCGATCCCGGTCAAAGCCGGTCGTGACATCGAGTCCCATAGGGCGGCGCACAGTTGGCCCAGCGTCGTCCGGTTAGCATAGAGTCTATTGTTACTTTATATATCAGTTAGCATAGAGTCTATTGTTGCTTTATATATCAGTTAGCATAGCATCTATTGTTACTTTATATATCAGTTAGCATAGCATCTATGGTTGTTTTATATATCAGTTAGCATAGCATATATTGATGCTTTATATATCAGTTAGCATAGCATCTATTGTTGCTTTATATATCAGTTAGCATAGCATCTATTGTTGCTTTATATATCAGTTAGCATAGCATCTATTGATGCTTTATATATCAGTTAGCATAGCATCTATTGTTGCTTTATATATCAGTTAGCATAGCATCTATTGTTGCTTTATATATCAGTTAGCATAGCATCTATTGTTGCTCCTGTACTCTACTATACTCTACTATACTCTGCTATACTTTACTATACTATGCTATACTCTACTCTACTATACTCTACTATTTCCTCTACTCTAATATACTCTACTCTACTCTACCATACTCTACTCTAATATACTCTACTATACTATACTTTACTCTACTCTACTATACTACACTATACTCTTCTCTACTATACTATACTCTACTTTACTATACTCTACTCTACTATAATATACTCTACTATACTCTACTATTCCCTCTACTCTGATATACTCTACTCCACTATACTATACTATACTCTACTACACTATACCATACTATACTATACTATACTATACTCTACCCTACTCTACTCTACTCTCTACTATACTATACTATACTCTGCTCCGCTATACTGATGATGATTTGATGATACTATACTATACTATGCCAGACTCTACTCTACTCTACTCTGCAATACGCTACTGTACTGTACTATACTATACTATACTCTACGCTAATATACTCTACTCTACTCTACTCTACTCTACTATACTATACTATACTATACCATACTCTACTCTACTATGCTCTACTCTACTCTACTTTTTGCTCTACTCTACTATTTCCTCTACTCTACTCTTTACTATACTCTACTCTGCTCTACTCTTTACTCGACTATACTCTACTATACTATACTCTACTCTACACTTTGCTCTACTCTTTAACCTACTCTTTGCTATACTAAACTCTTTACTCTACTCTTCACTTTACTCTACTCATTATTTTACTATACTCTTTACTCTTTACTCTACTTGACTCTTTACTCTTCCTCTACTCTCTACTCTACTCTACTCTACTCTACTCTCTACTCTACTCTACTCTTTACTCTACTCTACTCTTTACTATACTCTACTCTACTTGACTCTTTACTCTTCTCTACTCTTCTCTACTCTACACTTTACTATACTCTACTCTACTATTTACTCTACTCTTTACTATACTCTACTCTACTCTTTACTCTACTCTACTCTACTTTACTCTTTACTATACTCTACTCTACTTTACTCTTTACTCTACTCTACACTTTACTCTAATCTCTACTGTCTACTGTTTACTCTTTACTCATTATTCTACTTTTTACTCTACTCTCTACTCTCTACTCTTTACTCTACTTGTGATAATGCCAGAGAAGCCAGTGCTTGGAGGATATATTGGCACAGATGTTGTTAGGCCTGTGACAAAGTTGACATATTGATCGACACATTTTAATTTATATACTTATATATTTTATATATATTTTTAATCTACTCTACTCTACTCTTCTCTACTCTATACTCTACTCTCTCTGTAGGCATCTATTATGACGGGCAGTGCCATCAGTATTGGGGTGGATGGTAACAAGTCCCATGGCCTCCCCCACCCTGGAGACCCCGTCTGCCAGCCCCGCATCAGCCCTCTGCGGAGGAGCTCCCTCCAGCACCACGATGCCAAGACCCACCTGCACCAGGAGGCCCACCTCCACCAGGGGGCCCACCTGCACCCGGAGGCTCATCTGCACCCGGAGGCCCAACTGCTGCATCACGAGGCCAGAACCCAGCTGCATCACGAGGCCAGGGCAAAGAACACACTCCGGGTGTCTGAGAAGACCTGGGAGTCTCGTAGGATCAAGGAAGAGATGCAGGAGATCCTCTCCCCTACCCCTCTGGAGCTACACAAGGTGACTGCCATACCCACCAGTGAGACCTATCCTCCTAGGTTTTAACTACAAAAGGTTTGGAGTGGAAACCTACTGTAGAGTGGCTCTCCTGGAACAGAGTTTAAGTTAAAACCTACAGGAGGGAATCTCTCCAGGAACAGGGTTGGAGTTAAAACCTACAGGAGGGTGTCTCTCCAGGAACAGGGTTGGAGTTAAAACCTACAGGAGGTTATCTCTCCAGGAACAGGGTTGGAGTGAAAACCTACAGGAGGTTAGCTCTCCAGGAACAGGGTTGGAGTGAAAACCTACAGGTGTGTAGCTCTCCAGGAACAGGGTTGGAGTGAAAACCTACAGGAGGGTCTCTCTCCAGGAACAGGGTTGGAGTTAAAACCTACAGGAAGTTAGCTCTCCAGGAACAGGGTTGGAGTGAAAACCTACAGGAGGGTCTCTCTCCAGGAACAGGGTTGGAGTTAAAACCTACAGGAAGTTAGCTCTCCAGGAACAGGGTTGGAGTGAAAACCTACAGGAGGGTCTCTCTCCAGGAACAGGGTTGGAGTTAAAACCTACAGGAAGTTAGCTCTCCAGGAACAGGGTTGGAGTTAAAACCTACAGGAAGTTAGCTCTCCAGGAACAGGGTTTTAGTTAAAACCTACAGGAAGTTAGCTGTCCAGGAACAGGGTTTTAGTTAAAACCTACAGGAAGTTAGCTGTCCAGGAACAGGGTTTTAGTTCAAACCTACAGGAAGTTAGCTCTCCAGGAACAGGGTTTTAGTTAAAACCTACAGGAAGTTAGCTCTCCAGGAACAGGGTTGGAGTTAAAACCTACAGGAAGTTAGCTCTCCAGGAACAGGGTTGGAGTGAAAACCTACAGGAGGGTCTCTCTCCAGGAACAGGGTTGGAGTTAAAACCTACAGGAAGTTAGCTCTCCAGGAACAGGGTTGGAGTTAAAACCTACAGGAAGTTAGCTCTCCAGGAACAGGGTTTTAGTTAAAACCTACAGGAAGTTAGCTGTCCAGGAACAGGGTTTTAGTTAAAACCTACAGGAAGTTAGCTGTCCAGGAACAGGGTTTTAGTTAAAACCTACAGGAAGTTAGCTGTCCAGGAACAGGGTTTTATTTAAAACCTACAGGAAGTTAGCTCTCCAGGAACAGGGTTTTAGTTAAAACCTACAGGAAGTTAGCTCTCCAGGAACAGGGTTTTAGTTAAAACCTACAGGAAGTTAGCTCTCCAGGAACAGGGTTTTCGTTAAAACCTACAGGAAGTTAGCTCTCCAGGAACAGGGTTTTAGTTAAAACCTACAGGAGGGTCTCTCTCCAGGAACAGGGTTGGAGTTAAAACCTACAGGAAGTTAGCTCTCCAGGAACAGGGTTTTAGTTAAAACCTACAGGAAGTTAGCTGTCCAGGAACAGGGTTTTAGTTAAAACCTACAGGAAGTTAGCTGTCCAGGAACAGGGTTTTAGTTAAAACCTACAGGAAGTTAGCTCTCCAGGAACAGGGTTTTAGTTAAAACCTACAGGAAGTTAGCTCTCCAGGAACAGGGTTTTAGTTAAAACCTACAGGAAGTTAGCTCTCCAGGAACAGGGTTTTAGTTAAAACCTACAGGAAGTTAGCTCTCCAGGAACAGGGTTTTAGTTAAAACCTACAGGAAGTTAGCTCTCCAGGAACAGGGTTTTAGTTAAAACCTACAGGAAGTTAGCTCTCCAGGAACAGGGTTTTAGTTAAAACCTACAGGAAGTTAGCTGTCCAGGAACAGGGTTTTAGTTAAAACCTACAGGAAGTTAGCTCTCCAGGAACAGGGTTTTAGTTAAAACCTACAGGATGTTAGCTCTCCAGGAACAGGGTTTTAGTTAAAACCTACAGGAAATTAGCTCTCCAGGAACAGGGTTTTAGTTAAAACCTACAGGAAGTTAGCTGTCCAGGAACAGGGTTGGAGTTAAAACCTACAGGAAGTTAGCTGTCCAGGAACAGGGTTGGAGTGAAAACCTACAGGAAGTTAGCTCTCCAGGAACAGGGTTGGAGTGAAAACCTACAGGAAGTTAGCTGTCCAGGAACAGGGTTGGAGTGAAAACCTACAGGAAGTTAGCTGTCCAGGAACAGGGTTTTAGTTAAAACCTACAGGAAGTTAGCTGTCCAGGAACAGGGTTGGAGTTAAAACCTACAGGAAGTTAGCTGTCCAGGAACAGGGTTTTAGTTAAAACCTACAGGAAGTTAGCTGTCCAGGAACAGGGTTGGAGTTAAAACCTACAGGAAGTTAGCTGTCCAGGAACAGGGTTTTAGTTAAAACCTACAGGAAGTTAGCTGTCCAGGAACAGGGTTTTAGTTAAAACCTACAGGAAGTTAGCTGTCCAGGAACAGGGTTGGAGTTAAAACCTACAGGAAGTTAGCTGTCCAGGAACAGGGTTTTAGTTAAAACCTACAGAAAGTTAGCTCTCCAGGAACAGGGTTGGAGTTAAAACCTACAGGAAGTTAGCTGTCCAGGAACAGGGTTTTAGTTAAAACCTACAGGAAGTTAGCTGTCCAGGAACAGGGTTTTAGTTAAAACCTACAGGAAGTTAGCTGTCCAGGAACAGGGTTGGAGTTAAAACCTACAGGAAGTTAGCTGTCCAGGAACAGGGTTTTAGTTAAAACCTACAGGAAGTTAGCTGTCCAGGAACAGGGTTTTAGTTAAAACCTACAGGAAGTTAGCTGTCCAGGAACAGGGTTGGAGTTAAAACCTTCAGGAAGTTAGCTGTCCAGGAACAGGGTTTTAGTTAAAACCTACAGGAAGTTAGCTGTCCAGGAACAGGGTTGGAGTGAAAACCTACAGGAAGTTAGCTGTCCAGGAACAGGGTTTTAGTTAAAACCTACAGGAAGTTAGCTGTCCAGGAACAGGGTTGGAGTTAAAACCTACAGGAAGTTAGCTGTCCAGGAACAGGGTTTTAGTTAAAACCTACAGGAAGTTAGCTGTCCAGGAACAGGGTTTTAGTTAAAACCTACAGGAAGTTAGCTGTCCAGGAACAGGGTTGGAGTTAAAACCTACAGGAAGTTAGCTGTCCAGGAACAGGGTTTTATTTAAAACCTACAGGAAGTTAGCTGTCCAGGAACAGGGTTGGAGTGAAAACCTACAGGAAGTTAGCTGTCCAGGAACAGGGTTTTAGTTAAAACCTACAGGAAGTTAGCTGTCCAGGAACAGGGTTGGAGTTAAAACCTACAGGAAGTTAGCTGTCCAGGAACAGGGTTGGAGTGAAAACCTACAGGAAGTTAGCTCTCCAGGAACAGGGTTGGAGTGAAAACCTACAGGAAGTTAGCTGTCCAGGAACAGGGTTGGAGTGAAAACCTACAGGAAGTTAGCTGTCCAGGAACAGGGTTGGAGTGAAAACCTACAGGAAGTTAGCTGTCCAGGAACAGGGTTGGAGTGAAAACCTACAGGAAGTTAGCTGTCCAGGAACAGGGTTGGAGTGAAAACCTACAGGAAGTTAGCTGTCCAGGAACAGGGTTTTAGTTAAAACCTACAGGAAGTTAGCTCTCCAGGAACAGGGTTGGAGTTAAAACCTACAGGAAGTTAGCTCTCCAGGAACAGGGTTGGAGTTAAAACCTACAGGAAGTTAGCTGTCCAGGAACAGGGTTTTAGTTAAAACCTACAGGAAGTTAGCTGTCCAGGAACAGGGTTGGAGTTAAAACCTACAGGAAGTTAGCTGTCCAGGAACAGGGTTTTAGTTAAAACCTACAGGAAGTTAGCTGTCCAGGAACAGGGTTGGAGTTAAAACCTACAGGAAGTTAGCTGTCCAGGAACAGGGTTTTAGTTAAAACCTACAGGAAGTTAGCTGTCCAGGAACAGGGTTGGAGTTAAAACCTACAGGAAGTTAGCTGTCCAGGAACAGGGTTTTAGTTAAAACCTATAGGAAGTTAGCTGTCCAGGAACAGGGTTGGAGTGAAAACCTACAGGAAGTTAGCTGTCCAGGAACAGGGTTTTAGTTAAAACCTACAGGAAGTTAGCTGTCCAGGAACAGAGTTGGAGTTAAAACCTACAGGAAGTTAGCTCTCCAGGAACAGGGTTGGAGTGAAAACCTACAGGAAGTTAGCTGTCCAGGAACAGGGTTTTAGTTAAAACCTACAGGAAGTTAGCTCTCCAGGAACAGGGTTGGAGTTAAAACCTACAGGAAGTTAGCTCTCCAGGAACAGGGTTGGAGAGTCCGGCACCACTGAAACCTGACCCCCGTGTCTGTTGAGGTCTAGACAGTGTAACACACCACTGTAATCAATAATAGATCAATACATGCATTATTGAGCAACAACACTCTTATTGATTGATCGGCTCGTGTACCCTGCTCTCCCGTGTCAGACCAACCTGCCTGCTGTAACTTTTCTCATGGCGGGTATTACCGAGGAAGGTTTTACTTGCAGTGATCGTGATGGCTATTGCACCTTGAATCCACGTATTGTACCGTGCGTCGGCTAAAGGACTGTAAATTAAGTCTTCACTAAGAGTGTCTGTCAGCTAAATTAACTAACTTTAAATTAAATGATACAGCATATTATACCCTGGTTGGTTCGAGCCCTGAATGCTGATTGGCTGACAACCGTGGTACACTAGAGCGTATACCACGGGTATGACAAAGCATTTATTTTTACTGCTCTAATAGCGTTGGTGACCAGTTTATAATAGCAATAAGTCACCTCGGGGGGTTTGTGGTATATGTCCAATATACCACGGCTAAGGGCTGTATCCAGGAACTCTGCATTGTGCCGCACGTAAGAACAGCCCTTAGTCGTGGTACATTGGCCATATACCACACCCCCTCGGGCCTTATTATAAACCGGGTAGTTTGGGTCCTGGATGCTGATTGGCCGAAACAGCAATCCAGCTGTGTATGTCAAACAATATACCACGGGTAGGACACACAACTACTTGTTTACTGTTCTGTTTATGGTAGTAACTGGGGATTGTGGTCTAGCCATTATACCACTACCAAGGTCTGAATCCTAAGAATAGTCTTGAAGCTTGATATGTAGCCTTGAAACTATGTGTTCACAGTACTAAACTAACAGGTTAAATTAACTAACAGGTTAAATTAACTAACAGGTTGTAACTATGTGTTCACAGCTCTAAACTAACAGGTTAAATTAACTAACAGGTTAAATTAACTAACAGGTTGTAACTATGTGTTCACAGCTCTAAACTAACAGGTTAAATGAACTAACAGGTTGTAACTATGTGTTCACAGCTCTAAACTAACAGGTTAAATGAACTAACAGGTTGTAACTATGTGTTCACAGCTCTAAACTAACAGGTTAAATGAACTAACAGGTTGTAACTATGTGTTCACAGCTCTAAACTAACAGGTTAAATGAACTAACAGGTTGTAACTATGTGTTCACAGCTCTAAACTAACAGGTTAAATTAACTAACAGGTTGTAACTATGTGTTCACAGCACTAAACTAACAGGTTAAATGAACTAACAGGTTGTAACTATGTGTTTGCAGCTCTAAACTAACAGGTTAAATGAACTAACAGGTTGTAACTATGTGTTCACAGCACTAAACTAACAGGTTAAATGAACTAACAGGTTGTAACTATGTGTTCACAGCACTAAACTAACAGGTTAAATTAACTAACAGGTTAAATTAACTAACAGGTTGTAACTATGTGTTTGCAGCTCTAAACTAACAGGTTAAATGAACTAACAGGTTGTAACTATGTGTTCGCAGCACTAAACTAACAGGTTAAATTAACTAACAGGTTAAATGAACTAACAGGTTGTAACTATGTGTTCACAGCACTAAACTAACAGGTTAAATGAACTAACAGGTTGTAACTATGTGTTCACAGCACTAAACTAACAGGTTAAATGAACTAACAGGTTGTAACTATGTGTTTGCAGCTCTAAACTAACAGGTTAAATGAACTAACAGGTTGTAACTATGTGTTCGCAGCACTAAACTAACAGGTTAAATGAACTAACAGGTTGTAACTATGTGTTTGCAGCACTAAACTAACAGGTTAAATGAACTAACAGGTTGTAACTATGTGTTCACAGCACTAAACTAACAGGTTAAATGAACTAACAGGTTGTAACTATGTGTTTGCAGCTCTAAACTAACAGGTTAAATGAACTAACAGGTTGTAACTATGTGTTCACAGCACTAAACTAACAGGTTAAATGAACTAACAGGTTGTAACTATGTGTTTGCAGCTCTAAACTAACAGGTTAAATGAACTAACAGGTTGTAACTATGTGTTCACAGCACTAAACTAACAGGTTAAATGAACTAACAGGTTGTAACTATGTGTTTGCAGCTCTAAACTAACAGGTTAAATGAACTAACAGGTTGTAACTATGTGTTCACAGCACTAAACTAACAGGTTAAATGAACTAACAGGTTGTAACTATGTGTTCACAGCACTAAACTAACAGGTTAAATGAACTAACAGGTTGTAACTATGTGTTTGCAGCTCTAAACTAACAGGTTAAATGAACTAACAGGTTGTAACTATGTGTTCACAGCACTAAACTAACAGGTTAAATGAACTAACAGGTTGTAACTATGTGTTCACAGCACTAAACTAACAGGTTAAATGAACTAACAGGTTGTAACTATGTGTTTGCAGCACTAAACTAACAGGTTAAATGAACTAACAGGTTGTAACTATGTGTTCACAGCACTAAACTAACAGGTTAAATGAACTAACAGGTTGTAACTATGTGTTCACAGCACTAAACTAACAGGTTAAATGAACTAACAGGTTGTAACTATGTGTTCACAGCACTAAACTAACAGGTTAAATGAACTAACAGGTTGTAACTATGTGTTTGCAGCTCTAAACTAACAGGTTAAATGAACTAACAGGTTGTAACTATGTGTTCACAGCACTAAACTAACAGGTTAAATGAACTAACAGGTTGTAACTATGTGTTTGCAGCTCTAAACTAACAGGTTAAATGAACTAACAGGTTGTAACTATGTGTTTGCAGCTCTAAACTAACAGGTTAAATGAACTAACAGGTTGTAACTATGTGTTTGCAGCTCTAAACTAACAGGTTAAATGAACTAACAGGTTGTAACTATGTGTTTGCAGCTCTAAACTAACAGGTTAAATGAACTAACAGGTTGTAACTATGTGTTTGCAGCTCTAAACTAACAGGTTAAATGAACTAACAGGTTGTAATTCCCCAGGTGACGGTGATGAAGGATCCAGAGAGCGATGACTTCGGCTTCAGCGTCTCCGACGGGTTCCTGGAGAAAGGTGTTTACGTCAACATGATCCGTCCGGAGGGCCCAGCAGACCGCGCAGGCCTGAAACCATATGATAGGATCCTACAGGTGTTCACTCTTCCTGTACCTATCCCCCCCCAGCCTGTACCTATCCCCCCAGCCTGTACCTATATCCCCTCAGCCTGTACCTATATCCCCTCAGCATGTACCTATCCCCTCAGCCTGTACCTATCCCCCCAGCCTGTACCTATATCCCCTCAGCCTGTACCTATATCCCCTCAGCCTGTACCTATCCCCTCAGCCTGTACCTATCCCCCCCCAGCCTGTACCTATCCCCCAGCCTGTACCTATATCCCCCCAGTCTGTACCTATATCCCCTCAGCCTGTACCTATCCCCCAGCCTGTACCTATCCCCCCAGCCTGTACCTATCCCCTCAGCCTGTACCTATCCCCCCCCAGCCTGTACCTATCCCCTCAGCCTGTACCTATCCCCCCAGCCTGTACCTATCCCCCAGCCTGTACCTATCCCCCCAGCCTGTACCTATCCCCTCAGCCTGTACCTATCCCCCAGCCTGTACCTATACCCCCAGCCTGTACCTACTCACCCAGATTGTGCCTGCTTGCCTAGAGAGAGACTGAGGAGGGAGGAGACAGAGAGAGAGGAGACAGAGAGAGAGGAGTGAGAGGCAGAGGAGTGAGAGGCAGAGGAGGGAGAGAGAGAGGGAGGGAGAGGCAGAGGAGGCAGAGGCAGAGGAGTGAGAGAGAGAGAGGAGTGAGAGGCAGAGGAGGGAGAGGCAGAGGAGTGAGAGAGAGAGAGAGGAGTGAGAGGCAGAGGCAGAGGAGTGAGAGAGAGAGAGAGGAGTGAGAGGCAGAGTGAGAGGCAGAGGAGTGAGAGACAGAGGCAGAGGAGTGAGAGACAGAGGCAGAGGAGTGAGAGGCAGAGGAGAGAGACAGAGGCAGAGGAGTGAGAGAGAGAGGAGTGAGAGGCAGAGGCAGAGGAGTGAGAGACAGAGGCAGAGGAGAGAGAGACAGAGAGAGAGGAGTGAGAGGCAGAGGCAGAGCAGAGGAGTGAGAGAGAGAGAGAGGAGTGAGAGACAGAGGCAGAGTGAGGCAGAGGCAGAGGAGTGCAGAGACAGAGAGACAGAGAGGAGTGAGAGAGGCAGAGGAGTGAGAGAGAGAGAGAGAGAGAGAGAGAGAGAGACGCAGAGTGAGAGGCAGAGGCAGAGGAGTGAGAGAGAGTGAGAGGCAGAGTGAGAGGCAGAGGAGTGAGAGACAGAGGCAGAGGAGTGAGAGACAGAGGCAGAGGAGTGAGAGACAGAGGCAGAGGAGTGAGAGACAGAGGCAGAGGAGTGAGAGACAGAGAAAGGCAGAGTGAGAGGCAGAGGGGGGAGAGACAGAGAGAACCCTGCCAGTGCTAGTATCTGTAAGTAATGTTTGACCTTCCAGCCCGTGTCCATTACACAAGTTACCAATGGCTGAAGCTATGATGTTGAAATGCCTATTTACTCTGTTCCATATAAGTAGTGTTTGTTCATGCCAGACACCCAGCCAGCAGGTTAAATATAAACTGCTGTGAGATAGATAGGTAGGTAGGTAAGGGGTGGAGAGGAAGTCATAGACAAAGGCCCGTTTATCAAGCCAAGGTTGGACAGAGTTCAAATGTGACTCATGGGTGAGCCCATGAGCAGAAGAGGAGACCGGGATGAGGTAACCAAGGTATTTATTGAAACACGGGGGAGGGTTTGCAGGAAACCTGGTGTGGAGGCTGAGGCTGGAGCGACAGGTGTTAGGATAGGGAAAGCAGATCCGGATGGGAATCGAAGAGAGCCGTAAAGTGGAGGATCCAGGACAGAGTAGCAGGACTGACGAGACGTAGGACTGGAGACACGGACTCGAGTCAGAGCGGGCGGAACTGTAGCGGAGAGGAAAACAGCATCAGGCAGGGTAAACAGGCACAACAGGATCTAAACAGGAGCAAACGGCTAGAAACGGAGACGGACTGAGCAGAGATTACGATCTGACAGCGTGGAAGTGGCAGGGCTGAGTATTAGTAGAGGTCTTTATTATGGAACAGGTTGCAGCTGGTGGGGATCTGCTCTGACTCCAGCACACCTGTCTCCACACACACACACACACACAGAGGGAGAGAGCACTGGGGGAGTGGTGGCAGGTCAAGGAGACACCGGATGAGCAGTAGAGGGCGTGGCAGGAGCAGATGTAACATCAATAAGTTTTATTTTGTAACATCACACACACACACACACACACACACACACACACACACACACACACACACACACACACACACACACACACACACACACACACACACACACACACACATACACACACACACAAACACACGAACACACACACACACACACACACACACACACACACACACACACACACACACACACACACACACACACACACACACACACACACACACACACACACACACACACACACACACACAGCATGGAACCAGTGGTTTCAGTATCTAATGATAATGTCTCTGTGTTAGTTTACTGTGATTTCCTTTAGCCTGTCGACTAGGGCCCTCTGTCCCACACTCTCTCCTGCAAACTGTGCCACTGATTACAGACAGCTGTCAAGTGAATATACTGATCAGCCTATTAACAATTATGCTGTAGCCAGAGAAGACATGGTGGGACAGGTTAGGTTGTGTCCAGAGAAAACATGGTGGGACAGGTTAGGTTGTGAGGGACAGGTTAGGTTGTAGCCAGAGAAAACATGGTGGGACAGGTTAGGTTGTGAGGGACAGGTTAGGTTGTGAGGGACAGGTTAGGTTGTAGCCAGAGAAGACATGGTGGGACAGGTTACGTTGTAGCCAGAGAAGACATGGTGGGACAGGTTAGGTTGTAGCCAGAGAAGACATGGTGGGACAGGATAGGTTGTAGCCAGAGAAGACATGGTGGGACAGGTTAGGTTGTAGCCAGAGAAGACATGGTGGGACAGGTTAGGTTGTAGCCAGAGAAGACATGGTGGGACAGGTTAGGTTGTAGCCAGAGAAAACATGGTGGGACAGGTTAGGTTGTAGCCAGAGAAGACATGGTGGGACAGGTTAGGTTGTAGCCAGAGAAGACATGGTGGGACAGGTTAGGTTGTAGCCAGAGAAGACATGGTGGAACAGGTTAGGTTGTAGCCAGAGAAAACATGGTGGGACAGGTTAGGTTGTGAGGGACAGGTTAGGTTGTAGCCAGAGAAGACATGGTGGGACAGGTTAGGTTGTAGCCAGAGAAGACATGGTGGGACAGGTTAGGTTGTAGCCAGAGAAGACATGGTGGGACAGGTTAGGTTGTAGCCAGAGAAGACATGGTGGGACAGGTTAGGTTGTAGCCAGAGAAGACATGGTGGGACAGGTTAGGTTGTAGCCAGAGAAGACATGGTGGAACAGGTTAGGTTGTAGCCAGAGAAAACATGGTGGGACAGGTTAGGTTGTAGCCAGAGAAAACATAGTGGGACAGGTTATGTTGTGAGGGACAGGTTAGGTTGTGAGGGACAGGTTAGGTTGTGTCCAGAGACAACATAGTGGGACAGATTAGGTTCTTGCCAGAGAAAACATGGTGGTACAGGTTAGCTTGTGTCCAGAGAACACATAGTGGGACAGGTTAGGTTGTGAGGGACAGGTTAGGTTGTGAGGGACAGGTTAGGTTGTAGCCAGAGAAAACATTGTGGGACAGGTTAGGTTGTGTCCAGAGAAAACATAGTGGGACAGGTTAGGTTGTTGCCAGAGACAACATAGTGGGACAGGTTAGGTTGTTGCCAGAGGAAACATAGTGGGACAGGTTAGGTTGTGAGGGACAGGTTGGGTTGTGAGGGACAGGTTAGGTTGTTGCCAGAGAAAACATGGTGGGACAGGTTGGGTTGTAGCCAGAGGAAACATAGTGGGACAGGTTAGGTTGTAGCCAGAGAAAACATAGTGGGACAGGTTAGGTTGTGAGGGACAGGTTAGGTTGTGAGGGACAGGTTAGGTTGTAGCCAGAGAACACATGGTGGGACAGGTTAGGTTGTGTCCAGAGAAAACATAGTGGGACAGGTTAGGTTGTGAGGGACATGTTAGGTTGTGAGGGACAGGTTAGGTTGTGAGGGACCGGTTAGGTTGTTGCCAGAGAAAACATGGTGGGACAGGTTAGGTTGTAGCCAGAGGAAACATGGTGGGACAGGTTAGGGTTGTGAGGGACAGGTTAGGTTGTGAGGGACAGTTAGGTTGTTAGGTTGTTGCCAGAGAAAACATGGTGGGACAGGTTAGGTTGTGAGGGACAGGTTAGGTTGTAGGACAGAGAACACATGGTGGGACAGGTTAGGTTGTGTCCAGAGAAAACATAGTGGGACAGGTTAGGTTGTGAGGGACATGTTAGGTTGTGAGGGACAGGTTAGGTTGTGAGGGACAGGTTAGGTTGTTGCCAGAGAAAACATGGTGGGACAGGTTAGGTTGTAGCCAGAGGAAACATGGTGGGACAGGTTAGGGTTGTGAGGGACAGGTTAGGTTGTGAGGGACAGGTTAGGTTGTTGCCAGAGAAAACATGGTGGGACAGGTTGGGTTGTAGCCAGAGGAAACATAGTGGGACAGGTTAGGTTGTAGCCAGAGAAAACATAGTGGGACAGGTTAGGTTGTGAGGGACAGGTTAGGTTGTAGCCAGAGAACACATGGTGGAACAGGTTAGGTTGTGTCCAGAGAAAACATAGTGGGACAGGTTAGGTTGTGAGGGACAGGTTGGGTTGGTGCCAGAGAAAACATGGTGGGACAGGTTGGGTTGTGAGGGACATGTTAGGTTGTGAGGGACAGGTTAGGTTGTGAGGGACAGGTTAGGTTGTTGCCAGAGAAAACATGGTGGGACAGGTTGGGTTGTAGCCAGAGGAAACATAGTGGGACAGGTTAGGTTGTAGCCAGAGAAAACATAGTGGGACAGGTTAGGTTGTGAGGGACAGGTTAGGTTGTAGCCAGAGAACACATGGTGGGACAGGTTAGGTTGTGTCCAGAGAAAACATAGTGGGACAGGTTAGGTTGTGAGGGACATGTTAGGTTGTGAGGGACAGGTTAGGTTGTGAGGGACAGGTTAGGTTGTTGCCAGAGAAAACATGGTGGGACAGGTTAGGTTGTGTCCAGAGAAAACATAGTGGGACAGGTTAGGTTGTGAGGGACATGTTAGGTTGTGAGGGACAGGTTAGGTTGTGAGGGACAGGTTGGGTTGTTGCCAGAGAAAACATGGTGGGACAGGTTAGGTTGTAGCCAGAGGAAACATGGTGGGACAGGTTAGGGTTGTGAGGGACAGGTTAGGTTGTGAGGGACAGGTTAGGTTGTTGCCAGAGAAAACATGGTGGGAAAGGTTAGGTTGTAGCCAGAGGAAACATGGTGGGACAGGTTAGGTTGTTGCCAGAGAAAACATGGTGGGACAGGTTAGGTTGTGAGGGACAGGTTAGGTTGTAGCCAGAGAACACATGGTGGGACATGTTAGGTTGTGAGGGACAGGTTAGGTTGTGAGGGACAGGTTAGGTTGTTGCCAGAGAAAACATGGTGGGACAGGTTAGGTTGTGTCCAGAGAAAACATGGTGGGACAGGTTAGGTTGTGAGGGACAGGTTAGGTTGTAGCCAGAGAAAACATGGTGGGACAGGTTAGGTTGTGAGGGACAGGTTAGGTTGTGAGGGACAGGTTAGGTTGTAGCCAGAGAAGACATGGTGGGACAGGTTACGTTGTAGCCAGAGAAGACATGGTGGGACAGGTTAGGTTGTAGCCAGAGAAGACATGGTGGGACAGGATAGGTTGTGTCCAGAGAAAACATGGTGGGACAGGTTAGGTTGTGAGGGACAGGTTAGGTTGTAGCCAGAGAAAACATGGTGGGACAGGTTAGGTTGTGAGGGACAGGTTAGGTTGTGAGGGACAGGTTAGGTTGTAGCCAGAGAAGACATGGTGGGACAGGTTACGTTGTAGCCAGAGAAGACATGGTGGGACAGGTTAGGTTGTAGCCAGAGAAGACATGGTGGGACAGGATAGGTTGTAGCCAGAGAAGACATGGTGGGACAGGTTAGGTTGTAGCCAGAGAAGACATGGTGGGACAGGTTAGGTTGTAGCCAGAGAAGACATGGTGGGACAGGTTAGGTTGTAGCCAGAGAAAACATGGTGGGACAGGTTAGGTTGTAGCCAGAGAAGACATGGTGGGACAGGTTAGGTTGTAGCCAGAGAAGACATGGTGGGACATGTTAGGTTGTAGCCAGAGAAGACATGGTGGAACAGGTTAGGTTGTAGCCAGAGAAAACATGGTGGGACAGGTTAGGTTGTGAGGGACAGGTTAGGTTGTAGCCAGAGAAGACATGGTGGGACAGGTTAGGTTGTAGCCAGAGAAGACATGGTGGGACAGGTTAGGTTGTAGCCAGAGAAGACATGGTGGGACAGGTTAGGTTGTAGCCAGAGAAGACATGGTGGGACAGGTTAGGTTGTAGCCAGAGAAGACATGGTGGGACAGGTTAGGTTGTAGCCAGAGAAGACATGGTGGAACAGGTTAGGTTGTAGCCAGAGAAAACATGGTGGGACAGGTTAGGTTGTAGCCAGAGAAAACATAGTGGGACAGGTTATGTTGTGAGGGACAGGTTAGGTTGTGAGGGACAGGTTAGGTTGTGTCCAGAGACAACATAGTGGGACAGATTAGGTTCTTGCCAGAGAAAACATGGTGGTACAGGTTAGCTTGTGTCCAGAGAACACATAGTGGGACAGGTTAGGTTGTGAGGGACAGGTTAGGTTGTGAGGGACAGGTTAGGTTGTAGCCAGAGAAAACATTGTGGGACAGGTTAGGTTGTGTCCAGAGAAAACATAGTGGGACAGGTTAGGTTGTTGCCAGAGACAACATAGTGGGACAGGTTAGGTTGTTGCCAGAGGAAACATAGTGGGACAGGTTAGGTTGTGAGGGACAGGTTGGGTTGTGAGGGACAGGTTAGGTTGTTGCCAGAGAAAACATGGTGGGACAGGTTGGGTTGTAGCCAGAGGAAACATAGTGGGACAGGTTAGGTTGTAGCCAGAGAAAACATAGTGGGACAGGTTAGGTTGTGAGGGACAGGTTAGGTTGTGAGGGACAGGTTAGGTTGTAGCCAGAGAACACATGGTGGGACAGGTTAGGTTGTGTCCAGAGAAAACATAGTGGGACAGGTTAGGTTGTGAGGGACATGTTAGGTTGTGAGGGACAGGTTAGGTTGTGAGGGACAGGTTAGGTTGTTGCCAGAGAAAACATGGTGGGACAGGTTAGGTTGTAGCCAGAGGAAACATGGTGGGACAGGTTAGGGTTGTGAGGGACAGGTTAGGTTGTGAGGGACAGGTTAGGTTGTTGCCAGAGAAAACATGGTGGGAAAGGTTAGGTTGTAGCCAGAGGAAACATGGTGGGACAGGTTAGGTTGTTGCCAGAGAAAACATGGTGGGACAGGTTAGGTTGTGAGGGACAGGTTAGGTTGTAGCCAGAGAACACATGGTGGGACAGGTTAGGTTGTGTCCAGAGAAAACATAGTGGGACAGGTTAGGTTGTGAGGGACATGTTAGGTTGTGAGGGACAGGTTAGGTTGTGAGGGACAGGTTAGGTTGTTGCCAGAGAAAACATGGTGGGACAGGTTAGGTTGTAGCCAGAGGAAACATGGTGGGACAGGTTAGGGTTGTGAGGGACAGGTTAGGTTGTGAGGGACAGGTTAGGTTGTTGCCAGAGAAAACATGGTGGGACAGGTTGGGTTGTAGCCAGAGGAAACATAGTGGGACAGGTTAGGTTGTAGCCAGAGAAAACATAGTGGGACAGGTTAGGTTGTGAGGGACAGGTTAGGTTGTAGCCAGAGAACACATGGTGGAACAGGTTAGGTTGTGTCCAGAGAAAACATAGTGGGACAGGTTAGGTTGTGAGGGACAGGTTGGGTTGGTGCCAGAGAAAACATGGTGGGACAGGTTGGGTTGTGAGGGACATGTTAGGTTGTGAGGGACAGATTAGGTTGTGAGGGACAGGTTAGGTTGTTGCCAGAGAAAACATGGTGGGACAGGTTGGGTTGTAGCCAGAGGAAACATAGTGGGACAGGTTAGGTTGTAGCCAGAGAAAACATAGTGGGACAGGTTAGGTTGTGAGGGACAGGTTAGGTTGTAGCCAGAGAACACATGGTGGGACAGGTTAGGTTGTGTCCAGAGAAAACATAGTGGGACAGGTTAGGTTGTGAGGGACATGTTAGGTTGTGAGGGACAGGTTAGGTTGTGAGGGACAGGTTAGGTTGTTGCCAGAGAAAACATGGTGGGACAGGTTAGGTTGTGTCCAGAGAAAACATAGTGGGACAGGTTAGGTTGTGAGGGACATGTTAGGTTGTGAGGGACAGGTTAGGTTGTGAGGGACAGGTTGGGTTGTTGCCAGAGAAAACATGGTGGGACAGGTTAGGTTGTAGCCAGAGGAAACATGGTGGGACAGGTTAGGGTTGTGAGGGACAGGTTAGGTTGTGAGGGACAGGTTAGGTTGTTGCCAGAGAAAACATGGTGGGAAAGGTTAGGTTGTAGCCAGAGGAAACATGGTGGGACAGGTTAGGTTGTTGCCAGAGAAAACATGGTGGGACAGGTTAGGTTGTGAGGGACAGGTTAGGTTGTAGCCAGAGAACACATGGTGGGACATGTTAGGTTGTGAGGGACAGGTTAGGTTGTGAGGGACAGGTTAGGTTGTTGCCAGAGAAAACATGGTGGGACAGGTTAGGTTGTAGCCAGAGGAAACATGGTGGGACAGGTTAGGGTTGTGAGGGACAGGTTAGGTTGTGAGGGACAGGTTAGGTTGTTGCCAGAGAAAACATGGTGGGACAGGTTGGGTTGTAGCCAGAGGAAACATAGTGGGACAGGTTAGGTTGTAGCCAGAGAAAACATAGTGGGACAGGTTAGGTTGTGAGGGACAGGTTAGGTTGTAGCCAGAGAACACATGGTGGGACAGGTTAGGTTGTGTCCAGAGAAAACATAGTGGGACAGGTTAGGTTGTGAGGGACAGGTTGGGTTGTTGCCAGAGAAAACATGGTGGGACAGGTTGGGTTGTGAGGGACATGTTAGGTTGTGAGGGACAGGTTAGGTTGTGAGGGACAGGTTAGGTTGTTGCCAGAGAAAACATGGTGGGACAGGTTGGGTTGTAGCCAGAGGAAACATAGTGGGACAGGTTAGGTTGTAGCCAGAGAAAACATAGTGGGACAGGTTAGGTTGTGAGGGACAGGTTAGGTTGTAGCCAGAGAACACATGGTGGGACAGGTTAGGTTGTGTCCAGAGAAAACATAGTGGGACAGGTTAGGTTGTGAGGGACAGGTTGGGTTGTTGCCAGAGAAAACATGGTGGGACAGGTTGGGTTGTGAGGGACATGTTAGGTTGTGAGGGACAGGTTAGGTTGTGAGGGACAGGTTAGGTTGTTGCCAGAGAAAACATGGTGGGACAGGTTGGGTTGTAGCCAGAGGAAACATAGTGGGACAGGTTAGGTTGTAGCCAGAGAAAACATAGTGGGACAGGTTAGGTTGTGAGGGACAGGTTAGGTTGTAGCCAGAGAACACATGGTGGGACAGGTTAGGTTGTGAGGGACATGTTAGGTTGTGAGGGACAGGTTAGGTTGTGAGGGACAGGTTAGGTTGTTGCCAGAGAAAACATGGTGGGACAGGTTAGGTTGTAGCCAGAGGAAACATGGTGGGACAGGTTAGGGTTGTGAGGGACAGGTTAGGTTGTGAGGGACAGGTTAGGTTGTTGCCAGAGAAAACATGGTGGGACAGGTTGGGTTGTAGCCAGAGAAAACATGGTGGGAAAGGTTAGGTTGTAGCCAATGGGAGATGGCAGGAGATTTAGTTCAATATCAACCATACTGGTGGGAATACCTTCTCATATAGTACTGTCATTATATTATTATATCATTATTATATATTATTATATTATTATTATATATTATATTATTATATTATTATTATATTATCTACCCTTTTATAGCCACAAGAAGAAAGGAACAAGAAAATAGGCAGGACATTTTTAGACTAGAATAGAAGAATGATTGTGGTTCTGATTAAGCCAAAACCACAGTTGAATAAAGTCCACTTATACAGAAACCAGAACTACTTACTATAAAAACTCACATTCAACACGTACGGACTCGGCCAACATTTGAACATCTTGGCCATGTTCTGTTATAATCTCCACCCGGCACAGCCAGAAGAGGACTGGCCACCCCACATAGCCTGGTTCCTCTCTAGGTTTCTTCCTAGGTTTTGGCCTTTCTAGGGAGTTTTTCCTAGTCACCGTGCTTCTACACCTGCATTGCTTGCTGTTTGGGGTTTTAGGCTGGGTTTCTGTACAGCACTTTGAGATATCAGCTGATGTACGAAGGGCTATATAAATACATTTGATTTGATTTAAAGATTTAAAAAAATAAAAAATAAAAATCAATACGCACACAGCAGATCTGCCAGAGCTGCTAGCTTCTAGATCCCAGTTCCCTAGCTGTCTTCCAAGGCCCGATCCACACTTCACGGCCAAACATAAATCGTACTGTGGCTGGCTCTGATATTTTATTTTCACATTGTCTTTCCAGTCTTGTTCCAGCCACTATGGTACAGTAGATGTGTAACCAGGCCGGCCCAGTACAGTTTGGCTTGGCTTGGCTTGGCTTGGCTCTATAATATGAATCAGACTCAATACTACACACTTATGTGGTTAGAGCAGAAGTAACAGAGTTGTTGTAAGGCTGCTGTTGACTGCAGTGGGGTTTATTCCAATACACTAGTCCTTGATTGGAATGTTCTAGAATCTGTCTGTGACACGTGTACAGTAATAGAAGACGTGTGTACGGCATCCATATTAGGAAGTCATTAGGAAGGCAAATCTGTCCACTCACCAATATGGATGATGGATGCCGTTTGTTGTCCTCAGTGCATTAAAAAAAAAAGCATTCAGACCCCATTCACTTTTTCCACATTTTGTTATGTTACAGCCTTATTCTAAAATGGATTAAATTGTTCAATCTACACACAGTACCCCATAATGACAAAGCAAAAACACGTTTTTAGATTTTCTTATATATATATATATATATATATATATATATATATATATATATATATATATATATATATATATATATATATACACTTACTGAAATATATATATTTTTTTACAGGGACAGTGCACAATAATATCACATTTACATAAGTATTCAGGCCCTTTACTCAGTACTTTGTTGAAGCACATTTGTCAGTGATTACAGCCTTGAGCCTCGTGGCGTGAGTATGACACTACAACATTGGTAAATCTGTATTTGGTGAGTTTCTTCCAAGCAGATCCTCTCAAGCTCTGTCAGGTTGGATGGGGAGCGTAGCTGCACAGGTGAACCTTCGCCCCAGTCTGAGGTCCTGAGCACTCTGGTGCAGGTTGTCATCAAGGATCTCTCTGTACTTTGCTCCATTCACCTTTCACCTCGGTCCTGACTAGTCTCCCAGTCCCTGCCGCTGGAAAAACGTCCCCACAGCATGATGCTGCCACCACCATGCTTCACCGTAGGGATGGTGCCAGGTTTCCTCCAGATGTGACGCTTGGTATTCAGGCCAAAGAGTTCAATCTTGGTTTCATCAGACCAGAGAATCTTGTTTCTTATGGCCCGAGAGTCCTTTAGGCTCCTTTTGGCAAACTCCAAGCAGGCTGTCATGTGTCTTTTACTGAGGAGTGGCTGTAGTCTGGCCACTAGTCTACCATCAAGGCCTGATTGGTGGAGTGCTGCAGAGATGCTTGTCCTTCTGGAAGGTTCTCCCATCTCCACAGAGGAACTCTGGAGCTCTGTCAGAGTGACCATCAGGTTCCTGGTCACCTCCCTGATCAAGGCCCTACTTCCCCGATTGCTCAGTTCGGCCGGGCGCCCAACTCTAGGAAGAGACTTGGCGGTTCCAAACTTCTTCCATTTAAGAATTATGGAGGCCACTGTGTTCTTACCACAGTGGACTCCAATCAAGTTGTAGAAACATCTTAAGGATGATCAATGGAGAAAGGATGCACCTGAGCTCAATTTCGAGTCTCATAGCGAAGAGTCTGTATACTTACATAAAACATGTTTTAATATATTTGCACAAAAAAAATCTAAAAACCTATTTTTGCTTTGGTCATTCATGACTCTCTTTCCCCATGTGCTGTAGGTGAACCACGTGCGTACCAGAGACTTTGATTGCTGCCTGGCTGTGCCTCTGATCACTGAGGCTGGGGACAAGCTGGAGCTGGTGATCAGCAGGAACCCTCTGGCCCAGCAACTGCACCATGAACCGGACTGTCTGGACCAGGACCAAGGACTTCTCATCTCTGCACTGCAGTCCAACAGTAGGGAACACCACCACTATACCACTACAACCCGAGCCATGGACCTGTAGTTACAGACAGACAGCACAGATACGCCAAGCCGCAGACTGTTACCATGGAGCAGTCTGTGAATCTACAGACACACACAGAACAATGGACCTTCTTTGGACATGTGAACTACAGACGCAGCCACAGTCCAGTACCATGGACACACCAAGTCACAGACTGAACTTCTGAATGAACTACAGACAGGAGCCTCAAACCAGTACTACAGACATGTGACTAAAGACACAGACCAGTACTATAGACCTGTGACTAAAGACACAGACCAGTACTATAGACCTGTGACTAAAGACACAGACCAGTACTATAGACTATAGACCTGTGACTAAAGACACAGACCAGTACTATAGACGATAGACATGTGACTAAAGACACAGACCAGTACTATAGACTACAGACCTGTGACTAAAGACACAGACCAGTACTATAGACTATAGACCTGTGACTAAAGACACAGACCAGTACTATAGACTATAGACCTGTGACTAAAGACACAGACCAGTACTATAGACTATAGACCTGTGACTAAAGACACAGACCAGTACTACAGACCTGTGACTAAAGACACAGACCAGTACTACAGACCTGTGACTAAAGACACAGACCAGTACTATAGACTATAGACCTGTGACTAAAGACACAGACCAGTACTACAGACCTGTGACTAAAGACACAGACCAGTACTATAGACTATAGACCTGTGACTAAAGACACAGACCAGTACTATAGACTATAGACCTGTGACTAAAGACACAGACCAGTACTACAGACCTGTGACTAAAGACACAGACCAGTACTACAGACCTGTGACTAAAGACACAGACCAGTACTACAGACCTGTGACTAAAGACACAGACCAGTACTATAGACTATAGACCTGTGACTAAAGACACAGACCAGTACTATAGACTATAGACTATAGACCTGTGACTAAAGACACAGACCAGTACTATAGACTATAGACCTGTGACTAAAGACACAGACCAGTACTATAGACTATAGACCTGTGACTAAAGACACAGACCAGTACTATAGACCTGTAACTAAAGACACAGACCAGTACTATAGACTATAGACTATAGACCTGTAACTAAAGACACAGACCAGTACTATAGACTATAGACCTGTGACT
Organism: Oncorhynchus gorbuscha; assembly: GCF_021184085.1. Classification (NCBI taxonomy): domain Eukaryota; kingdom Metazoa; phylum Chordata; class Actinopteri; order Salmoniformes; family Salmonidae; genus Oncorhynchus; species Oncorhynchus gorbuscha. The sequence continues at coordinate 75,968,075 of NC_060190.1, read as the reverse complement.
AAAGACCCAACCAGTACTATAGACTATAGACCTATGACTAAAGACACAGAACAGTACTATAGACTATAGACCTGTGACTAAAGACACAGACCAGTACTATAGACTATAGACCTGTGACTAAAGACACAGACCAGTACTATAGACCTGTAACTAAAGACACAGACCAGTACTATAGACTATAGACCTGTAACTAAAGACACAGACTGGTACTATAGACTATAGACCTGTGACTAAAGACACAAACCAGTACTATAGACCTGTGACTAAAGACACAGACCAGTACTATAGACTATAGACCTGTGACTAAAGACACAGACCAGTACTATAGACTATAGACCCATGACTAAAGACACAGACCAGTACTATAGACTATAGACCTGTGACTAAAGACACAGACCAGTACTATAGACTATAGACCTGTGACTAAAGACACAGACCAGTACTATAGACCTGTGACTAAAGACACAAACCAGTACTATAGACCTGTGACTAAAGACACAGACCAGTACTATAGACTATAGACCTGTGACTAAAGACACAGACCAGTACTATAGACTATAGACCTGTGACTAAAGACACAGACCAGTACTATAGACCTGTAACTAAAGACACAGACCAGTACTATAGACTATAGACCTGTGACGAAAGACACAGACCAGTACTATAGACTATAGACCCGTGACTAAAGACACAGACCAGTACTATAGACCTGTAACTAAAGACACAGACCAGTACTATAGACTATAGACCTGTGACTAAAGACACAGACCAGTACTATAGACTATAGACCTGTGACTATAGACACAGACCAGTACTACAGACCTGTGACTAAAGACACAGACCAGTACTATAGACTATAGACCTGTGACGAAAGACACAGACCAGTACTATAGACTATAGACCTGTGACTAAAGACACAGACCAGTACTATAGACCTGTAACTAAAGACACAGACCAGTACTATAGACTATAGACCTGTGACTAAAGACACAAACCAGTACTATAGACCTGTGACTAAAGACACAGACCAGTACTATAGACTATAGACCTGTGACTAAAGACACAGACCAGTACTATAGACTATAGACCTGTGACTAAAGACACAGACCAGTACTATAGACTATAGACCTGTGACTATAGACACAGACCAGTACTACAGACCTGTGACTAAAGACACAGACCAGTACTATAGACCTGTGACTAAAGACACAGACCAGTACTACAGACCTGTGACTAAAGACACAGACCAGTACTATAGACTATAGACCTGTGACTAAAGACACAGACCAGTACTATAGACTATAGACCTGTGACTAAAGACACAGACCAGTACTATAGACTATAGACCTGTGACTAAAGACACAGACCAGTACTATAGACTATAGACCTGTGACTTTACTATAAAAAATAAATTTAAAAGTTGACGTGTTCACTAGATCCCTTTACTAGAACCAACTGGCTCAGAGCAACAGGCTCAGAGCCAAAGACACAGAGAAACAGGCTCAGAGCAACAGGCTCAGAGCAACAGGCTCAGAGCAACAGGCTCAGAGCAACAGGCTCAGAGAAACAGGCTCAGCGCAACAGGCTCAGAGCAACAGGCTCAGAGCCAAAGACAGAGAGCAACAGGCTCAGAGCAACAGGCTCAGAGCAACAGGCTCAGAGCAACAGGCTCAGAGCCAAAGACACAGAGAAACAGGCTCAGAGCAACAGGCTCAGAGCAACAGGCTCAGAGCAACAGGCTCAGGGCAACAGGCTCAGAGCAACAGGCTCAGAGCAACAGGCTCAGAGAAACAGGCTCAGAGCAACAGGCTCAGAGCCAAAGACACAGAGAAACAGGCTTAGAGCCAAAGACACAGCGAAACAGGCTCAGAGAAACAGGCTCAGAGCCAAAGACACAGAGAAACAGGCTCAGAGAAACAGGCTCAGAGCTAAAGACACAGTGAAACAGGCTCAGAGAAACAGGCTCAGAGAAACAGGCTCAGAGCAACAGGCTCAGAGCCAAAGACACAGAGAAACAGGCTCAGAGAAACAGGCTCAGAGAAACAGGCTCAGAGCTAAAGACACTGTTCGTGGCCACTGGACTCAATAACAAAATCCTTAGAGACTCCCAGATCTCTCAAACACTGAGAAGTGTCTTCAGCTCCACCAACCCTGGTGCAAAAAGAAATGAAAACTTGTTTTACAGATGCATTTTCCCCACAAGTCTTGTGTTTCACGTGTTGCCATTCTGCCAACCTCTTACAAAAACATAGAAGAAGAAACAATGTACCTATGTCATACAGTGAGTGGACAAAAAATTAAGAACACCTTCCTAATATCGAGTTTCACTCCCCCCATTTTTGCCCTCAGAACAGCCTCAATTCGTCGGGGCATGGACTGTAACGAGGTGTCGAAAGCGTTCCGCAGGGATGCTGGCCCATATTGACTCCAATTGTTTATTTTATTTTATTTAACCTTTATTTAACTAGGCAAGTCATTTTAAGAACACATTTTTATTTACAATGACAGCCTACGCCGGCCGACGCTGGGCCACTTGCGCGCAGCCCTATGGGACTCCCAATCACGGCCGGATGTGATACAGCCTGGAATCGAACCAAGGACTGTAGTGACGCCTCTTGCACTCTGTGCGACTCGGGAGCTTACAACCTGTTGTGTCAGGTTTTCGCTGAATGTTCTTTGGGTGGTGGACCATTCTTGATACACACAATAAACTGTTGAGCGTGAAAAACCCAGCAGCATTGCAGTTCTTGACACAAACCGGTGTGCCTGGTGCCTACTACCATACCCCGTTCAAATGAACTTAAATCCTTTGTCTTGCCCCATTCACCCTCTGAATGGCACAAATACACAATCCATGTCTCAATTGTCTCAAGGGTTAAAAGTCCTTCTTTAACTTGTCTCCTCCCCTTCATCTACATGGATTGCAGTGGATTTAACAAGTGACATCACTAAGGGATCATAGCTTTCACCTGGATTCACCTGGTCAGCCGATGTCATGGAAAGACAAGGTGTTCCTAATGTTTTGTACACTCAGTGTAGCCTGAAAATGTTTTCATTTTGTTTGAGTTTTGTTTGTTTGAATCATCGAAAAAAGCCAGAAAAGCAGACACACACACACACACACACACACACACACACACACACACACACACACACACACACACACACACACACACACACACACACACACACACACACACACACACACACACACACACACACACACACACACACACAGCCTCACACAGACACACACACACACAAACACACAGACACACACACACACACAGCCTCACACAGACACACACACACACAAACACACAGACACACACAGACACACACAGCCACACACAGCCACACACACACACACACACACACACACACACACACACACACACACACACACACACACACACACACACACACACACACACACACACACACACACACACACACACACACACAAATACACAGACACACACAGACACACACACACACAGACACAAACACATAGACACACGCACACACACACACACAGACACACACACATACAAACACACAGACACACACACCCACCCACTCACACACACTCACAGACACACTTTGGACAAAGGGTGAAGGATGACAATGCACAAGAAGAAAGCCTGCTGCTATTGGTGATGGGGATTTTTTTTTAAACTAAAGTGTTTGGTCCTTCAGCAAATACTTTAATGTGGACATACTGTGATTTGTCTGTGGATGGATGAGTATGTGTATAGTGGTATTTGTTTTTATTTGTGTGTATAGATTGATGTTCCATTCAAATGGATTTACAGCTTCCCTCAAGCAACACTCAGAGACATAATATTAGAGTAATACCACTTCCAGGTTGTCTTTGTTTATCCTACTGATGTTTTCATAGGTTTGTCCTCCTTTCTGTCTACCACCCCCATACCTCTATTCCTCTATCCCTCCATGCTTCTATCCCTCCATACCTCTATTCCTCTATCCCTCCATACCTCTATCCCTCTATCCCTCCATCCTTCTATCCTTCCATCCGTCTATCCTTCCATCCCTCCATCCTTCTATCCCTCCACACCTCTACCCCTCCACCCCTATATCCCTTTATCCCTCTACCACTCCATCTACCCCTCCATCCCTCCACCCCTCTATCCCTCCATACCTCCATCCCTCTACCCTACTATCTACCCCTCCATCCCTCCACCCCTCTCTCTCCATCCCTCCACCCCTCTACCCTACTATCTACCCCTCCATCCCTCCACCCCTCTATCCCTCCATCCTTCCAACTGCCCCTCCATCCCTCTATCCCACTACCCTGCTACCCCTCCATCCCTCTACCCCTCCATCCCTCTACCCCTCCATCCCTCCAACCCTCTATCCCTCCATCCTTCCAACTGCCCCTCCATCCCTCTACCCCGCTACCCATCCATCCCTCTACCACTCCATCCATCTACCCCTCCATCCCTCTATTCCTCTATCCTCTGTCCTTCTGGATCTGAAGCCTAATTTAGACACACTTTCCCAGTTAAACAAAGATAACCCTGAAGGAGCTGCAAAGCTTCACAGCGGAGATTGGAGTATCTGTCCCTACGACCACTTTAAGCTGTACACTCCACAGAGCTGTTCTTTACGGAAGAGTGGCCAGAAAAAGACATTGCTTAAAGAATATAATAAGCAAACACGTTTGGTGTTCGCCAAAAGGCATGTGGGAGACTCCCCAAACATATGAAAGAAGGTACTTGGGTTAGATGAGACTAAAATTGAGCTTTTTGGCCATCAAGGAAAACGCTGTCTGGCGCAAACCCAACAACTCTCATCACCCCGAGAACAGCATCCCCACAGTGAAGCATGGTGGTAGCAGCATCATGCTGTGGGGATGTTTTTCATCGGCAGGGACTGGGAAACTGGTCAGAATTTAAGGAATGATGGATGGTGCTGAATACAGGGCACATCTTGAGGAAAACCTGTTTCAGTCTTCAAAAGATTTGAGACTGGGATGGAGGTTCCCCTTCCAGCAGCAACAATGACCCGAAGAATACTGCTATACACAGAGTTCCGTCTATACCCAGTGTTGGAAAGCACCAGTTGGGTCTATAAAGTACAGAGCACTCATTGTTCTTGGAGATTTAGGAGAATTCTCATAAGAACAATCAGCTTCTCTGTTCAAGCTTGTATTATTGCCCAGGGAACTGGCCAGGTCCTGCTGTTCACAGAACTCTTCACTTTCTCTCTCTCTCTCTCTCTCTCTCTCTCTCTCTCTCTCTCTCTCTCTCTCTCTCTCTCTCTCTCTCTCTCTCTCTCTCTCTCTCTCTCTCTCTCCACACACTCTCTATGTTCTGTGACTCTCTATGTTCTGTGTGTCTCTCTCTCTCTCTCTCTCTCTCTCTCTCTCTCTCTCTCTCTCTCTCACACACACACTCTCTATGTTCTGTGTGTGTCTCTCTCTCTCTCTCTCTATGTTCTGTGTGTCTCTCTCTCTCTCTATGTTATGTGTCTCTCTCTCTCTCTCTCTCTCTCTCTCTCTCTCTCTCTCTCTCTCTCTCTCTCTCTCTCTCTCTCTCTCTCTATCTGCCCCTGGTAATGGAAGGCCATTGTTAATAATGTGTTTTGCTTGAGGTGGTTGGATGAGCTCAGATGACCAGGTCCTTAACCCAGATATCCACAGAGCAGTTTCATAATTCTGCGTCTAATAAAACATCTCAGAGAAGTGTTGCTGATCCAGGATCAGTTTTTGGCTTTCATAATGGGTAAGATTATATGGACTGGGAATACTTTGGAAAACAGATCCTGTTTTTCTCAAAGGGGACACTAAACTTTTAAATTGGTCATTCACAAAGCACTTCGATAGAATATAGTGTTACATGTACTGTAAGTATCTTAATGTACAAATGATGAAACTTTGAGATGGAAGACAAGTGTTTTTCTTCGCAATATGAAGCGGCCCCCCCAAAAAAATGACCTCTTCTTAAGGTTTGAGTTTAACAAACTTTTTAGGCGTTTTACATGTGATCATCCCCAGTGCTTGACTTGGACTGAAATAGGGACTCATTTCGGGTTCCTGTACTGTTTATATTTAGGTGCAGCAGCTCCACAATACTTTTGAGCTAATATTCTATTAACAGGAACAGGAACTCAAGCAGTAGAACGTTCAGTTCCTGGACCAAGTCAAGCACTAACCGTCCCCTATGCATTTAAAAGGTGGAGTTGATGCATGCATTGATATGTTGTGTATTTTTTAAATGTGTTTATTGAAGTTCTATTTCTCTGTATAGTATTTTTCTACATGATGCTTTTCTCCCTCGATGGATCGAAGCACAAGAAAGGAAAGAAACGTATCGATTTAGGTCATTGAGATTGAGATCGGGCTGATGATGTAACCGTTTAACTTCATTTTTTTTTTATGAAGGAAAAAAAATGGGGGACAAAAAGATACAAAAATAAACATATTTTTTTCTGCAACGTGTTTTGTGTCATAAGTGAAAATGAAAGGTTGTTATTTAAATATGTTTATTGCAACCTAGAGTTACAGATTGAACTACTGTACATCATTTAAAGGTAATTTCCGATCAGTTAAAATCACGCTGAACTGGGTTCTTAATGTAGTGTAGAGGTAAACTGGGTTAATGTAGTGTAGAGGTAAACTGGGTTCTTAATGTAGTGTAGAGGTAAACTGGGTTCTTAATTTAGTGCAGAGGTAAACTGGGTTCTGAATGTAGAGGTAAATTGGGTTCTTAATGTAGTGTAGAGGTAAACTGGGTTCTTAATGTAGTGTAGAGGTAAACTGGGTTCTTAATGTAGTGTAGAGGTAAACTGGGTTCTTAATTTAGTGTAGATGTAAACTGGGTTCTTAATGTAGTGTAGAGGTAAACTGGGTTCTTAATTTAGTGCAGAGGTAAACTGGGTTCTTAATGTAGTGTAGAGGTAAACTGGGTTCTTAATTTAGTGCAGAGGTAAACTGGGTTCTTAATGTAGTGTAGAGGTAAACTGGGTTCTTAATGTAGTGTAGAGGTAAACTGGGTTCTTAATGTAGTGTAGAGGTAAACTGGGTTCTTAATGTGGAGGTAATCTGGGTTCTTAATGCAGTGCAGAGGTAATCTGGGATCTTACTGTAGAGGTAAACTGTGTTCTTAACGTAGTGTAGAGGTAATCTGGGTTCTTACTGTAGAGGTAAACTGTGTTCTTACTGGAGAGGTAATCTGGGTTCTTAATGTAGTGTAGAGGTAATCTGGGTTCTTAATGTAGAGGTAATTTGGGTTCTTAATGTAGAGGTAAACTGTGTTCTTAATGTAGTGTAGAGGTAATCTGGGTTCTTAATGTAGTGTAGAGGTAATCTGGGTTCTTAATGTAGAGGTAATCTGGGTTCTTAATGTAGAGGTAATCTGGGTTCTTACTGTAGAGGTAAACTGTGTTCTTACTGGAGAGGTAATCTGGGTTCTTAATGTGGAGGTAATCTGGGTTCTTACTGTAGAGGTAAACTGGGTTCTTAATGTAGTGTAGAGGTAAACTGGGTTCTTACTGTAGAGGTAATCTGGGTTCTTAATTTAGTATAGAGGTAAACTGGGTTCTTAATGTAGTGTAGAGGTAAACTGGGTTCTTAATTTAGTGCAGAGGTAAACTGGGTTCTTAATGTAGTGTAGAGGTAAACTGAGTTCTTAATGTGGAGGTAATCTGGGTTCTTACTGTAAAGGTAAACTGGGTTCTTAATGTAGAGGTAATCTGGGTTCTTACTGTAGAGGTAAACTGTGTTCTTAATGCAGTGTAGAGGTAATCTGGGTTCTTACTGTAGAGGTAAACTGTGTTCTTAACGTAGTGTAGAGGTAATCTGGGTTCTTACTGTAGAGGTAAACTGTGTTCTTACTGGAGAGGTAATCTGGGTTCTTAATGTAGAGGTAAACTGTGTTCTTAATGTAGTGTAGAGATAATCTGGGTTCTTAATGTAGTTTAGAGGTAATCTGGGTTCTTAATGTAGAGATAATCTGGGTTCTTAATTTAGAGGTAAACTGTGTTCTTAATGTAGTGTAGAGGTAATCTGGGTTCTTAATGTAGAGGTAATCTGGGTTCTTACTGTAGAGGTAAACTGTGTTCTTACTGGAGAGGTAATCTGGGTTCTTACTGTAGAGGTAATCTGAGTTCTTACTGTAGAGGTAAACTGGGTTCTTACTGGAGAGGTAATCTGGGTTCTTAATGTAGAGGTAATCTGGGTTCTTACTGTAGAGGTAAACTGGGTTCTTTATGTGGAGGTAATCTGGGTTTTTTATGTGGAGGTAATCTGGGTTCTTAATGTAGAGGTAAACTGGGTTCTTACTGTAGAGGTAATCTGGGTTCTTAATGTAGAGGTAAACTGGGTTCTTACTGTAGAGGTAAACTGGGTTCTTAATGTGGAGGTAATCTGGGTTCTTAATGTTGAGGTAAACTGTGTTCTTACTGGAGAGGTAATCTGGGTTCTTACTTTAGAGGTAAACTGGGTTCTTAATGTAGAGGTAATCTGGGTTCTTAATGTAGTGTAGAGGTAAACTGGATTCTTACTGTAGAGGTAAACTGGGTTAATGTAGTGTAGAGGTAAACTGAGTTAATGTAGTGCAGAGGTAAACTGGGTTAATGTAGTATAGAGGTAAACTGGGTTAATGTAGTGTAGAGGTAAACTGGGTTAATGTAGTGTAGAGGTAAACTGGGTTAATGTAGTGTAGAGGTAAACTGGGTTCTTAATGTAGTGCCGGAGGTAAACTGGGTTCTGAATGTAGAGGTAAACTGGGTTCTGAATGTAGTGTAGAGGTAAACTGGGTTCTTAATGTAGTGTAGAGGTAAACTGGGTTCTTAATGTAGTGTAGAGGTAAACTGGGTTCTTAATGTAGTGTAGAGGTAAACTGGGTTCTTAATGTAGTGTAGAGGTAAACTGGGTTCTTAATGTAGTGTAGAGGTAAACTGGGTTCTTAATGTAGTGTAGAGGTAAACTGGGTTCTTAATGTAGTGCCGGAGGTAAACTGGGTTCTGAATGTGCAGAGGTAAACTGGGTTCTTAATGTAGTGCCGGAGGTAAACTGGGTTCTGAATGTAGTGCCGGAGGTAAACTGGGTTCTTAATGTAGTGTAGAGGTAAACTGGGTTCTGAATGTAGTGCCGGAGGTAAACTGGGTTCTTAATGTAGTGCCGGAGGTAAGTGCCGGAGGTAAACTGGGTTCTTAATGTAGTGCGGAGGTAAACTGGGTTCTTAATGTAGTGTAGAGGTAAACTGGGTTCTTAATGTAATGCAGAGGTAAACTGGGTTCTGAATGTAGTGCCGGAGGTAAACTGGGTTCTTAATGTAGTGTAGAGGTAAACTGGGTTCTTAATGTAGTGTAGAGGTAAACTGGGTTCTGAATGTAGTGCCGGAGGTAAGTGCCGGAGGTAAACTGGGTTCTGAATGTAGTGCCGGAGGTAATCTGGGTTCTTAATGTAGTGTAGAGGTAAGTGCCGGAGGTAAACTGGGTTCTGAATGTAGTGCCGGAGGTAAACTGGGTTCTGAATGTAGTGCCGGAGGTAAGTGCCGGAGGTAAACTGGATTCTTAATGATGTATGCCTTTTGGGCCTTTCTTTATGTAATGCTGAGAGTACATACAGTATGTATACAAACACACACTCTGTTTTGTTGTGTGGCTTAGCCGACAGAGTGTGAGTTTTATTTTTCCAGCACCTTCTGAGAATAACTAAATCTATTTCTAAGGTTAGAGGCTTGGGTAACATTACAGTATTTTTCTAAGATTAGAGGCTAGGGTAACATTACAGTATTTTTCTCTCGCTGCTTGTTCTCGATCTGTCATTGTCACTGCAGGACGCAAACAGCAGGGATTCATCAGTCCCCAAAATGGAAGAAAAAGCACTGAGACAAAGAGGGACTGCCTGAACTTGCCGAAAAGGAAACACTGTTGCTACGGTGTGCCCTAATGAATACAACCCTCACCATGGCCTGCAACACGGTGCACACAGCCGTTGTCTATCTCCAGGACAAATCAGAGCAGAAACAGAGGCTTCCTGCTACTGCAGGCAGATGTCAACTGTCACTCACTTCCTGTTTTTCACCCAGCCGGAGGAGCGCAAAGCAACACAGGATCTCACACACACACACACACACACACACACACAGAGAGAGAGAGAGAGAGAGAGAGAGAGAGAGAGAGAGAGAGAGAGAGAGAGAGAGAGAGAGAGAGAGAGAGAGAGAGAGAGAGAGAGAGAGAGAGAGAGAGAGAGAGAGAGAGAGAGAGAGAGAGAGAGAGAGAGACAGAGAGGGAGACAGAGACAGAGAGGGAGACAGAGACAGAGACAGAGAGGGAGAGAGAGAGAGAGAGAGAGAGAGAGAGAGAGAGAGAGAGAGAGAGAGAGCAGCAAGCAATATTTGTGACCTGTTGCCACGAGAAAAGGGCAACCAGTGAAGAACAAACACCATTGTAAATACAACCCATATTTATGCTTATTTATTTTATCTTGTGTCCTTTAACCATTTGTACATTGTTAAAACACTGTATATATATAATATGACATTTATAATGTCTTTATTGTTTTGAAACTTCTGTATGTGTAATGTTTACTGTTAATTTGTATTGTTTATTTAACTTTATATATTCACTTTATATATTATCTACCTCACTTGCTTTGGCAATGTTAACACATGTTTCCCATGCCAATAAAGCCCTTGAATTGTAATTGAATTGAAGAGAGAGAGAGAGAGAGAGAGAGAGAGAGAGAGAGAGAGAGAGAGAGAGAGAGAGAGAGAGAGAGAGAGAGAGAGAGAGAGAGGGAGAGAGAGAGAGAGAGAGAGAGAGAGAGAGAGAGAGAGACAGAGACAGAGACAGAGAGAGAGAGAGTCCTTTACCATTTGTACATTGTTAAAACACTGTATATATATAATATGACATTTGTAATGTCTTTATTGTTTTGAAACTTCTGTATCTGTAATGTTTACTGTTAATTTTTATTGTTTATTTCACTTTATATATTCACTTCATATATTATCTACCTCACTAGCTTTGGCAATGTTAACACGTTTCCCATGCCAATAAAGCCCTTGAATGTAATTGAATTGAGAGTCTCTCCACACAGAGAGACAGAGAGAGAGAGTCTCTCCACACAGAGAGACAGAGAGAGAGAGTCTCTCCACACAGAGACACAGAGAGAGAGAGAGTCTCTCCACACAGAGAGACAGAGAGAGAGAGAGTCTCTCCACACAGAGAGACAGAGAGAGAGAGAGAGTCTCCACACAGAGAGACAGAGAGAGAGAGAGTCTCTCCACACAGAGAGACAGAGAGAATTGAAACTCTTAAAAGGTTAAAACACATTAAACTAAAATTAAAGTTTAGAGACCTTTTTGAAACCTTTATTTCTGGTCCTGATGAAGTCAGATTGAAGTATGTTTAAATGACTTATAACTTTTTGAACATCTGAGTTGCATAAAAGGCCAGAACAAGTAGGAACACAAGAGGAAATAGGTTATGTTATTGTTATTACAGAGCGCAAATGCCAAATCTTTCCACAAATATATCCTCTGCCATAATAAGCTATTCCTGGAGAAATCTGGCAGACACAGAATGGAAAACAAAACTAAATTCTTACTTGAAGAAATAACTGTTGTGTTTATTTTAAGAATAGACTTATCTTCCCCAGGGCTAACATAACTCTTCAGCCAGGGATCAGGGCCTGTGGACACAAAGTAGAAGTACTGATATAGGATTAGCTTAGCTTTTAATAATGAAAAAATAATATATTGGACAGAGAGTTCCTTCTCCGAGACACTGTGAATACAGGCCCAGATCAGTGTGTGTAATCTTTTATCGTGATGCTTCATCTTCAGATACTGGGTCAAGAAAAACATATAATGGCAAAGGTTAAAGGTTATAATGTTTTGGACTTGCGTTTACTTTCAAATCATTGCTGTTAAATTGCTGGTTTGAAAGGGTATAGAAGTGAGTTTGATCAACTTTTGTCACACATTATGTGACAGTGGAAGACATTATAATTTCATCAGGCTTCTCCCACACAATAGACGATTGTAAACCAGGTAGTTTGGGTGATGGATGCTGAAATGACTAAAAACCTACATAATGATACCTGGTAACTGATGTTATATTTATATCAAATTATTAAGAAATTGACCATATTATGTCCAACAAAAAGTTAACAAAAAGTTAACAAACCCACAATATATATATATTGTTTTAAAGATGTTTATTTTTCACTTTTCCCTCACAAAGTTGTCAAATTACAAATGTCACCTATCAAAGCAAAGGATACTTACTAAAAATATGCTTTTTTATCATCACTATAAATGTAAAAACCAGTAAATAACAGCACAAAGCAATGGTATGAAGAACAGTAGTACAATAGAGGTCATATATTGCCACATCAATCAGTTTGGTCTTTATAAGTTACTTGGGAAATAAATAGGAGAGGAGCTGTTAGACGATCTAAGAAACACATCCAAGTCCATCCAATGTTCACCACAGCACAGGCAGCAGGATCACAGTTACAGTAGGAGAGGTGGAGCTGCGTTGCTAATCTGATTGATGAAGCATGGATTCTCTAGCCTGGTCCCAGATCTGTTCTGTTTTTACTAACTCCTATGGTGAGTCAGGACCATAGGGGTCGACCAGACAGCATAAACTGATCTGGGACCAGGCTATGTCTCCATAGGTCAAGCTCATTCCAAGACAGATACAGTCAAAATAAAAAATAAAAAACATGATCTATATCTGCTATTTTCTACTATACTCAATGTCGTGTTCAATTTCAACATAATGTGTCCCTTGCATACCTGCTGTGTTAAGGAATTATAATAATGGACTATCGTTGCATTGAATTAATGGGAACAGATTTCATCTTCTCCGTCATTTTGAAATGACATTTTGTCTTTCTGCAGATACATATTTATGTAACATGTAAACATGTAAATATGTAAACATGTAAACATGTAAATATGTAAATATGTAAACATGTAAATATGTAAACATGTAAATATGTAAACATGTAAACATGTAAATATGTAAACATGTAAACATGTAAACATGTAAATATGTAAACATGTAAACATGTAAACATGTAAATATGTAAACATGTAATCATGTAAACATGTAAATATGTATCTGTAAAATTGATCCCAAATGAAGATTTATTTGGTAAACCGCGATCGTGTTTAATGTTCGGCCAATAACTCGCCGCGTCTTCAGTCATCGTTATGTATGCTGAGATCGCCATGTGGCTCAATACATTCAAGTACATATTACCTCAATTAGCCCGACTAGTCGGTGGCCCTCCGCACATTGGCTACCTGAATTATTTGCATTGTGTCCCGCCAAGCCCTCTTTCACGCTGCTGTCACTCTCTGTTTATCATCTATGTCACTTTAACTATACATACATGTACATATTACCGCAATTAGCCCGACTAACCCCCGCACATTGACTCTGTACCGGTACCACCTGCATATAGCCTCCACATTGACTCTGTACCGGTACCACCTGTATATAGCCTCCACATTGACTCTGTACCGGTACCACCTGTATATAGTCTCCACATTGACTCTGTACCGGTACCCCCTGTATATAGTCTCCACATTGACTCTGTACCGGTACCACCTGTATATAGCCTCCACATTGACTCTGTACCGGTACCACCTGCATATAGCCTCCACATTGACTCTGTACCGGTACCACCTGCATATAGCCTCCACATTGACTCTGTACCGGTACCACCTGCATATAGCCTCCACATTGACTCTATACCAGTACCCCCTGTATATAGCCTCCACATTGACTCTGTACTGGTACCCCCTGTATATAGACTCCACATTGACTCTGTACCGGTACCCCCTGTATATAGCCTCCACATTGACTCTGTACCGGTACCACCTGTATATAGCCTCCACATTGACTCTGTACCGGTACCACCTGCATATAGCCTCCACATTGACTCTGTACCGGTACCACCTGCATATAGCCTCCACATTGACTCTGTACCGGTACCACCTGCATATAGCCTCCACATTGACTCTATACCAGTACCCCCTGTATATAGCCTCCACATTGACTCTGTACCGGTACCCCCTGTATATAGACTCCACATTGACTCTGTACCGGTACCCCCTGTATATAGCCTCCACATTGACTCTGTACCGGTACCACCTGTATATAGCCTCCACATTGACTCTGTACCGGTGCCCCCTGTATATAGCCTCCACATTGACCCTGTACCGGTACCACCTGTATATAGCCTCCACATTGACTCTGTACCGGTACCCCCTGTATATAGCCTCCACATTGACTCTGTACCGGTACCCCCTGTATATAGCCTCCACATTGACTCTGTACCGGTACCACCTGTATATAGCCTCCACATTGACTCTGTACCGGTGCCCCCTGTATATAGCCTCCACATTGACTCTGTACCGGTACCACCTGTATATAGCCTCCACATTGACTCTGTACCGGTACCCCCTGTATATAGCCTCCACATTGACTCTGTACCGGTACCCCCTGTATATAGCCTCCACATTGACTCTGTACTGGTACCCACTGTATATAGCCTCCACATTGACTCTGTACTGGTACCCACTGTATATAGCCTCCACATTGACTCTGTACCAGTACCCCCTGTATATAGCCTCCACATTGACTCTGTACCGGTACCCCCTGTATATAGACTCCACATTGACTCTGTACCGGTACCCCCTGTATATAGCCTCCACATTGACTCTGTACCGGTACCACCTGTATATAGCCTCCACATTGACTCTGTACCGGTGCCCCCTGTATATAGCCTCCACATTGACTCTGTACCGGTGCCCCCTGTATATAGCCTCCACATTGACTCTGTACCGGTACCACCTGTATATAGCCTCCACATTGACTCTGTACCGGTGCCCCCTGTATATAGCCTCCACATTGACTCTGTACCGGTGCCCCCTGTATATAGCCTCCACATTGACTCTGTACCGTAATACCCTGTATATAGCCTCCACATTGACTCTGTACTGGTACCCCCTGTATATAGCCTCCACATTGACTCTATACCAGTACCCCCTGTATATAGCCTCCACATTGACTCTGTACCGGTACCACCTGTATATAGCCTCCACATTGACTCTGTACCGGTGCCCCCTGTATATAGCCTCCACATTGACCCTGTACCGGTACCACCTGTATATAGCCTCCACATTGACTCTGTACCGGTACCCCCTGTATATAGCCTCCACATTGACTCTGTACCGGTACCCCCTGTATATAGACTCCATATTGACTCTGTACCGGTACCACCTGTATATAGACTCCATATTGACCCTGTACCGGTACCACCTGTATATAGACTCCATATTGACTCTGTACCGGTACCCCCTGTATATAGACTCCATATTGACTCTGTACCGGTATATAGCCTCGCTACTGTTATTTTCACTTTCATTGTACTCTTTTTTAAATTGATTTACTTATCTATTGTTTACAAAATACCTATTTTTTACTTAGAAATTGCACTGTTGGTTAAGGGCTTGTAAGTAAGGATTTCACTGTAAGGTCTAGCTAGCTAGATACCTAGCTAACTACTAGTGATTTGTTACAGGTATCTAGCTAGCTAACTATTTGTGATTTGTTACAGGTAACTAGATAGCTAACTACATGTTGTATTCGGCGCACGTGACAAATACACTTTTGATTTGGTAGAGTGTGGTGCTTGCAATGCATGTGGGTTCGATTCCTACGGTGGATCAGTACAAAGAACCATTTAGTTTATATAACAGCCCAGTTCTGTTTCTATAGCAGTCTACATCAGTTTAAAGAACCATTTAGTTAATATAACAGTCCATATAATATAACAATATTCACTTCTGTAAGTTGCTCTGGATAAGATCGTCTGCTAAATTACTTTAATGTAAGACCGTTCCCTGTAGCATCTCCGTTATAGGCCTGAAGAAATGGTGCCTCTTTATATGAAATGTGTGAGCGCTATTTTATTTTAGCAACATTCTTTACGACAATAGTATGTCTCAACCCAAGTGTGACACTAAGACACAATGTTTAATGTGTAGTACTAACTACATAAGCCTCTTAAGTCATTTGTCTTGGAAGCAGCATTGTTGTGGGGTGATAGGGGACAAGAGGCTAAACTGCCCTGGATAAGCCTGTGGTGTAGCGGCCTTAGCCCCCTAGTGTGGGAGTTTGGGAGGGAGCACTGGGTCCATGCACCCAGCAATAGGTCCTCCTCACCTCTCCGTCATGATAGGGGATATGTGGTAGTTGATTTTCCAAAATGGCCACCATGCTACACAATGGCAGTGGATGAGGTGACTTCCCCCCCTTTTTGCTATGTAATGCATCTGGAAAAGCTCAATATAAATCTATTATTATGATTTATTATATGGATAATTATTATGTTGAATGACTAAAGTGCAAGCTCGCTGCTTTATAATGTGCCCTATAGACTCACCATGGGACACTCTCACTGCACATGAGCAAAGGCTTTTTTAACAAATTTTTATTTTTTTATTTAGAAATAAAAAGATTTTACGTTTTTCCTCGGTAAAACCCTCGTTTTAAATACACATTTTTGCTTTACAGGTTATTTAGCGCCATAGAAATAAAAAATAAAATCTTTCAAATTGTATTTTTAAAAAGGTTTCTCCTTTATGGATTAAAAACATTTCCCCTTGTACATTCTTATAAAGGTATGTAATGTAATGTGTACGAGGCAGGAGAGTTAAAGAAGTTTAACATTAAGTTTTCTTCTATCTGTGATAAGACTTCTCCAATCTCCAGCGATGGACTGGGTGCCATTATCTTCACCATAATAATGCTTTTTTCATTTGGTTTTCAGTGAGCTTCTTTGATACGGCACCTGTAAGGCACCTAGCTAGCGAACTACTAGTGATTTGTTACAGGTACCTAGCTAGCTAACTACTAGTGATTTGTTACAGGTATCTAGCTAGCTAACTACTAGTGATTTGTTACAGGTACCTAGCTAGCTAACTACTAGTGATTTGTTACAGGTACCTAGCTAGCTAACTACTAGTGATTTGTTACAGGTACCTAGCTAGCTAACTACTAGTGATTTGTTACAGGTACCTAGCTAGCTAACTACTAGTGATTTGTTACAGGTACCTAGCTAGCTAACTACTAGTGATTTGTTACAGGTACCTAGCTAGCTAACTACTAGTGATTTGTTACAGGTACCTAGCTAGCTAACTACTAGTGATTTGTTACAGGTATCTAGCTAGCTAACTACTAGTGATTTGTTACAGGTACCTAGCTAGCTAACTACTAGTGATTTGTTACAGGTACCTAGCTAGCTAACTACTAGTGATTTGTTACAGGTACCTAGCTAGCTAACTACTAGTGATTTGTTACAGGTACCTAGCTAGCTAACTACTAGTGATTTGTTACAGGTATCTAGCTAGCTAACTACTCGCGTTTAATTTCTGCGGGTCATAATCTCCTATACAAACTAACAACACTATGGTAAAATTAAAAGGGGATACCTAGTCAGTTAAACAACTGAATGCATTCAACTGAAATGTCTTCCACATTTAAACCCCTTTGAATCACAGGTAGGCCTAAGTTTGGTGGCAGCATCATTTTTAGAATGTCACCTGTACGTCACAGGTCAATTCACACTATTGAGTCAATAGTTATAGAATGGCAGGATTACTTTCATTGCGACAATATTTGTGTATATCTTGGTCCTTCTGTAGCTCAGTTGGTAGAGCATGGCGCTTGTAACGCCAGGGTAGTGGGTTCGATTCCCTGGACCACCCATATGTAGAATGTATGCACACATGACTGTAAGTCGCTTTGGATAAAAGCGTCTGCTAAATGGCATATATTATTATTATTCTAAAGATGAATCAAAGTGTGTGTGTCTGTGTGTCGTGACAGAGAATGATACTACTGCAATGAACATTGTTTCTTTGTTGATAACATGGCATAACATTTTGTGGTTTTCATTGGCCCCTGAAATTGTAGTTTTTTTTGTCTCTCGCATTGTTTTAAAATGGTTTTTCCTCTTTTCTCCATACTTCCAAAATAAAAAAAAACAGAGTGAAAAACAGACTTATCTTTCTACAAAGTATTGCACATTACAAATTGCAGTTTTGTTGATTAACAGCAAGTTGTTAAACGACGTTACATCCTCAGAAAGTGTGGAGACGGGCTGGTCATTTTTACATTTTACATTTTCGAATACAAAAAGGCAAAAAAATGTGAAAAACAATCAAAGTCAAATCAAAAATAAACGTTTTCTAATTGTATACAACAAAATTTTAAATAAAAATATTCAACGTAATAGAATCAACCAAAGTTTCCATTCACTACGTGGGATTTCACATTTCAACATTTCATTCTAAGAAGAATATCTCTGCATGGTGAAGAATATCTCTGCATGGTGAAGAATATCTCTGCATGGTGAAGAATATCTCTGCATGGTGAAGAATATCTCTGCATGGTGAAGAATATCTCTGCATGATGAAGAATATCTCTGCATTGTGAAGAATATCTCTGCATTGTGAAGAATATCTTTGCATTGTGAAGAATATCTTTGCATGGTGAAGAATATCTTTGCATTGTGAAGAATATCTTTGCATGGTGAAGAATATCTCTGCATGGTGAATCATATCTTTGCATGGTGAAGAATATCTTTGCATGGTGAATCATATCTTTGCATGGTGAAGAATATCTCTGCATGGTGAATCATATCTCTGCATTGTGAATCATAAAAGCTTCAAATCTCAACAGGCTTTTGTGTGAATTGTTTCTGCCTCCTTGAAAAGCTGTACTGATATAATATTTGAAACTAAGCTTAGTGTGAGAAGGCTGCAGGGAGTGGATATTATTAGTTAGTATATTAGTCAATTACTATATTAATCAATTACATCAGAATTACACTGACCTAGCCTACAGCAATTCAATGGAAAGATCTGATTGATAAGAGTTTTGCTTTCATTTGGATGGTTCCTTAATGAGCAATAGTTACTGTATGGGGAGTATACATTAAGTTGTACTTCAATAGTTACTGTATGGGGAGTATACATTAAGTTGTACTTCAATAGTTACTGTATGGTGAGTATACAGTAAGTTGTACTTCAATAGTTACTGTATGGGGAGTATACATTAAGTTGTACTTCAATAGTTACTGTATGGGGAGTATACATTAAGTTGTACTTCAATAGTTACTGTATGGGGAGTATACATTAAGTTGTACTTCAATAGTTACTGTATGGGGAGTATACATTAAGTTGTACTTCAATAGTTACTGTATGGGGAGTATACAGTAAGTTGTACTTCAATAGTTACTGTATGGGGAGTATACATTAAGTTGTACTTCAATAGTTACTGTATGGGGAGTATACATTAAGTTGTACTTCAATAGTTACTGTATGGGAGTATACATTAAGTTGTACTTCAATAGTTACTGTATGGGGAGTATACATTAAGTTGTACTTCAATAGTTACTGTATGGGAGTATACATTAAGTTGTACTTCAATAGTTACTGTATGGGAGTATACATTAAGTTGTACTTCAATAGTTACTGTATGGGGAGTATACATTAAGTTGTACTTCAATAGTTACTGTATGGGGAGTATACATTAAGTTGTACTTCAATAGTTACTGTATGGGGAGTATACATTAAGTTGTACTTCAATAGTTACTGTATGGGGAGTATACAGTAAGTTGTACTTCAATAGTTACTGTATGGTGAGTATACATTAAGTTGTACTTCAATAGTTACTGTATGGTGAGTATACATTAAGTTGTACTTCAATAGTTACTGTATGGGGAGTATACATTAAGTTGTACTTCAATAGTTACTGTATGGGGAGTATACATTAAGTTGTACTTCAATAGTTACTGTATGGGAGTATACATTAAGTTGTACTTCAATAGTTACTGTATGGGGAGTATACATTAAGTTGTACTTCAATAGTTACTGTATGGGGAGTATACATTAAGTTGTACTTCAATAGTTACTGTATGGGGAGTATACATTAAGTTGTACTTCAATAGTTACTGTATGGGGAGTATACATTAAGTTGTACTTCAATAGTTACTGTATGGGGAGTATACATTAAGTTGTACTTCAATAGTTACTGTATGGGGAGTATACATTAAGTTGTACTTCAATAGTTACTGTATGGTGAGTATACAGTAATGTATCATGTCATTATGGCAGGTCCTTTAGACTCCTATCAATCATGGAGCAGACAGACATAAGAGATGGTAAATGCGTTATATAGTGATGCTGTTGTGCTTCTTATTGACTTGCCACGATGTCACGTCCTCTATCTATAGCCAGAAATACGACAAGAGACTAAAACACTGAGAATAAAAGGAAAACCCACTGCATTATTTAAGTGAAAATAATAAAACAGAGACTTTAAACATGTGTTTATGTAGCTACTGTATGCACAGGGATGGATGGATGGTACGTAGCAGTAGTGTCCACACCGATTGTAGTCTAGTCTAAAATGGAGTTGGGCTGACTGTATGTACACAGTACACCGTACAGGGAGGACAGGTCTGTACCTCCACAACCAAGTACAGTTGCTGGCACTAAAATGTTAGGTTGCACTGCAGTATTATATATATATATATACTGGCAAAACAATTGGGTCAAGATGCTCAAGTGCCTTCTAGCAATTGTTTGTCACAAAACCCGGTACAGCAGAAAAGGTACAGGGTTTCATTTTTTGTTTTGTTTTAGTGGCCCGCAACTGTAGATGAGATGTTCTTGGATCCTGAACCCAGCTCAGTAGTGGAGGTACGTTCAGGGTTCAGCTGTAAATTTTACAACAAACATCAACGACAAAACACACTCGACTAATCTCACTGTATACAAGAGGCACCACCTCCACAATATTATCATAACTATAGACATTAGTTAAAGCTGAGAGCAACTAGGTTGATCAAATGTTACAGCTGAAACCACGACACACATTACGTTCTTCCGGGTTTTATACAGCCTTCTTTTTTTTTTCTTTTTTCAAAGTATCCACGCCAAAATAGAGACAGACCACTGATAATTCAACAGGGGGAAATAAGAAGGTATGTCTGATTCTGTTCTTATACGATACTGCTGCTCCATGTGACATGGAGATAAAAATTTTAAAAATGACTTTTAACTTCATCCAATCATAATAACAGTAATATTCTTAACAATAGTTTAATAAAAAAATATTTAAAACATAGACAGGAAACCCAATAATGTAACTTCCTCTGTAGAAAACAAAACAAAAAAAGAACCGTCCTAGTGCAGATACATGTAAACCTGGTCCTACAACTAGTTTAGCGATAATATAGTATAATAACATAGAAAGCGGGTATTTAAAAAAAAAATCTTTCCTCTCACAGAGAGCGCTCACATCATGGTTTCTACAATAGTGTGGGTGGGCTTGATCAGGCCGTTGTTCCCGTTGGGGTCCAGCGGGAAGGCCAGCTCGCAAGCCTTGCCCTTAGAACGGTGGTCGGCTGGACGGGAGCTAGCACCTCCTAGCGGAGCCGCCACAGCCTTGATCCTCTGGAGGGAGAAAAAAAGAAAAGCTCTGTTTAACTTCACAGTAAATACCAATATACAAGTATGATTTTACGACTGTAAGTGTATCTGTCATAGATGGATGGACATGAGACCTCCACAGGGTTCTAGGGGTAGGGGCCAGAGTCTAGGAGTAGGGGTCTAGGAGTAGGGGCCAGTGTCTAGGGGTAGGGGCCAGAGTCTAGGAGTAGGGGTCTAGGAGTAGGGGCCAGAGTCTAGGAGTAGGAGTCTAGGAGTAGGGGCCAGGGTCTAGGGGTAGGGGCCAGGGTTAGGGGTCTAGGAGTAGGGGCCAGGGTCTAGGGGTCTAGGAGTAGGGGCCAGGGTCTAGGGGTAGGGGCCAGAGTCTAGGAGTAGGGGTCTAGGAGTCGGGGCCAGGGTCTAGGAATAGGGGTCTAGGAGTAGGGGCCAGGGTTCTAGGGTTAGGGGTCTAGGAGTAGGGGCCAGGGTCTAGGAGTAGGGGTCTAGTGTTAGGGGTCTAGGAGTAGGGGCCAGGGTCTAGGGGTAGGGGCCAGAGTCTAGTGTTAGGGGTCAGCAGCAAATCACTGCCTTCCTGAAGACAAACAATGTATACGAAATGCTTCAGTCTGGTTTTAGACCCCATCATAGCACTGAGACGGCACTTGTGAAGGTGGTAAATTACATTTTAATGGAATCGGACCGAGGCTCTGCATCTGTCCTCGTGCTCCTAGACCTTAGTGCTGCTTTTGATATCATCAATCACCACATTCTTTTGGAGAGATTGGAAACCCAAATTGGTCTACACGGTCAAGTTCTGTCCTGGTTTAGATCTTATCCGTCGGAAAGATATCAGTTTGTCTCTGTGAATGGTTTGTCCTCTGACAAATCAACTCTAAATTTCGGTGTTCCTCAAGGTTCCGTTTTAGGACCACTATTGTTTTCACTATATATTTTACCTCTTGGGGATGTTATTCGAAAACATAATGTTAACTTTCACTGCTATGCGGATGACACACAGTTCTACATTTAAATGAAACATGGTGAAGCCCCAAAATTGCCCTTGCTAGAAGAATGTGTTTCAGACATAAGGAAGTGGATGGCTGCAAACGTTCTACTTTTACAGAGATGCTTTTACTTTTACAGAGATGCTTGTTCTAGGTCCCAAGAAACAAAGAGATCTTCTGTTGAATCTGACAATTAATCTTAATGGTTGTACAGTCGTCTCAAATAAAACTGTGAAGGACATCGGCGTTACTCTGGACCCTGATCTCTCTCTTGAAGACCATTTCAAGACCATTTCATGGACAGCTTTTTTCCATCTACGTAACATTGCAAAAATCATAAACCTTTTGTCCAAAAATGATGCAGAAAAATTAATCCATGCTTTTGTCACTTCTTGGTTAGACTACTGCAATGCTCTACTTTCCGGCTACCCGGATAAAGCACTAAATAAACTTCAGTTCGTGCTAAATACGGCTGCTAGAATCCTGACTAGAACCCAAAAAATTGATCATATTACTCCGGTGCTAGCCACTCTACACTGGCTTCCTGTCAAAGCAAGGGCTGATTTCAAGGTTTTACTGCTAACCTACAAAGCATTACATGGGCTTGCTCCTACCTATCTCTCTGATTTGGTCCTGCCGTACATACCTACACGTACGCTACGATCACAAGACGCAGCTCTCCTAATTGTCCCTAGAATTTCTAAGCAAACAGCTGGAGGCAGGGCTTTCTCCTATAGAGCTCAATTTTTATGGAACGGTCTGCCTACCCATGTCAGAGACGCAAACTCGGTCTCAACCTTTAAGTCTTTGCTGAAGACTCATCTCTTCAGTGGGTCATATGATTGAGTGTAGTCTGGCCCAGGAGTGGGAAGGTGAACGGAAAGGCTCTGGAGCAACGAACCGCCCTTGCTGTCTCTGCCTGGCCGGTTCCCCTCTTTCCACTGTGATTCTCTGCCTCTAACCCTATTAGTCACTGGCTTACTGGGGCTCTCTCATGCCGTCCCTGGAAGAGGTGAGTCACCTGAGTGGGTTGATTCACTGATGTGGTCATCCTGTCTGGGTTGGCGCACCCCCTTGGGTTGTGCCATGGTGGAGATCTTTGTGGGCTATACTCAGCCTTGTCTCAGGATGGTAAATTGATGGTTAGAGATATCCCTCTAGTGGTGTTGGGGCTGTGCTTTGGCAAAGTGGGTGGAGTTATATCCTTCCTGTTTGGCCCTGTCCAGGGGTGTCCTTGGATGGGGCCACAGTGTCTCCTGACCCCTCCTGTCTCAGCCTCCAGTAATTATGCTGCAGTAGTTTATGTGTCGGGGGGCTAGGGTCAGTTTGTTATATCTGGAGTACTTCTCCTGTCCTATTCGGTGTCCTGTGTGAATCTATGTGTGCGTTCTCTAATTCTCTCCTTCTCTCTTTCTCTCTTTCTCTCTCTCTCGGAGGACCTGAGCCCTAGGACCATGCCCCAGGACTACCTGACATGATGACTCCTTGTTGTCCCCAGTCCACCTGGCCGTGCTGCTGCTCCAGTTTCAACTGTTCTGCCTTATTATTATTCGACCATGCTGGTAATTTATGAACATTTGAACATCTTGGCCATGTTCTGTTATAATCTCCACCTGGCACAGCCAGAAGAGGACTGGCCACCCCACATAGCCTGGTTCCTCTTTAGGTTTCTTCCTAGGTTTTGGCCTTTCTAGGGAGTTTTTCCTAGCCACCGTGCTTCTACACCTGCATTGCTTGCTGTTTGGGGTTTTAGGCTGGGTTTCTGTACAGCACTTTGAGATATCAGCTGATGTACGAAGGGCTATATAAATACATTTGATTTGATTTAGGAGTAGGGGCCAGATTCTAGGGTGAGGGGTCTAGGAGTAGGGGCCAGGGTTCTAGGGTTAGGGGTCTAGGCGTAGGGGCCAGAGTCTAGGGTTAGTGGTCTAGGAGAAGGAGCCAGAGTCTAGGGTTAGGGGTCTAGGAGAAGGAGCCAGAGTCTAGGGTTAGGGGTCTAGGAGAAGGAGCCAGATTCTAGGGTTAGGGGTCTAGGAGTAGGGGCCAGAGTCTAGGGTTAGGGGTCTAGGAGTAGGGTCCAGTGTCTAGCGTTAGGGGTCTAGGAGTAGGGGTCTAGGGGTAGGGGTCTAGGAGTAGGGGCCAGGGTCTAGGGTTAGGGGCCAGAGTCTAGGGTGAGGGGTCTAAGGAGAAGGGGCCGGAGTCTAGGGTTAGGGGTCTAGGAGTAGGGGCCAGGGTTCTAGGGTTAGGGGCCAGCGTTTAAGGTTAGTGGTCTAGGAGTAGGGGCCAGTGTCTAGGGTTAGGTGTCTAGGAGTAGGGGTCTATGGGTAGGGGTCTAGGAGTAGGGGCCAGAGTCTAGGGTTAGGGGTCTAGGAGTAGGGGCCAGTGTCTAGGGTTAGGGGTCTAGGAGTAGGGGTCTATGGGTAGGGGTCTAGGAGTAGGGGCCAGAGTCTACGGGTAGGGGTCTAGGAGTAGGGACCAGAGTCTAGGGGTAGGAGCCTATGGATAGGGACCAGGGCCTAAGGGTATGGGAATAGGGGTAGGGCCAAGGGGGTAGGAGCTCGGGGCCAGGGTCTATATATTAGATGCACTATTGTAAAGTGGCTGTTCCACTGGATGTCATAAGGTGAATGCACCAATTTGTAAGTCGCTCTGGATAAGAGCGTCTGCTAAATGACTTAAATGTAATGTAAATGTATATGGATTAAATACTGACCTCTATGAGTGGTCCATCGGACTGGATGATCTTGATGACCACCACCATAGGAATACAGATCATAGAAGCCAGGGCCAGAGTCCAGCCCACACCGATGGACCAGTCGGGGTACTCGTAGACCTTGTTGTACGTCAAAGGTTTATATTTGACCAAGGAGAAAATGAAGCAACCCTGGAGACAAACAGCAATGGAAATCAGAATCACCTTTATTCTCAAAATACATTATCATCTGTCTGTATATCATGTTTATCGTCTGTCTGTACATCCTGTTGATCATCTGTCTGTACATCCTGTTGATCATCTGTCTGTACATCCTGTTGATCATCTGTCTATATATCCTGTTGATCATCTGTCTATATATCCTGTTTATCATCTGTCTATATATCCTGTTTATCATCTGTCTATATATCCTATTTATCATCTGTCTATATATCCTATTTATCATCTGTCTGTACATCCTGTTGATCATCTGTCTATATATCCTGTTTATCATCTGTCTATATATCCTGTTTATCATCTGTCTATATATCCTGTTTATCATCTGTCTATATATCCTATTTATCATCTGTCTGTACATCCTGTTGATCATCTGTCTGTACATCCTGTTGATCATCTGTCTGTATATCCTGTTTATCATCTGTATATCCTGTTTATCATCTGTGGTGTGGCAGCACCATTTCACCAAGTCAAATTCCTGTACATGCAAAACAGTATATACAGACAGATGATAAACAGGATATACAGACAGAAGTTAAACAGGATATACAGATGATAAACAGGATATATAGATGATAAACAGGATATACAGATGATAAACAGGATATACAGATGATAAACAGGATATATAGATGATAAACAGGATATACAGATGATAAACAGGATATATAGATGATAAACAGGATATATAGATGATAAACAGGATATACAGATGATAAACAGGATATATAGATGATAAACAGGATATACAGATGATAAACAGGATATACAGATGATATACAGATGATAAACAGGATATATAGATGATAAACAGGATATACAGATGATAAACAGGATATATAGATGATATACAGGATATACAGATGATAAACAGGATATATAGATGATAAACAGGATATACAGATGATAAACAGGATATACAGATGATATACAGATGATAAACAGGATATATAGATGATAAACAGGATATACAGATGATAAACAGGATATATAGATGATAAACAGGATATACAGATGATAAACAGGATATACAGATGATATACAGATGATAAACAGGATATATAGATGATAAACAGGATATACAGATGATATACAGATGATAAACAGGATATATAGATGATAAACAGGATATACAGATGATAAACAGGATATATAGATGATAAACAGGATATACAGATGATAAACAGGATATACAGATGATATACAGATGATAAACAGGATATACAGATGATAAACAGGATATATAGATGATAAACAGGATATATAGATGATAAACAGGATATACAGATGATAAACAGGATATATAGATGATAAACAGGATATATAGATGATAAACAGGATATATAGATGATAAACAGGATATACAGATGATATACAGATGATAAACAGGATATACAGATGATAAACAGGATATATAGATGATAAACAGGATATATAGATGATAAACAGGATATACAGATGATAAACAGGATATACAGATGATAAACAGGATATACAGATGATAAACAGGATATATAGATGATAAACAGGATATATAGATGATAAACAGGATATATAGATGATAAACAGGATATACAGATGATATACAGATGATAAACAGGATATATAGATGATAAACAGGATATATAGATGATAAACAGGATATATAGATGATAAACAGGATATACAGATGATAAACAGGATATACAGATGATATACAGATGATAAACAGGATATATAGATGATAAACAGGATATACAGATGATATACAGATGATAAACAGGATATATAGATGATAAACAGGATATATAGATGATAAACAGGATATACAGATGATATACAGATGATAAACAGGATATATAGATGATAAACAGGATATACAGATGATATACAGATGATAAACAGGATATATAGATGATAAACAGGATATATAGATGATATACAGATGATATATAGATGATAAACAGGATATACAGATGATAAACAGGATATACAGATGATATACAGATGATAAACAGGATATATAGATGATAAACAGGATATACAGATGATATACAGATGATAAACAGGATATATAGATGATAAACAGGATATATAGATGATAAACAGGATATACAGATGATATACAGATGATAAACAGGATATATAGATGATAAACAGGATATACAGATGATATACAGATGATAAACAGGATATATAGATGATAAACAGGATATATAGATGATATACAGATGATATATAGATGATAAACAGGATATATAGATGATATACAGATGATAAACAGGATATATAGATGATAAACAGGATATACAGATGATAAACAGGATATACAGATGATAAACAGGATATGCAGATGATAAACAGGATATACAGACAGATGATCAACAGGATATACAGACAGATGATCAACAGGATATACAGACAGATGATAAACAGGATATGCATGTAGAACTTTACACAAATAACATGTGGCATGTACACTGTGTACACTGTAAGCTAAGAATAACAAGCTATAGCTTGTAAAGCGACATAAGGGAGGATTGATGAATTTCTGATAACTCATATTATCCATTGTCTGACAATCAGGAAACGGTTGGGTCTTGGTTTATGTATATATGCCATTTAGCAGACGCTTTTATCCAAAGCGACTTACAGTCATGTGTGCATACATTCTACGTATGGGTGGTCCCAGGGATCGAACCCACTACCCTGGCGTTACAAGCGCCATGCTCTACCAACTGAGCTACAGAAGGACCACGTAATGGACAGTTTGTTCTGAATAGGGCTGTGGTGGTCAGGGGATTCTTCCTTATGGGCGTGTTGTCGGGTTAACAGTTGTGAAACTCGTCTGGCTGTTCTTCAGTGGGCTCCTTCACTCAGGAGCGTGACACTGCCGTTTCTGCTTGTTCGGACTGAAGTTAGTCAGCTGGTGATTGTCAAGCAAATAACTGTCGGTCTCACGGTAATTGACTGTTAATTAACATAAACACAGAATTAACATAAACGGTGAATTAACATAAACACCTAATAAACATAAACACGTAATTAACATAAACTCATAATTAACATAAACACATAATTAACATAAACACATCTCCTGGCTTCCACATGTAACCTACAAGACACTGATGCAGACCTTTGGAACATCTACATGTTAAAACATCTAATAAATCCATGTCATATATCCTACACCTTCACAATAAATCCATGTAATATAGACTACACCTTCACAATAAATCCATGTAATATAGACTACACCTTCACAATAAATCCATGTAATATAGTCTACACCTTCACAATAAATCCATGTAATATAGTCTACACCTTCACAATAAATCCATGTAATATAGACTACACCTTCACAATAAATCCATGTAATATAGTCTACACCTTCACAATAAATCCATGTAATATAGTCTACACCTTCACAATAAATCCATGTAATATAGTCTACACCTTCACAATAAATCCATGTAATATAGTCTACCTACACCATCACAATAAATCCATGTAATATAGTCTACCTACACCATCACAATAAATCCATGTAATATAGTCTACACCTTCACAATAAATCCATGTAATATATCCTACAACATCACAATAAATCCATTATTTATTTTAGACCGGTCTAAAGAAACATGATGTGAAGAGCGTGTAGTCTATTTCAGAAGAACAGAATAGCATATTCTGAGTTGTCCTTATTTTAAGGCCCTGATGTGGTTAAACTAAAATCGCTTAACTTATTTGATTTTTTAGTAGGTGATAAGAATAACAGAAACAGAGTTTATTCAAGTCCAAACAGGGAAAACAGAAATCTCTAGTCAATCGCCACAGAATCAAATCAGAGAGCTCACACGCAGCATCTGATGAAGGCAAAAAACACGACAGGACAGGGCGAAACACAATCACAGCATGGTGAATCGGGACAGGAACGGAACACAAAGGAATAAAAGGGCCAGGGAAAGGATCGGGAACAGGTGTGGGAAGACTTCACTCACGATAGAGAGAGGAGAGAGATAGAGAGAGGGAAAGAACCTAATAAGACCAGCAGGGGGAAACGAATAGAAGGAAAAGCAAAATGACAAGATGATATAAGACAAAACATGACCTAGTAAAACTGACTATTATCCTACGCTGAGCTTCCTAGTAAAACTGACTACGATCCTCGGCGATGTCATCTACAAAATGGCTTCCAACACTCTACTCAGCAAACTGGATGCAGTCTATCACAGTGCCATCCGTTTTGTCACTAAAGCACCTTATACCACCCACCACTGCGACTTGTATGCTCTAGTCGGCTGGCCCTCACTACATATTCGTCGCCAGACCCACTGGCTCCAGGTCATCTACAAGTCCATGCTAGGTAAAGCTCCGCCTTATCTCAGTTCACTGGTCACGATGGCAACACCCATCCGTAGCACGCGCTCCAGCAGGTGTATCTCACTGATCATCCCTAAAGCCAACACATCATTTGGCCGCCTTTCGTTCCAGTACTCTGCTGCCTGTGACTGGAACGAATTGCAAAAATCGCTGAAGTTGGAGACTTTTATCTCCCTCACCAACTTCAAACATCAGCTATCCGAGCAGCTAACCGATCGCTGCAGCTGTACATAGTCTATAGGAAAATAGCCCACCCATTTTCACCTACCTCATTCCCATACTGTTTTTATACTGTTTTTATTTATTTATTTTTCTGCTCTTTTGCACACTAATATCTCCACCTGTACATGACCATCTGATCATTTATCACTCCAGTGTTAATCTGCAAAATTGTATTATTCGCCTACCTCCTCATGCCTTTTGCACACATTGTATATAGACTGCCCATGTTTTCTACTGTGTTATTGACTTGTTAATTGTTTATTCCATGTGTAACTCTGTGTTGTCTGTTCACACTGCTATGCTTTATCTTGGCCAGGTCGCAGTTGCAAATGAGAACTTGTTCTCAACTAGCCTACCTGGTTAAATAAAGGTGAAATAAAAAAATAAATAAAAATGAAAGAAACAGTAACCATACAAATTGCACTGTTGGTTAGAGGGTTAGGGTAAGTCAGCATTTCACTGTAAGGTCTACTACACCTGTTGTATTCAGCATTTCACTGTAAGGTCTACTACACCTGTTGTATTCAGCATTTAACTGTAAGGTCTACTACACCTGTTGTATTCAGCATTTCACTGTAAGGTCTACTACACCTGTTGTATTCAGCATTTCACTGTAAGGTCTACTACACCTGTTGTATTCAGCATTTCACTGTAAGGTCTACTACACCTGTTGTATTCAGCATTTCACTGTAAGGTCTACTACACCTGTTGTATTCAGCATTTCACTGTAAGGTCTACTACACCTGTTGTATTCAGTATTTCACGTAAGGTCTACTACACCTGTTCTATTCAGCATTTCACTGTAAGGTCTACTACACCTGTTGTATTCAGCATTTCACTGTAAGGTCTACTACACCTGTTGTATTCAGCATTTCACTGTAAGGTCTACTACACCTGTTGTATTCAGCATTTCACTGTATTTCAGGTCTACTACACCTGTTGTATTCAGCATTTCACTGTAAGGTCTACTACACCTGTTGTATTCAGCATTTCACTGTAAGGTCTACTACACCTGTTGTATTCAGCATTTCACTGTAAGGTCTACTACACCTGTTGTATTCAGCATTTCACTGTAAGGTCTACTACACCTGTTGTATTCAGCATTTCAGTGTGAGGTCTACTACACCTGTTGTATTCAGTATTTCACGTAAGGTCTACTACACCTGTTGTATTCAGCATTTCACTGTGAGGTCTACCACACCTGTTGTATTCAGCATTTCACTGTAAGGTCTACTACACCTGTTGTATTCAGCATTTCACTGTAAGGTCTACTACACCTGTTGTATTCAGCATTTCACTGTAAGGTCTACTACACCTGTTGTATTCAGCATTTCACTGAGGTCTACTACACCTGTTGTATTCAGTATTTCACTGTAAGTTCTACTACACCTGTTGTATTCAGCATTTCACTGTAAGGTCTACTACACCTGTTGTATTCAGCATTTCACTGTGAGGTCTACTACACCTGTTGTATTCAGCATTTCACTGTAAGGTCTACTACACCTGTTGTATTCAGCATTTCACTGTAAGGTCTACTACACCTGTTGTATTCAGCATTTAACTGTAAGGTCTACTACACCTGTTGTATTCAGCATTTCACTGTAAGGTCTACTACACCTGTTGTATTCAGCATTTCACTGTAAGGTCTACTACACCTGTTGTATTCAGCATTTCACTGTAAGGTCTACTACACCTGTTGTATTCAGCATTTCACTGTAAGGTCTACTACACCTGTTGTATTCAGCATTTCATTGTAAGGTCTACTACACATGTTGTATTCAGCATTTCACTGTGAGGTCTACTACACCTGTTGTATTCAGCATTTCACTGTAATGTCTACTACACCTGTTGTATTCAGCATTTCACTGTAAGGTCTACTACACCTGTTGTATTCAGCATTTCACTGTAAGGTCTACTACACCTGTTGTATTCAGCATTTCACTGTAAGGTCTACTACACCTGTTGTATTCGGCGCACGTGACAAATACACTTTTGATTTGATTTGATCTGCCATTCCCTTCAAACAAACACCTATTGTTTCATGAATGTTGGGGAACATTTAAAAAAAAAATGTAAACAATTATTTGCCGAAATTGATAATAAGGCTACTGCCATATCAAATGATCGTGTCAACCACCACCACAATAACATCAGGGCCGTCAGTAATATACATTCATAAACATATACTCTCTTCAAATTCTCTCTCATTCCCTCTCATTCTCCTCAAATGATCCTCAGTCTCCCCTTTTAGTTCGTCTCATGAGAACAATTAGCAATGTGTTTTCTGGTCGTTAAGGGGATTAATTGAGATTAGTCTAAAGACGGAGCCAAGCACCACATTTACCAAATGCCTCAACCGTTTTAATCCAGCGCCGAACACACAGTTTTACCCCCAGCCATCTGTTAGTTTCCCTTTAATCTCCAAGGACACAGGGCAACACGGGAGTGAAATGTGACCTTACAGAGAAACGATAGGGTTTTAGAGAGGGAGACCTGGCAACTGTTGTTATGCAAATTATCCTAAAACCCCTCATCCCACCACCCAATTTAAGACCCTAGTCCTAAAGCTCTGATAGGAACTGGTCTACTGTTTAACTCTCCTCACACACTCCCCCCGCTCCTCTCGTTCCTCTCCCCTCCTCTCATCCAGTCTTCTCCCTGTCTTCTCTCCCCCCCCTCTCATCCAGCCTTCTCCTCTCTTTTCTCCCCTCCTCTCATCCAGTCTTCTCTCTTCTCTCCCCTCCTCTCATCGTCTTCTCCTCTCTTCTCCCCCCCTCTCATCCAGTCTTCTCCTCTCTTCTCTCCCCTCCTCTCATCCAGTCTTCTCTTTTCTCTCCCCCCTCTCATCCAGCCTTCTCCTCTCTTCTCTCCCGTCCTCTCATCCAGTCTTCTCCTCTCTTCTCTCCCCTCCTCCAGTCTTCTCCTCTCTTCTCTCCCGTCCTCTCATCCACTCTTCTCTTCTCTCCCCTCCTCTCATTCAGTCTTCTCCTCTGTTATCTCCCCTCCTCTCATCCAGTCCTCTCCTCACTTCTCTTCTCTCCTCTCATCCAATCTTCTCGTCTCTTCTCTCCCCCTCTCATCCAGTCTTCTCCTCTCTTCTCTTCTCTCCTCTCATCCAATATTCTCCTCTCTTCTCTCCCCCCCTCTCATCCAGCCTTCTCCTCTCTTCTCTCCCGTCCTCACATCCAGTCTTCTCCTCTCTTCTCTCCCCTCCTCTCATCCAGTCTTCTCCTCTGTTATCTCCCCTCCTCTCATCCAATCGTCTCCTCTCTTCTCTCCCCCCTCTCATCCAGTCTTCTCCTCTCTTCTCTCCCCTCCTCTCATCCAGTCTTCTCCTCTCTTCTCTCCCGTCCTCTCATCCAGTCTTCTCCTCTCGTTCCTCTAACCTCCTCTCATCCAGTCTTCTCCTCTCTTCTCTCCCATCCTCTCATCCAGTCTTCTCTTCTCTCCGCTCCTCTCATCCAGTCTTCTCCTCTCTTCTCTCCCGTCCTCTCATCCACTCTTCTCTTCTCTCCCCTCCTCTCATTCAGTCTTCTCCTCTGTTCTCTCCCCTCCTCTCATCCAGTCTTCTTCTCTCTTCTCTCCCCTCCTCTCATCCAGTCTTCTCCTCTCTTCTCTCCTCTCATCCAGTCTTCTCCTCTCTTCTCTCCTCTCATCCAGTCTTCTCCTCTCTTCTCTCCTCTCATCCAGTCTTCTTCTCTCTTCTCTCCCCTCCTCTCATCCAGTCTTCTCCTCTCTTCTCTCCTCTCATCCAGTCTTCTCCTCTCTTCTCTCCTCTCATCCAGTCTTCTCCTCTCTTCTCTCCTCTCATCCAGTCTTCTCTTCTGTTCTCTCCCCTCCTCTCATCCAGTCTTTGCCTCTCTTCTCTCTCTCTTCTCCTCCTCTTCTCCCTCTCCCTCTTCCTCTCAGCAGGCAAGTTTCAAGTGTTTATTGTCACGTGCACTAGTACAGTGAAAGGCCTTTCTTGCTTTTTCCCAACAATGCTGTATTAATATCAGTTGTATTATAATATTTATTTTTAATAAAAGTCAAGTAGAACAAAAACACACGAAAAATTGAAATAAGAAGAACAGGAGAAAGTAAGTAAGCTACATAAAGGGTCAGTTACAGGGACAGTTCCAGGGTCAGTAGCTATATAAAGGGTCAGTAGCTATATAAAGGGTCAGTAGCTATATAAAGGGTCAGTTACAGGGACAGTTCCAGGGTCAGTAGCTATATAAAGGGTCAGTAGCTATATAAAGGGTCAGTAGCTATATACAGGGTCAGTTACAGGGACAGTTCCAGGGTCAGTAGCTATATAAAGGGTCAGTTACAGGGACAGTTCCAGGGTCAGTAGCTATATACAGGGTCAGTTACAGGGACAGTTCCAGGGTCAGTAGCTATATAAAGGGTCAGTAGCTATATAAAGGGTCAGTTACAGGGACAGTTACAGGGTCAGTAGCTATATAAAGGGTCAGTAGCTATATAAAGGGTCAGTAGCTATATACAGGGTCAGTTACAGGGACAGTTCCAGGGTCAGTAGCTATATAAAGGGTCAGTAGCTATATACAGGGTCAGTTACAGGGACAGTTCCAGGGTCAGTAGCTATATAAAGGGTCAGTAGCTATATAAAGGGTCAGTAGCTATATAAAGGGTCAGTAGCTATATAAAGGGTCAGTAGCTATATAAAGGGTCAGTAGCTATATAAAGGGTCAGTAGCTATATAAAGGGTCAGTAGCTATATAAAGGGTCAGTTACAGGGACAGTTACAGGGTCAGTAGCTATATAAAGGGTCAGTAGCTATATACAGGGTCAGTAGCTATATACAGGGTCAGTTACAGGGTCAGTTCCAGGGTCAGTAGTTATATACAGGGTCAGTTCCAGGGTCAGTAGCTACATAAAGGGTCAGTTACAGGGACAGTTCCAGGGTCAGTAGCTATATACAGGGTCAGTAGCTATATACAGGGTCAGTTACAGGGACAGTTCCAGGGTCATTAGCTATATACAGGGTCAGTTACAGGGACAGTTCCAGGGTCAGTAGCTATATACAGGGTCAGTAGCTATATACAGGGTCAGTTACAGGGACAGTTCCAGGGTCAGTAGCTATATACAGGGTCAGTAACTATATACAGGGTCAGTTACAGGGACAGTTCCAGGGTCAGTAGCTATATACAGGGTCAGTAACTATATACAGGGTCAGTTCCAGGGTCAGTAGCTATATACAGGGACAGTTCCAGGGTCAGTAACTATATAAAGGGTCAGTAGCTATATACAGGGTCAGTAGCTATATACAGGGTCAGTAGCTATATACAGGGTCAGTTCCAGGGTCAGTAGCTATATACAGGGTCAGTAGCTATATACAGGGTCAGTTACAGGGTCAGTTCCAGGGTCAGTAGCTATATACAGGGTCAGTTACAGGGTCAGTTCCAGGGTCAGTAGCTATATACAGGGTCAGTAGCTATATACAGGGTCAGTTCCAGGGTCAGTAGCTATATACAGGGTCAGTTCCAGGGTCAGTAGCTATATACAGGGTCAGTAGCTATATACAGGGTCAGTAGCTATATACAGGGTCAGTTACAGGGTCAGTTCCAGGGTCAGTAGTTATATACAGGGACAGTTACAGGGTCAGTTCCAGGGTCAGTAGTTATATACAGGGTCAGTTACAGGGACAGTTCCAGGGTCAGTAGTTATATACAGGGTCAGTAGTTATATACAGGGTCAGTTCCAGGGTCAGTAGTTATATACAGGGTCAGTTACAGGGACAGTTCCAGGGTCAGTAGCTATATACAGGGTCAGTAGCTATATACAGGGTCAGTTACAGGGACAGTTCCAGGGTCAGTAGCTATATACAGGGTCAGTAGCTATATACAGGGTCAGTTACAGGGACAGTTCCAGGGTCAGTAGCTATATACAGGGTCAGTAGCTATATACAGGGTCAGTTACAGGGACAGTTCCAGGGTCAGTAGCTATATACAGGGTCAGTAACTATATACAGGGTCAGTTCCAGGGTCAGTAGCTATATACAGGGACAGTTCCAGGGTCAGTAACTATATAAAGGGTCAGTAGCTATATACAGGGTCAGTAGCTATATACAGGGTCAGTTCCAGGGTCAGTAGCTATATACAGGGTCAGTAGCTATATACAGGGTCAGTTACAGGATCAGTTCCAGAGTCAGTAGCTATATACAGGGTCAGTAGCTATATACAGGGTCAGTTACAGGGTCAGTTCCAGGGTCAGTAGCTATATACAGGGTCAGTAGCTATATACAGGGTCAGTTCCAGGGTCAGTAGCTATATACAGGGTCAGTTCCAGGGTCAGTAGCTATATACAGGGTCAGTAGCTATATACAGGGTCAGTAGCTATATAAA
Organism: Oncorhynchus gorbuscha; assembly: GCF_021184085.1. NCBI lineage: Eukaryota > Metazoa > Chordata > Actinopteri > Salmoniformes > Salmonidae > Oncorhynchus > Oncorhynchus gorbuscha. The sequence continues at coordinate 75,931,717 of NC_060190.1, read as the reverse complement.
TCAAATCAAATCAAATTTTATTTGTCACATACACATGGTTAGCAGATGTTAATGTGAGTGTAGCGAAATGCTTGTGCTTCTAGTTCCGACAATGCAGTGATAACCAACAAGTAATCTAACTAACAATTCCAAAACTACTGTCTTATACACAGTGTAAGGGGATAAGGAACATGTACATAAGGATATATGAATGAGTGATGGTACAGAGCAGCATACAGTAGATGGTATCGAGTACAGTATATACATATGAGATGAGTGTGTAGACAAAGTAAACAAAGTGGCATAGTTAAAGTGGCTAGTGATACATGTGTTACATAAGGATGCAGTCGATGATGTAGAGTACAGTATATACATATGCATATGAGATGAATAATGTAGGGTAAGTAACATTATATAAGGTAGCATTGTTTAAAGTGGCTAGTGATATATTTACATCATTTCCCATCAATTCCCATTATTAAAATGGCTGGAGTTGGGTCAGTGTCAATGACAGTGTGTTGGCAGCAGCCACTCAGTGTTAGTGGTGGCTGTATAAACAGTCTGATGGCCTTGAGATAGAAGCTGTTTTTCACCTTCGCCTTCTGGATGATAGCGGGGTGAACAGGCAGTGGTTCGGGTGGTTGATGTCCTTGATGATCTTTATGGCCTTCCTGTAACAACGGGTGGTGTAGGTGTCCTGGAGGGCAGGTAGTTTGCCCCGGGTGATGCGTTGTGCAGTCCTCACTACCCTCTGGAGAGCCTTACGGTTGAGGGCGGAGCAGTTGCCGTACCAGGCGGTGATACAGCCCGCCAGGATGCTCTCGATTGTGCATCTGTAGAGGTTTGTGAGTGCTTTTGGTGACAAGCCGAATTTCTTCAGCCTCCTGAGGTTGAATAGGCGCTGCTGCGCCTTCTTCACGACGCTGTCAGTGTGAGTGGACCAATTCAGTTTGTCTGTGATGTGTATGCCGAGGAACTTAAAACTAGCTACCCTCTCCACTACTGTTCCATCGATGTGGATAGGGGGTGTTCCCTCTGCTGTTTCCTGAAGTCCACAATCATCTCCTTAGTTTTGTTGACGTTGAGTGTGAGGTTATTTTCCTGACACCACACTCCGAGGGCCCTCACCTCCTCCCTGTAGGCCGTCTCGTCGTTGTTGGTAATCAAGCCTACCACTGTTGTGTCGTCCGCAAACTTGATGATTGAGTTGGAGGCGTGCGTGGCCACGCAGTCGTGGGTGAACAGGGAGTACAGGAGAGGGCTCAGAACGCACCCTTGTGGTGCCCCCGTGTTGAGGATCAGCGGGGAGGAGATGTTGTTGCCTACCCTCAACACCTGGGGGCGGCCCGTCAGGAAGTCCAGTACCCAGTTGCACAGGGCGGGGTCGAGACCCAGGGTCTCGAGCTTGATGACGAGCTTGGAGGGTACTATGGTGTTGAATGCCGAGCTGTAGTCGATGAACAGCATTCTCACATAGGTATTCCTCTTGTCCAGGTGGGTTAGGGCAGTGTGCAGTGTGGTTGAGATTGCATCGTCTGTGGACCTATTTGGGCGGTAAGCAAATTGGAGTGGGTCTAGGGTGTCAGGTAGGGTGGAGGTGATATGGTCCTTGACTAGTCTCTCAAAGCACTTCATGATGACGGAAGTGAGTGCTACGGGGCGGTAGTCGTTTAGCTCAGTTACCTTAGCTTTCTTGGGAACAGGAACAATGGTGGCCCTCTTGAAGCATGTGGGAACAGCAGACTGGTATAGGGATTGATTGAATATGTCCGTAAACACACCGGCCAGCTGGTCTGCGCATGCTCTGAGGGCGCGGCTGGGGATGCCGTCTGGGCCTGCAGCCTTGCGAGGGTTAACACGTTTAAATGTCTTACTCACCTCGGCTGCAGTGAAGGAGAGACCGCATGTTTCCGTTGCAGGCCGTGTCAGTGGCACTGTATTGTCCTCAAAGCGGGCAAAAAGTTATTTAGTCTGCCTGGGAGCAAGACATCCTGGTCCGTAACTGGGCTGGATTTCATCTTGTAGTCCGTGATTGACTGTAGACCCTGCCACATGCCTCTTATGTCTGAGCCATTGAATTGAGATTCCACTTTGTCTCTGTACTGACGCTTAGCTTGTTTAATAGCCTTACGGAGGGAATAGCTGCACTGTTTGTATTCAGTCATGTTGCCAGACACCTTGCCCTGATTAAAAGCAGTGGTTCGCGCTTTCAGTTTCACGCGAATGCTGCCATCAATCCACGGTTTCTGGTTAGGGAATGTTTTTATCGTTGCTATGGGAACGACATCTTCGACGCACGTTCTAATGAACTCGCACACCGAATCAGCGTATTCGTCAATATTCCCATCTGACGCAATACGAAACATGTCCCAGTCCACGTGATGGAAGCAGTCTTGGAGTGTAGAGTCAGCTTGGTCTGACCAGCGTTGGACAGACCTCAGCGTGGGAGCCTCTTGTTTTAATTTCTGCCTGTAGGCAGGGATCAGCAAAATGGAGTCGTGGTCAGCTTTTCCGAAAGGGGGCGGGGCAGGGCCTTATATGCGTCGCGGAAGTTAGAGTAACAATGATCCAAGGTTTTACCACCCCTGGTTGCGCAATCGATATGCTGATAAAATTTAGGGAGTCTTGTTTTCAGATTGGCTTTGTTAAAATCCCCAGCTACAATGAATGCAGCCTCCGGATAAATGTTTTCCAGTTTGCAAAGAGTTAAATAAAGTTCGTTCAGAGCCATCGATGTGTCTGCTTGGGGGGGGGATATATACGGCTGTGATTATAATCGAAGAGAATTCTCTTGGAAGATAATGCGGTCTACATTTGATTGTGAGGAATTCTAAATCAGGTGAACAGAAGGATTTGAGTTCCTGTATGTTTCCTTCATCACACCATGTCCCGTTAGTCATGAGGCATACGCCCCCGCCACTCTTCTTACCAGAGAGATGTTTGTTTCTGTCGGCGCGATGCGTGGAGAAACCCGTTGGCTGCACCGCCCTGGATAGCGTTTTCCCAGTGAGCCATGTCTCCGTAAAGCAAAGAACGTTGCAGTCTCTAATGTCCCTCTGGAATGCCACCCTTGCTCGGATTTCATCAACCTTGTTGTCGAGAGACTGGACATTGGCAAGAAGAATACTGGGAAGTGGTGCGCGATGTGCCCTTTTTCGGAGTCTGACCAGAACACCGCCGCGTTTCCCTCTTTTTCGGAGTCGTTTCCTTGGGTCGCTGCATGCGATCCATTCCGTTGTCCTGTTTGTAAGGCAGAACTCAGGATCCGCGTCGCGGAAAACATATTCTTGGTCGTACTGATGGTGAGTTGACGCTGATCTTATATTCAGTAGTTCTTCTCGACTGTATGTAATGAAACCTAAGATGACCTGGGGTACTAATGTAAGAAATAACACGTAAAAAAAACAAAAACTGCATAGTTTCCTAGGAACGCGAAGCGAGGCGGCCATCTCAGTCGGCGCCGGAAGTAAACAGCGTCAGTTACAGGGTCAGTTCCAGGGTCAGTAGTTATATACAGGGACAGTTACAGGGTCAGTTCCAGGGTCAGTAGTTATATACAGGGTCAGTAGTTATATACAGGGACAGTTACAGGGTCAGTTCCAAGGTCATTAGCTATATACAGGGTCAGTAGCTATATACAGGTTCAGTTACAGGGTCAGTTCCAGGGTCAGTAGCTATATACAGGGTCAGTTCCAGGGTCAGTAGCTATATACAGGGTCAGTTACAGGGTCAGTTCCAGGGTCAGTAGTTATATACAGGGACAGTTCCAGGGTCAGTAACTATATACAGGGTCAGTTCCAGGGTCAGTAGCTATATACAGGGACAGTTCCAGGGTCAGTAGCTATATACAGGGTCAGTAGCTATATATAGGGTCAGTAGCTATATACAGGGTCAGTTCCAGGGTCAGTAGCTATATACAGGGTCAGTAGCTATATACAGGGTCAGTTACAGGGTCAGTTCCAGGGTCAGTAGCTATATACAGGGTCAGTAGCTATATACAGGGTCAGTTCCAGGGTCAGTAGCTATATACAGGGTCAGTAGCTATATACAGGGTCAGTAGCTATATACAGGGTCAGTTACAGGGTCAGTTCCAGGGTCAGTAGTTATATACAGGGTCAGTAGTTATATACAGGGACAGTTACAGGGTCAGTTCCAAGGTCATTAGCTATATACAGGGTCAGTAGCTATATACAGGTTCAGTTACAGGGTCAGTTCCAGGGTCAGTAGCTATATACAGGGTCAGTTCCAGGGTCAGTAGCTATATACAGGGTCATTTACAGGGTCAGTTCCAGGGTCAGTAGTTATATACAGGGACAGTTCCAGGGTCAGTAACTATATACAGGGTCAGTTCCAGGGTCAGTAGCCATATACAGGGACAGTTCCAGGGTCAGTAGCTATATACAGGGTCAGTAGCTATATACAGGGTCAGTAGCTATATACAGGGTCAGTTACAGGGTCAGTAGCTATATACAGGGTCAGTAGCTATATACAGGGTCAGTAGCTATATACAGGGTCAGTTACAGGGTCAGTTCCAGGGTCAGTAGTTATATACAGGGACAGTTCCAGGGTCAGTAACTATATACAGGGTCAGTTCCAGGGTCAGTAGCTATATACAGGGACAGTTCCAGGGTCAGTAGCTATATACAGGGACAGTTCCAGGGTCAGTAGCTATATACAGGGTCAGTAGCTATATACAGGGTCAGTATCTATATACAGGGTCAGTATCTATATACAGGGTCAGTATCTATATACAGGGTCAGTAGCTATATACAGGGTCAGTTCCAGGGTCAGTAGCCATGGAGCGGCAGGTAGCCTAGAGCGTTGGATCGAAAGGTTGCTGGATCGAATCCCCGAGCTGACAAGGTACAAATCTGTCGTTCTACCCCTGAACAAGGCAGTTAACCCACTGTTCCTAGGCCGTCATTGAAAATAAGAATTTGTTCTTAACTGACTTGCCAAGTTAAATAAAGGTTAAATATAAAGGGGCAGTTCATGTTTTGACCAGTGCACATCATGTACAGTCGGGTACAGGAAGTCAGTATCAATTAACATAAGACTCACCACACAAAGAAGAGGCGTGATCACAGACCAGCTCCATTTCATCCAGGGATTTGGTCGGTAGCCAATCATGTCTTCAATCGCATCATAGAAATTATCAACGCCTGACGGGAGGAGAACATGGTTAAATAGGGGTCATTTTGGTCATTTTAGCATTTTAAATATTCCTGAACAAACACTTGCACCCCCCCCCTTCTAGTTCTGACTTTGCTGATAGCTACTTCACTGAGGGGAAAGTGTAGTTACTATGACTGAGATATGTGGCTGTTTTCACCAAGCTATCTTAAGATCCATGAACTAACTGTAAGTCTCTCTGGATAAGAGCGTCCGCCAAATGACCAAAATATCAAAAAATGTCAATTATGACACGACATAAATGACACATTAGACAGATTTCCCCAATATAGTATGTCTCATTCTCGTCTATGTGATGGGACACAGCCACATATTATGGGTCTACGTCTCGGTCTATTTTGGCACTGTCAGTTGAACAATATTATATTATATATTTATATATAATATTTATTGCAACAATAAAGTGTAACAAAGGGGAAAATATATTTGTTGCATTCGAGACAGAACTGTAAAACCTCTAGATAGCATGACTATTTGTGATTGTAAAGTATTATAAAAGGTAGCCTAGCGCTTAAGACAATGGGCCAGTAAAGGGAAACATTGAACCCTGGCCGAGGTGGATGAAAAACAATAATCTGTCAATGTGCCCATGAGGAAGACGCTTGACCTGAATTGCTCCTGTATGTTGCTCTGGTTAAGGAACATCTGTTAACTGACTAACATGTCAAATGATATGTTTAACTGACATAGAGCCTGAGGATGTTGAATGTTCACAGTTTCTATACAGACACACGGAGCATTGTGTTTCAGAGCAGACGTACCATAAACCCAGGCTACAGCAATACATTCAAAGAATGCAACCCACAAAAGGCACACACCGCTGGCTGCATAGTAGTCAAAGAGCTGAAAGACATACATGCCACCCTGTGGGAGAGAGACACAGGCAGGATTTAGTGCTTGGGTCATGTTGGAATGTAGCATGCTAAGATAGATGTACAGTCAGAGACACAGTAGAAGTTGATATACTGTAGTGTATGTAGGGCTGGAGAGGGTGTTGGCCCCTAAGACCAGTGGTGGGAGAATACACAGGTTTCCATTCCAACTGACACTCTGTTTCCTACGTCAATTGTTTCCAACCGCTGTGCCGTGAAACTTTTCCTAATCTTGATTATGTTTTTGATGACTCACTTATAAACGTGACCTGTGGAATGCACGGAATAGCCCAACGGAACCTTGAGCGGTTCAGTGTTCCAATGGGATATCCCAACGGAACCTTGAGCCGTCCAGTGTTCCAACGGAATATCCCAACGGAATCTTGAGCGGTTCAGTGTTCCAACGGAATATCCCAACGGAATCTTGAGCGGTTCAGTGTTCCAATGGAATATCCCAACGGAACCTTGAGACCGTCCAGTGTTCCAACGGAATATCCCAACGGAATCTTGAGCGGTTCAGTGTTCCAACGGAATATCCCAACGGAACCTTGAGCCGTTCAGTGTTCCAATGGAATATCCCAACGGAATCTTGAGCGGTTCAGTGTTCCAACGGAATATCCCAACGGAACCTTGAGCCGTTCAGTGTTCCAATGGAATATCCCAACGGAACCTTGAGCCGTTCAGTGTTCCAACGGAATAGCCCAACGGAATCTTGAGCGGTTCAGTGTTCCAACGGAACCTTGAGCCGTCCAGTGTTCCAACGGAATAGCCCAACAGAGCACTCCGTGAGAGGCAGCATGAGATTGTGATGTCATGGAAAAAACTTGGATAAAGCAGTAAGTCCCTGACTCCCTGGCTGTCTAGGGGGCCTGCCTGAGGGGAATCACATGCTTGTTTCTACATTGCGAGGCCGAGAGGCAGGGAGGTTTTCAGAAAGAGTGGAGATAAAAGACAGCGATGTAAGTGTGTGAGCCAGAAGCTTCTCTAAATAGATCATACCGTAGGCTACAGGGAAGCTCTTAATAGTACAGCAGCATATTTAGTGGTGCTATTATAAGGGACTGGCTGGCATGAGAAGAGAGGAAAAGAGGAAGTGGAACTGTTGTTTTGGGACTCTTGTTGCTGGGGGAATTCTGAGGTTTATTAACAATCCCCCTTAATACTTTGTTCTATTCATTAGGGCAGTAGTGGTTCCCAAACGTGTACTCACTGGTTCTGACCTGAGTACCCCTGGGGACCCTTGTACCCCTGTTTGGGAACCACTGCCTGCGGGTGTAGCTATTTACTGCACTACACATGTGGTGCTGCATATTGTCTTGAAAGTTATGTCCTAATATGTCTATAGCCCGCATTGTTATGGAAGCTGATAATGGAGACAGCAGTAATAGCAGAGGCCACAGTACCATATTAGGGCAAATTATAATATTAGACATAAATAACTTTAGTCAGATTGTTTTGTATTCATTAAGGGGGTGTAGGAAAGTACATTCACTAGACCTTACTTCAGTAACACTACTACAATAATATGATATCAGTGTAAAAAGTGAAAGTACACTACTAGTAACCATGGTAAGTCCCAGAAGATAGTACTTACCCTAGTAACCATGGTAAGTCCCAGAAGATAGTATTTACCCTAGTAACCATGGTAAGTCCCAGAAGATAGTATTTACCCTAGTAACCATGGTAAGTCCCAGAAGATAGTACTTACCCTAGTAACCATGGTAAGTCCCAGAAGATAGTACTTACCCTAGTAACCATGGTAAGTCCCAGAAGATAGTATTTACCCTAGTAACCATGGTAAGTCCCAGAAGATAGTACTTACCCTAGTAACCATGGTAAGTCCCAGAAGATAGCTTACCCTAGTAACCATGGTAAGTCCCAGAAGATAGTATTTACCCTAGTAACCATGGTAAGTCCCAGAAGATAGCTTACCCTAGTAACCATGGTAAGTCCCAGAAGATAGTACTTACCCTAGTAACCATGGTAAGTCCCAGAAGATAACCTACCCTAGTAACCATGGTAAGTCCCAGAAGATAGTACTTACCCTAGTAACCATGGTAAGTCCCAGAAGATAGTACTTACCCTAGTAACCATGGTAAGTCCCAGAAGATAGTACTTACCCTAGTAACCATGGTAAGTCCCAGAAGATAGTACTTACCCTAGTAACCATGGTAAGTCCCAGAAGATAGTACTTACCCTAGTAACCATGGTAAGTCCCAGAAGATAGCTTACCCTAGTAACCATGGTAAGTCCCAGAAGATAGCTTACCCTAGTAACCATGGTAAGTCCCAGAAGATAGCTTACCCTAGTAACCATGGTAAGTCCCAGAAGATAGTACTTACCCTAGTAACCATGGTAAGTCCCAGAAGATAGCTTATGGAGCACACAATAGCTATAAAAATTTCCCGACGGTAACCCTTCCTTAGGAAGGAGGGATACAGATCCACCAAGGAAGTGATCTGTCCTTCCACTTCCACAAACTGGGGACAGAAAGACAGAGACAAGAGATCTCATTAACACTCAGTTGACATACTATACTGGTCGATGTCTGATAGGCTAACAGTGTTGTGATTAACAGGGTTGGGGCGGGGTCAAATATATTTGAATTAGGCTGTTTGAGAAAGCTTGAATCGTACAGATATGTAGGATTTTAAATATGAGCCAGTTTGCTACAACAGGAAAATAATCCTGCAGCAACAGGAAATGTGAATTGTTACGTGGATTATAACTAAAGGACATTTTTGTAGGGGTTAGATACATTTTTTGTGTGATCGAAAATCAAGTCCGAAATGTTTAAATGGAAATTACAAACTTGAGAAGACTTTTTAATCCTCAAATACACTACAGGTTTCACATGTCCTGCATGCTAGGAAAGTTATCCTGCAACAACTGTAGCAGATCAAAGCTGTGTGCTGGAAAACCCTGGTTGTGCATAGGTGAAGTTAGGCCTTGTGGTGCTCATAGGTGAAGTCAGGCCTTGTGGTGCTCATAGGTGAAGTTAGGCCTTGTGGTTTTCATAGTTGAAGTTAGGCCTTGTGGTGCTCATAGTTGAAGTTAGGCCTTGTAGTGTTCATAGGTGAAGTTAGGCCTTGTGGTGCTCATAGGTGAAGTCAGGCCTTGTGGTGCTCATAGGTGAAGTTAGGCTTTGTGGTGCTCATAGGTGAAGTTAGGCCTTGTGGTGCTCGTGAATTTCCATCATTTTTTCAGCTTCAGGCGAGCCCAAACATCTCACTTAAAACATCGCTTTGTGTTTAATGTGTTATGTATCTGGATAGTGTAAATAATTGTATGTAATACAATTGCCTTCTTGTATCAAAATAGTGGACCTGTGTGGCTCAGTTGGAGGAGCATTTAAACAGCAAAGGATGTGCATTCATTTCCTGTTGTTGTCACCCCATATATAAAATGTATGCAAGAATGACTGTAATTGGTTTTGGATGAAAGCATATATATTACTGAGGATTAATGACTTAGCAGGGGGTTGCATTTCACCAGCACAGAGAAATCTGATATTGTTGAGGGTGACAAACTCAATTGTCAGTGACACAACCCTCAGCAGTTGCCAGTAAACAGTGTTGGTTTTTTGTACCTATCACTTCTTGCATCAAGTCATCCAGCGATTCTGAGAAAGTGTCTTCAAGGACTAGATTCAATCAGATCAGGTGTTAACCGGCGATAGCAGACACCCAGATTGTGGCTGTTTAGGCGGTGTCCAAGAGGGTGTTTAGGCGGTGTCGGAGCGGGTGTTTAGGCGGTGTCCAAGAGGGTGTTTAGGCGGTGTCCAAGTGGGTGTTTAGGCGGTGTCCAAGAGGGTGTTTAGGCGGTGTCCAAGTGGGTGTTTAGGCGGTGTCCAAGTGGGTGTTTAGGCGGTGTCCAAGTGGGTGTTTAGGCGGTGTCCAAGTGGGTGTTTAGGCGGTGTCCAAGAGGGTGTTTAGGCGGTGTCCAAGTGGGTGTTTAGGCGGTGTCCAAGTGGGTGTTTAGGCGGTGTCCAAGTGGGTGTTTAGGCGGTGTCCAAGAGGGTGTTTAGGCGGTGTTGGGGCAGGTGTTTTGGCGGTGTCCAAGAGGGTGTTTAGGCGGTGTCGGAGCCTTCAAATCGTGTGAGTAGCTTGCTCTTGCGATCATTGCATCGAAGCCACACCCACCCGACTTGAGTTAGAAATTCAGAACGAGATAGTGTAGGCTACTATCGAAATAATTGCACTCAAATTGGAAAATGTATTAACAAAAAATAATGATTTCTTTCAGTCTAATCGAGGTAGATAACATCTCACATTCCAGTGTTCCAACTTGTAAACTAGGCTCAGGGTTTCTGTTCATTCGAAGCCGTTGAGCCGATGGCGATGTCCGCTTTAGGTATAATGCCGGGAGCCACTTGTGAATTTGACAGCTCTAATGAAGATCCAACTCCGACACAAGCGCCGTGCGGGGGGGGGTTGTTGGCTAAATATGATCTGACTGAGTAGAGACACTCTGTTTTTATCTACAACTGCTGCAGCAATGTGAATTCTTCTTAGTCGTTCTCTCCTGCTTCATAGTGTCCTCCACTACCCCCTACCTAGTGTACACTAGAGTCTCTAGACCAAAGCTTGTACTATAGTAGCACATTCTACTTGTGTATTGTGTTGTACAGTCCTAAAAAACATTCAAACCTGTCAATGTTAGTCTATGGAATCCCAGACACCTATGTATAGACATGGAACATTATCTTATGATACTTAGGTACAGTGTTCTACAGTAGTCAGTACTTGTGTATTCATGATAATATATGTAGCTCAGACACCACCCATGTTTTAGCTTCACCATCTCAGCAATCATGTGACTCATATAAAACCAAAACGGACTTACTGAAACGTACAACTTCCCTTTATGAGTCCATCAAATATGTTTCATTCTCTCAGTGTTCATATGACTGGTATAAATAAACCTGCTTACTACTTTGTCATAGCAACCTGACCTGACCTATAATCATTCTGTTCCTTGATTCATATTGAGTATAGAACCGACCTGTCTGATTCAGACTCAGATTCTGATTCTTGATTCATAATGAGTATAGTACTGACCAGACTGATTCACTCAGATTCTGATTCTTGATTCATAATGAGTATAGTACTGACCAGACTGATTCACTCAGATTCTGATTCTTGATTCATATTGAGTATAGTACTGACCTGACTGATTCACTCAGATTCTGATTCTTGATTCATAATGAGTATAGTACTGACCAGACTGATTCACTCAGATTCTGATTCTTGATTCATATTGAGTATAGTACTGACCTGACTGATTCACTCAGATTCTGATTCTTGATTCATATTGAGTATAGTACTGACCAGACTGATTCACTCAGATTCTGATTCTTGATTCATATTGAGTATAGTACTGACCAGACTGATTCACTCAGATTCTGATTCTTGATTCAGAGTTAGACTGACGATTCTCAGAATCAGATTCTGATCCTTGATTCATAATGAGTATAGTACTGAGCTGTCTGTCTCAGACAGACTGATTCAGAATCAGATTCAGATCCTTGATTCATAATGAGTATAGTACCGACCTGAGTGATTCAGACTCAGATTCAGATCCTTGATTCATAATGAGTATAGTACTGACCAGATTCAGACTTAGAGTCAGAATCAGATTCAGATCCTTGATTCATAATGAGTATAGCAGATTCAGCATGATGATTCAGAAGAGTATAGTATGAGCTGTCTGTCCAGAAGGTTGGATTCAGATCCTTGATTCATCATAGACTGACAGACTGATTTCAGGATGATTCATAATGATAGTACTGACCAGACTGCCAGATTCTGATTCTTGATTCATATTGAGTATAGTACTGAACTGATTCAGAGATTCTGATTCTTGATTCATATTGAGTATAGTACTGACCAGACTGAAAACATTCAATTAGAAACCAGACTGGTTCACTCAGATTCTGATTCTGGTCTGATGCTGACCACTGATTCACTCAGATTCTGAAATAATAGCACAGACCAAACTGATTCCGATTCATGATTCTGAAATTCAAATACAATAAAAATTCATTCAGATCCTTGATTCATAAAATAGTTTTCTGTCTCAGATTCAGACTTAGATTCAGAATCAGATTCAATCATTCAGACTTAAGGCCGACCTGAGTGATTCAGACTCAGATTCTGATCCTTGATTCATAATGAGTATAGCATCTTAACTCAGTAGCAGAAGCATGATAACTCAGAAGGTTCCTGGCATATAGACACAGCTTTAGGTAGGCAATGAATTCATGTTAGGAAGAGAGGAACAGAGAGGGGGGGGAGTGGAGAAAACACAATTAGAAACCAGGGTTCTATCGTTTGATCTGGTCTGATGTTCAAGTTGTAAAAATATTTTCTCTCGTCTCGTCTTATCCTTACAATCACAGACTTAAGGCCGTGTAAGTGTAATGCATCCAATATCAACAGCTTTAATCAATAACAATTACACTCAAGTGGGATATCACAGATAGGCGTGTAAGTGTAATGCATTGTATATAACTCATGTCTTAACTCATGGTTCCTGGTAAGACTAGTTATTCATGTTATGAAGAAGGTCAACGGAGTCTTACAATAGCAGTACGATGTTCATCCAATATCAACAGCTTTAACAATAACAATTACACTAGTGGGATATATAGGCTAGTATATAACATGACTAGTATAGTATATAGTAGAATATATAGGCTAGTATATAACATGACTAGTATAGTATATAGTAGAATATATAGGCTAGTATATAACATGACTAGTATAATATATAGTAGAATATATAGGCTAGTATATAACATGACTAGTATAGTATATAGCAGAATATATAGTCTAGTATATAACATGACTAGTATAGTATATAGTATATAGTAGAATATATAGGCTAGTACATAACATGACTAGTATAGTATATAGCAGAATGTATAGGCTAGTACATAACATGACTAGTATAGTATATAGTAGAATATATAGTATATAATAACATAACTAGTATAGTATATAGTAGAATATATAGTATATAATAACATAACTAGTATAGTATATAGCAGAATGTATAGGCTAGTACATAACATGACTAGTATAGTATATAGTAGAATATATAGGCTAGTATATAACATGACTAGTATAGTATATAGTAGAATATATAGTATATAATAACATAACTAGTATAGTATATAGTAGAATATATAGTATATAATAACAATGACAGGGTCAGAGACAACATACGTCGCCTCTTCTCCATTGTAACTATAGCAACGTCTCGATAACGTGCCGTTATAACGTTGGGATAACCTGTTACAACAGAAGTTTAAAAAAAAAAAAACAGGAAAAACAGCAAAACACATAGAATAAAGTTGGTTTAACTGTTAAAATAGGCATCCAACCAAACACGACATGATTGGCTGGCAGACTGCCGAAGCTGGCATTGTTACTTCCCTAATAATAATGACTAAATAAAAGCCTCTCTGGTGTTTGAGGCTGGTCTAGCGGGTAACAGCGTCGCCCCTGCAGACGTTGGTACCAATCAGCGTTGGTACCAATCTGAATCTACTCTGCATCTCCCTAAAATTAAAACCTCTTCAGGATCAAATTGCAACAGTTTAAGACAAACTTGCCTCTTCCCCAGTCAGTGGAAAGTCAGCACGAGGTGTAAGCTTCAATATGGTGTCACAAACCACCTACAGTACTGTGTACTCAAATTCCTGCTGATCGAAACACCTTGGATTACCGCTATTAAACTACTTACAGTAGCATTACTCTCGTACAGTCAACTAATCAACTAGATTAGTTTCATCCATATTGTCCTACATCCATTCACTGAATCTTTGTATTCAGACAGGAACTTCCTGTACAGTTTCCTGGACCGGGATAGAGTGTGTTCAAGGTCAGAGCAGACTGTCCAGGCTGACTAAACACTGTCAGAGGGGGTCAACAATACTGGAAATGCAGTGTATTAAAAACAAAGACCCATATGTCATATTATAATGTATTTCTGCTATACCAGAGGAGAAATGAGGCGTGTTTTTTTTTCCTAATTACAGAAGAAATAAACTAAAAACATCAACACGGATGCATGTCTCTTGTAAATCCACAGTAGAAGAAGAACGAAGTTTTCAAAGTAATTAGTTAAATTGGTACTTCATTATTATTGCCCCAACACAATACTTTTACAATGAGAAAAAAGAACGCATATAGAATCCACAATGGGCATCAACCACTGAACTGAAAATAACATTGGGAAAAAAATGGTAATAAGTATGCTAGACCTTTAAAATACAGAATCAAGTACCCATGAGTCAGACTTAAAGTACCCATGAGTCAGACTTAAAGTACCCATGAGTCAGACTTAAAGTACCCATGAGTCAGACTTAAAGTACCCATGAGTCAGACTTAAAGTACCCATGAGTCAGACTTAAAGTACCCATGAGTCAGACTTAAAGTACATGAGTCAGACTTAAAGTACCCATGAGTCAGACTTAAAGTACCCATGAGTCAGACTTAAAGTACCCATGAGTCAGACTTAAAGTACCCATGAGTCAGACTTAAAGTACCCATGAGTCAGACTTAAAGTACCCATGAGTCAGACTTAAAGTACCCATGAGTCAGACTTAAAGTACCCATGAGTCAGACTTAAAGTACCCATGAGTCAGACTTAAAGTACCCATGAGTCAGACTTAAAGTACCCATGAGTCAGACTTAAAGTACCCATGAGTCAGACTTAAAGTACCCATGAGTCAGACTTAAAGTACCCATGAGTCAGACTTAAAGTACCCATGAGTCAGACTTAAAGTACCCATGAGTCAGAGTACCTCTCATACAGTAGATATCTGTACCCATGAGTCAGGCTACCCATGAGTCAGACTTAAAGTACCCATGAGTCAGACTTCTTTGGTTTTGTTTTGACTTGGCACAAGTCCTTTGATTACTGCCTCTCATACAGTAGATATCTGCTGGAGCAGGCTGGAACTGGACACTTAAATCTACTGGTAATGGTGAGAAGAAAATGTTCTGATGGATCTCTCAAGCATGGCATGACTCTTCGCTCCCTAGCGTTCTGGATAAGATCCAATTTAACAGTAAAACTATTTGTCCCCCCCCCCCACACCAGCATTTCACTTGATTTGCTTGAAGAAACGAACCAGATCAAACTCTGTGAAGTCCACGTCATACAGAATCACTGCACATTTTTTATCACAGTAAGCTAATTTTTTTTTTATACTGTAACTTGCTATTTTATTTCTGTCAACGAGTGTTCAATTGCCGAAACTTCCATATTTCGATGCCGTCTTTAACAAGAAATAAATTAATTAATCCACTTCTTTTATTACATTTAACTTTATCTAGTGTCTTTTTAAGATGTATTATTTCTGTTGGATAGAACCGGCAACTGTTGTTTGTTTATCTGTTGTTTGTTTATTTGCTGTTTGTTTATTTGTTGTTTGTTTATTTGTTGTTTGTTTATTTGTTGTTTGTTTATTTGTTGTTTGTTTATTTGTTGTTTGTTTATTTGTTGTTTGTTTATTTGTTGTTTGTTTATTTGTTGTTTGTTTATTTGTTGTTTGTTTATTTGTTGTTTGTTTATTTGTTGTTTGTTTATTTGTTGTTTGTTTATTTGCTGTTTGTTTATTTGCTGTTTGTTTATTTTTAAGTAGCAGCGCCCACCATCACTGCCACTTTGACCACGTCGTACCTGACTCTGCCACATCGGCAATGTCCACCCCTTGCTCTTGTGCCATGAAGCCCAGGACGGAAAATATTGCGAAGCCAGACACAAAACTGGTACCGCTGTTCAGGCCTCCCAGCAGCAAACAGTCCCTATATCACACATATGTCATGGAGGTTGTTAATGAACACAAAAGGAACCTAGATCCCCCCCCCCCCACCACCACCCCACTTTATTTTGTCTTGTTTTGTTACCCATTTTTCTTTTACCCACTGGATTAGGACCCACAACCAATCACCTCCCCCCCCCCCCACCCCCGGCGTGGGCGCTCACCTATAGCAGTTGTATTTGTACTTGTTGTAGCTCCCCAGTGACGTCATAGCTCCCAGACAGATGGCGTAGGAGAAGAAGATCTGAGTGCCAGCGTCGATCCAAACCTGGAGGTAGAAGGAGGGGAGAAGTAAGACACGAAGGCTGAGGCGCAACTATTTGGGCTATTATTATTATGGTAGTATTTTTGGGGGGGGTGGTATTTTGACATATTTTCTCCACACATGTTTGCTTATCCCAGGAGAATCACCTTTGCCAATGAACTAAAAATGAACATTTGCTTTACAGCCAACTACACCACAATTACATTATCTTACTGTAATGTCAATAATGTCCTTTATCTCCTTTTCTATTCATTATGGGCATTATTATTTTTTAAAGCTAACGTCCAATATTAAACTCAAAGTATTTGAAAATTCTAGATTTAGGCCAGGATTTAGTGTGGTTTGTTTGAATCCCAGCCAGGGCAGGACAGGACAGGGCAGGGCAGGGCAGGGCAGGGCAGGGCAGGGCAGGGCAGGGCAGGGCAGGACAGGGAGGGGCAAGGCAGGGCAGGGCAGGGCAGGGAGGGGAGGGGCAAGGCAGGGCAGGGCAGGGAGGGGCAAGGCAGGACAGGGAGGGGCAAGGCAGGGCAGGGAGGGGCAGGGCAGGGCAGGGCAGGGAAGGGCAGGACAGTGCAGGGAGGTGCAGGGAGGGGCAGGGAGGGGCAGGGAGGGGCAGGGAGGGGCAGGGCAGGACAGGGAGGGGCAGGGCAGGACAGGACAGGGAGGGGCAGGGCAGGGAAGGGCAGGACAGGGCAGGACAGTGCAGGGAGGGGCAGGGAGGGGCAGGGCAGGACAGTGCAGGGAGGGGCAGGGCAGGGCAGGGAAGGGGCAGGACAGTGCAGTGCAGGGAGGGGCAGGGAGGGGCAGGGCAGGACAGTGCAGGGAGGGGCAGGGAGGGGCAGGACAGTGCAGGGAGGGGCAGGGAGTGGCAGGGCAGGACAGTGCAGGGAGGGGCAGGGAGGGGCAGGGAGGGGCAGGGAGGGGAAAGGGCAGGACAGGGAGGGGCAGGGCAGGACAGTGCAGGGAGGGGCAGGGCAGGGCAGGGAAGGGCAGGACAGTGCAGGGAGGTGCAGGGAGGGGCAGGGAGGGGCAGGGAGGAGCAGGGCAGGACAGGGAGGGGCAGGGCAGGACAGGACAGTGAGGGGCAGGGGAGGACAGGGAGGGGCAGGGCAGGGAAGGGCAGGACAGGGCAGGACAGTGCAGGGAGGGGCAGGGAGGGGCAGGGCAGGACAGTGCAGGGAGGGGCAAGGCAGGGCAGGGAAGGGCAGGACAGTGCAGGGAGGGGCAGGGCAGGGAAGGGCAGGACAGTGCAGGGAGGGGCAGGGCAGGGCAGGGAAGGGCAGGACAGTGCAGGGAGGGGCAGGGCAGGGAAGGGCAGGACAGTGCAGGGAGGGACAGGGCAGGACAGGGAGGGGCAGGGCAGGGCAGTGCAGGGAGGGGCAGGGCAGGGAAGGGCAGGACAGTGCAGGGAGGGACAGGGCAGGACAGGGAGGGGCAGGGCAGGACAGTGCAGGGAGGGGCAGGGCAGGGAAGGGCAGGACAGTGCAGGGAGGGGCAGGGAGGGGCAGGGAGGGGCAGGGCAGGACAGGGAGGGGCAGGGCAGGGCAGGGCAGGGCAGGGCAGGGCAGGGCAGGGCAGGGCAGGGCAGGGCAGGGCAGGGCAGGGCAGGGCAGGGCAAGGCTAGGTGGTTCTACCTCGGGGTCTTTGAGACGTTGCAGGTCTGGGTACAGGTAGAACTTGATTCCTTCAGATGCTCCTGGCAAAGTGACGCCGCGGATCAACAGAATGATCAGCATGACGAAGGGGAAGGTAGCGGTGACGTAAACTACCTGCAGGAAAACAAGAGGACAAAACACGAGACGATGTATCAGTAGATTTACACATCGATAGTGTAGATCTCACAAACAATGTCATTATTTTGTTAAAAACACTTCAAATCTTATGTGCTATGACATTGAGACAGTCTAAGTTGACTGTCAGAATCAGGCTGTCACAGGCCCATCTTCTATCACGATCCAATCCTTTCTGTTATACTCTCGCCTCTTGTTTTGTGAAGGCTGACTACGCTTCCCTTTTCATGAACCAAAGACAGCAGATACCGGATAACTTACAGCTTAGAGGGACAAGGAAACATAAATCAGCCTAAACCAATGAATAAATGAGAGTGGGGCAATAAGACAAGGTGTCTGGGATCGATCCAGCTTCCTAGAAGTCCCCGCGGGTGTTGCTGTGACTGGTCTGGCTCTTGTCTACACTCATTATACTGAGATGTAAATGCACTGTGGGAAACTGCTCTTGGTTTATAGTGACAGCCTGTACTATAGTAGTAGACTGTACGATGTGATGTATGTCCTTAAGATGTATGATAAACCAGGAAGCGTCAGAGCCCAGAGATAGAGAGACAAACAAGAGGAATAACAGAGTAACTATCACCACCAAACCCTGACGCTTAAACTTAGCCTAATCCTAAACTTAACCCAAGCAAGAAAGTTAGTTCTTGATAGTTTGAGCATCTATAGACCCTATATAGAGGAGTAAAGATAGCCTCTGTGCTATCACTTCTGCTTAGTTTGCTCATTGTGGTCTATGCCGGGTATCTGTAAAGCACTTTAGTGACAACTGCTGACGTGTAAAGGGCTTTATAAAACCGGAAATGGACAGAAACGGCATCCCAGCTCACCTTTCCGGTGGATTTGACTCCCTTCCAGATGCAGAAGAAGCAGATAACCCAGACCCCCAACAGACAGAGGGCCAGGTCCCACTTGACCTCCCCGATCTCATCAATGCCACTGGAGATGCTGAGGACATTACGTCTGTGGAGAGACGAGAGGACACACAGAGTCAGACTTGTTCGATGTTAGATTAGTAGGACACGCACAGTCAGACTTGTTCGATGTTAGATTAGTAGGACACACACAGAGTCAGACTTGTTCGGTGTTATATTAGTAGGACACACAGAGTCAGACTTGTTCGGTGTTATATTAGTAGGACACACAGAGCTATAACTACGTCCCAATTGATTTTCGTGGCCAGTTATAACACAAGGGCCCAGAATTTTACCAAGTCAGCTATAACAAGAGACAATAATTTTACCAAGTCAGCAAAAACAAGGGCCCAGAATTTTACCAAGTCAGCTATAACAAGGGCCCAGAATTTTACCAAATCAGCAAAAACAAGGGCCCAGAATTTTACCAAGTCAGCTATAACAAGGGCCCAGAATTTTACCACGTCAGCTATAACAAGGGCCCAGAATTTTACCAAGTCAGCTATAACAAGGGCCCAGAATTTAAAACAAGTCAGCTATGAGAAGGGCCCAGAATTTTACCAAGTCAACTATAACAAGGGCCCAGAATTTTACCAAGCCAGCTATAACAAGGGCCCAGAATTTTAACAAGTCAGCTATAACAAGGGCACAGAATTTTACCAAGTCAGCTATGAGAAGAACCTGCTTTTTATAAAGCCTGTACTACACAGCAGTCCTCAGATAAAGGTCACTTCCCTAGAATCCTTCACAAAAGATACAACGTGTGTGGATGTTTCAGAGAAGCCGAATGAAAACACCACAGAGACATGACAGAGTAGACGGCTGGCTGGCGTCTATCTAAATATCAGTTTACAGCTTGTCCTTCAGCTCCAGCCAGCCAGTCTCATCTCTACTCTTCTCAGTTAAGAGTGGTTTACCTGTTCCTGGCCCTGTGTTTGTGTTTGTCTAAGCGCTACCAGATAAACATGACTGTTGGGAAAGGAAAGGAGAAGCAGGGGAAAGGAAGGGAGAAACAGCAGAAAGAGGAGAGGTGGGGAAGCAGAGGAGAGGTGGGGAAGCAGAGGAGAGGTGGGGAAGCAGAGGAGAGCTGGGGAAGCAGAGGAGAGGTGGGGAAGCAGAGGAGAGGTGGGGAAGCAGAGGAGAGGTGGGGAAGCAGAGGAGAGGTGGGGAAGCAGAGGAGAGGTGGGGAAGCAGAGGAGAGGTGGGGAAGTAGAGGAGAGGTAGGGAAGCAGAGGAGAGGTGGGGAAGTAGAGGAGAGGTGGGGAAGTAGAGGAGAGGTGTAGAAGTAGAGGAGAGGTGGGGAAGTAGAGGAGAGGTGTAGAAGTAGAGGAGAGGTGGGGAAGCAGAGGAGAGGTGGGGAAGTAGAGGAGAGGTGGGGAAGGGGGAAGCAGAGGAGAGGTGGGGAAGTAGAGGAGAGGTGGGGAAGTAGAGGAGAGGTGTAGAAGTAGAGGAGAGGTGGGGAAGTAAAGGAGAGGTGGGGAAGCAGAGGAGAGGTGGGGAAGTAGAGGAGAGGTGGGGAAGCAGAGGAGAGGTGGGGAAGCAGAGAAGAGGTGGGGAAGTAGAGGAGAGGTGGGGAAGCAGAGGAGAGGTGGGGAAGCAGAGGAGAGGTGGGGAAGCAGAGGAGAGGTGGGGAAGCAGAGAAGAGGTGGGGAAGCAGAGGAGAGGTGGGGAAGCAGAGGAGAGGTGGGGAAGTAGAGGAGAGGTGGGGAAGTAGAGGAGAGGTGTAGAAGTAGAGGAGAAGTGGGGAAGCAGAGGAGAGGTGGGGAAGTAGAGGAGAGGTGGGGAAGTAGAGGAGAGGTGTAGAAGTACATTTACATTTTACATTTAAGTCATTTAGCAGACGCTCTTATCCAGAGCGACTTACAAATTGGTGCATTCACCTTATGACATCCAGTGGAACAGCCACTTTACAATAGTGCATCTACATATTTTAAGGGGGGTGAGAAGGATTACTTTATCCTATCCTAGGTATTCCTTAAAGAGGTGGGGTTTCAGGTGTCTCCGGAAGGTGGTGATTGACTCCGCTGTCCTGGCGTCGTGAGGGAGTTTGTTCCACCATTGGGGAGCCAGAGCAGCGAACAGTTTTGACTGGGCTGAGCGGGAACTGTACTTCCTCAGTGGTAGGGAGGCGAGCAGGCCAGAGGTGGATGAACGCAGTGCCCTTATTTGGGTGTAGGGCCTGATCAGAGCCTGGAGGTACTGAGGTGCCGTTCCCCTCACAGCTCCGTAGGCAAGCACCATGGTCTTGTAGCGGATGCGAGCTTCAACTGGAAGCCAGTGGAGAGAGCGGAGGAGCGGGGTGACGTGAGAGAACTTGGGAAGGTTGAACACCAGACGGGCTGCGGCGTTCTGGATGAGTTGTAGGGGTTTAATGGCACAGGCAGGGAGCCCAGCCAACAGCGAGTTGCAGTAATCCAGACGGGAGATGACAAGTGCCTGGATTAGGACCTGTGCCGCTTCCTGTGTGAGGCAGGGTCGTACTCTGCGGATGTTGTAGAGCATGAACCTACAGGAACGGGCCACCGCCTTGATGTTAGTTGAGAACGACAGGGTGTTGTCCAGGATCACGCCAAGGTTCTTAGCGCTCTGGGAGGAGGACACAATGGAGTTGTCAACCGTGATGGCGAGATCATGGAACGGGCAATCCTTCCCCGGGAGGAAGAGCAGCTCCGTCTTGCCGAAGTTCAGCTTGAGGTGGTGATCCGTCATCCACACTGATATGCCTGCCAGACATGCAGAGATGCGATTCGCCACCTGGTCATCAGAAGGGGGAAAGTAGAGGAGAGGTGGGGAAGCAGAGGAGAGGTGGGGAAGTAGAGGAGAGGTGGGGAAGCAGAGGAGAGGTGGGGAAGTAGAGGAGAGGTGGGGAAGCAGAGGAGAGGTGGGGAAGTAGAGGAGAGGTGTAGAAGTAGAGGAGAGGTGGGGAAGCAGAGGAGAGGTGGGGAAGCAGAGGAGAGTTGGGGAAGCAGAGGAGAGATGTAGAAGTAGAGGAGAGGTGTAGAAGTAGAGGAGAGGTGTAGAAGGTGGAAGCAGGGGAGAGGTGTAGAAGTAGAGGAGAGGAGAGGTGGGGAAGCAGAGGAGAGGTGGGGAAGCAGAGGAGAGGTGTAGAAGTAGAGGAGAGGTGTAGAAGTAGAGGAGAGGTGTAGAAGGTGGAAGCAGGGGAGAGGTGTAGAAGTAGAGGAGAGGTGGGGAAGCAAAGGAGAGGTGGGGAAGCAGAGGAGAGGTGGGGAAGGGGGAAGCAGAGGAGAGGTGGGGAAGGGGGAAGCAGAGGAGTGGTGGGGAAGCAGAGGAGTGATGTCGAAGGGGGAAGCAGAGGAGTGGTGGGGAAGCAGAGGAGTGGTGGGGAAGGGGGAAGCAGAGGAGTGGTGGGGAAGCAGAGGAGTGGTGGGGAAGGGGGAAGCAGAGGAGTGGTGGGGAAGGGGAAGCAGAGGAGAGGTGGGGAAGGGGGAAGCAGAGGAGAGGTGGGGAAGGGGGAAGCAGAGGAGAGGTGGGGAAGGGGGAAGCAGAGGAGAGGTGGGGAAGGGGGAAGCAGAGGAGTGGTGGGGAAGTAGAGGAGTGGTGGGGAAGGGGGAAGCAGAGGAGTGGTGGGGAAGGGGGAAGCAGAGGAGAGGTGGGGAAGGGGGAAGCAGAGGAGAGGTGGGGAAGGGGGAAGCAGAGGAGAGGTGGGGAAGGGGGAAGCAGAGGAGAGGTGGGGAAGGGGGAAGCAGAGGAGTGGTGGGGAAGGGGGAAGCAGAGGAGAGGTGGGGAAGGGGGAAGCAGAGGAGAGGTGGGGAAGGGGGAAGCAGAGGAGTGGTGGGGAAGCAGAGGAGTGGTGGGGAAGCAGAGGAGTGGTGGGGAAGGGGGAAGCAGAGGAGTGGTGGGGAAGCAGAGGAGTGGTGGGGAAGCAGAGGAGTGGTGGGGAAGGGGGAATCATAGGAGAGGTGGGGAAGGGGGAAGCAGAGGAGTGGTGGCGAAGGGGGAAGCAGAGGAGAGGTGGGGAAGGGGGAAGCAGAGGAGTGGTGGGGAAGTAGAGGAGTGGTGGGGAAGGGGGAAGCAGAGGAGAGGTGGGGAAGGGGGAAGCAGAGGAGAGGTGGGGAAGGGGGAAGCAGAGGAGTGGTGGGGAAGGGGGAAGCAGAGGAGTGGTGGGGAAGCAGAGGAGTGATGAGGAAGGGGGAAGCAGAGGAGTGGTGGGGAAGTAGAGGAGTGATGAGGAAGGGGAAGCAGAGGAGAGGTGGGGAAGTAGAGGAGTGATGAGGAAGGGGGAAGCAGAGGAGTGGTGGGGAAGTAGAGGAGTGGTGGGGAAGGGGGAAGCAGAGGAGTGGTGGGGAAGGGGGAAGCAGAGGAGTGGTGGGGAAGCAGGGGAGTGGTGGGGAAGGGGGAAGCAGAGGAGTGGTGGGGAAGCAGAGGAGTGGTGGGGAAGCAGAGGAGTGTGTGGGGAAGCAGAGGAGTGGTGGGGAAGGAGGAAGCAGAGGAGTGGTGGGGAAGCAGGGGAGTGGTGGGGAAGGGGGAAGCAGAGGAGTGGTGGGGAAGCAGAGGAGTGGTGGGGAAGGGGGAAGCAGAGGAGAGGTGGGGAAGGGGGAAGCAGAGGAGAGGTGGGGAAGGGGGAAGCAGAGGAGAGGTGGGGAAGGGGGAAGCAGAGGAGTGGTGGGGAAGGGGGAAGCAGAGGAGAGGTGGGGAAGGGGGAAGCAGGAAAGGAAAGGAACTAAAGGAAAGGAACTAAAGGAACTAAAAGGAAAGGAACTAAAGGAAAGGAACTAAAGGAAAGGAACTAAAGGAACTAAAAGGAAAGGAACTAAAGGAAAGGAACTAAAGGAACTAAAAGGAAAGGAACTAAAGGAAAGGAACTAAAGGAAAGGAACTATAAGGAAAGGAACTAAAGGAAAGGAACTAAAGGAACTAAAAGGAAAGGAACTAAAGGAAAGGAACTAAAGGAAAGGAACTAAAGGAACTAAAAGGAAAGGAACTAAAGGAAAGGAACTAAAGGAAAGGAAGTAAAGGAAAGGAACTAAAGGAAAGGAACTAAAGGAACTAAAAGGAAAGGAACTAAAGGAAAGGAACTAAAGGAAAGGAACTGAAAGGAAAGGAACTAAAGGAAAGGAACTAAAGGAAAGGAACTAAAGGAAAGGAACTAAAGGAAAGGAACTAAAGGAACTGAAGGAAATTAACTAAAGGAACTAAAGGAACTAAAAGGAAAGGAACTAAAGGAACTAAAAGGAACTAAAGGAAAGGAACTAAAGGAACTGAAGGAAATTAACTAAAGTAACTAAAGGAACTAAAAGGAATGATTCAATTAGCTAAATCAAGTATATTCCAGCACTGTACTCACTCCCAGAACTCAGTGAAACTATCCTGTATAGATAAAAATACCTTTAAATACCTTTAAATACATTTAAAAAGTTAACTGTACTCACTCCCAGAACTCGGTGACGGGCGAGGTGAAGTTGGTGATGTTAGCGGCCAGCATCAGGGTCTTGTTCTTACGGACGGTGTCCTCCACACAGCGGTCTGTGTTCCAGGAGTTCTTACACTTGGCCCAGGGCAGCTCCGGCTGGAAGCACTGGAACAGGTAGTACAAACCCCAGGCCAGGATCACTATGTAGTAGATGTTCAGGAGGGACACGATCACAATAGAAGCGTAGCCGATACCTAGGGGGGGGGGGGGGGGGGGGGTGGAAAGGTCATATGAATATTAATCTTGCTCGACATCAGAAAACATGACATATTCAGAGGCTTGCGTCTGGATCAGAGAGATTATAGTACACTGTACAAAAACACTTAGGAAGGGAGATTTGATATTAAGAAACCCAATGTAGCTAAATGTTGCAATGAACTCATGTGTGTGTTTTGAATGCTGTTGTAGTCATTTAGAATTAGGATGTGAAAATCTCCTCTTCTCCCTCCCCCCTCCACTCCTCATCCTCTCCTCTCATCCACCTCCTCCCTCGTTTCCGCCATTCTCTCCCTTCCTCTCACAGATCACATGTTAACACCCCTGTTGAAAACAAACAGCAATGATAACGTCCCCCCCCCCACCCACCCCCCCACAGTCACTCAACGTCACTACCCTGAATAAAAATCTCCCTCCATTCCTCCATCCTCTCCCCTCCCTCCACTCGTCCCACTGTCAACCTCTTGTCACTTCCCCTTAATGAAAATGAAACTGGGGCGCCCCCCACCAATCCATTCAGGCAGGCAGATGCCAGGGCTGAAAAGTGACAGCTTGTTTTGCTGACGTCTCAATGTATTATACAAGTAGAGAGGGTCAGAGTGAGGCTTGGCCTGGTTTTTGCTGGAGGTGAGTGCCTGTCTGTGTCCCAAACAGCACCCTATACAGTGCAATACTTTTGGCCCATACTGCACTATGTAGGGGACAGCTGGATGCCGTTTGAGATGGAGCCTATGTATACAGGTAGAGCTTGTCAGCCTGATACATACAGTGTACTAGCATTGTCTGTCTGTCTGTCTGTCTGTCTGTCTGTCTGTCTGTCTGTCTGTCTGTCTGTCTGTCTGTCTGTCTGTCTGTCTGTCTGTCTGTCTGTCTGTCTGTCTGTCTGTCTGTCTGTCTGTCTGTCTGTCTGCCTGCCTGCCTGCCTGCCTGCCTGCCTGCCTGCCTGCCTGCCTGCCTGCCTGCCTGCCTGCCTGCCTGCCTGCCTGCCTGCCTGCCTGTCTGTCTGTCTGTCTGTCCGCCTGCCTGCCTGTCTGCCTGTCTGTCTGTCTGTTTGTCTCCTTCTTGGGCCAGAACTCATTGCTAGGCATCCCTCTCATGTTTTCCTGTGCTGCTGCCATAGCAACCTATAATTCAGCACACTCTGTTCACAGCATGGCTGAGTCTCAAGGGCTTGTGTGTGTGTGTGTGTGTGTGTGTGTGTGTGTGTGTGTGTGTGTGTGTGTGTGTGTGTGTGTGTGTGTGTGTGTGTGTGTGTGTGTGTGTGTGTGTGTGTGTGTGTGTGTGTGTGTGTGTGTGTGTGTGTGTGTGTGTGTGTGTGTGTGTGTGTGGGGGGGTGTCTACTTTAAAGAATCTCAGATATAAAATAAATGTTGATTTGTTTAACACTTTTTTCCTCCCTACATGATTCCATGTGTGTTATTTCATAGTTTTGATGTCTTCACTATTATTCTACATGGTAGAAAATAGAAAAATAAAGAGAAACCCTTGAATGAGTAGGTGTGTCCAAACTGTTGACTGGTCCTGTACATTTAAAAACATTAACATGTAGTGTGTGTGTGTTTGCATCTATCAGTTCCACATACAGTACATGTCAGTACACACAACCAGTAGGTCACATGTCAGTACACACAACCAGTAGGTCACATGTCAGTACACACAACCAGTAGGTCACATGTCAGTACACACAACCAGTAGGTCACATGTCAGTACACACAACCAGTAGGTCACATGTCAGTACACACAACCAGTAGGACACACAACCAGTAGGTCACATGTCAGTACACACAACCAGTAGGTCACATGTCAGTACACACAACCAGTAGGTCACATGTCAGTACATACAACCAGTAGGTCACATGTCAGTCACCATAGGTCACATGTCAGATACACACAACCAGTAGGTCACATGTCAGTACACACAACCAGTAGGTCACATGTCAGTACACACAACCAGTAGGTCACATGTCAGTACACACAACCAGTAGGTCACATGTCAGTACATACAACCAGTAGGTCACATGTCAGTACACACAACCAGTAGGTCACATGTCAGTACACACAACCAGTAGGTCACATGTCAGTACACACAACCAGTAGGTCACATGTCAGTACACACAACCAGTAGGTCACATGTCAGTACACACAACCAGTAGGTCACATGTCAGTACACACAACCAGTAGGTCACATGTCAGTACACACAACCAGTAGGTCACATGTCAGATACACACAACCAGTAGGTCACATGTCAGTACACACAACCAGTAGGTCACATGTCAGTACACACAACCAGTAGGTCACATGTCAGTACACACAACCAGTAGGTCACATGTCAGTACATACAACCAGTAGGTCACATGTCAGTACACACAACCAGTAGGTCACATGTCAGTACACACAACCAGTAGGTCACATGTCAGTACCACACAACCAATTTTCCAAGCTGTTTAAAGGCACAGTCAACTTAGTGTATGTAAACCTCTGACCCACTGGAATTCTGATACAGTGAATTATAAGTGAAATAATCTAACTGTAAACAATTGTTGGGGAAATGACTTGTGTCATGCACGAAGTAGATGTCTAAACCGACTTGCCAAAACTATAGTTTGTTAACAAGAAATTTGTGGAGTGGTTGAAAAACAAGTTTTAATTAATGACTCCAACCTAAGTGTACGTAAACTTCCAACTTCAACGGTATCTAAAGCAGCCGGGGCAGATCAGTTGGCAGTGAGGAGAGGAGGAAGTCTACGGGGAACAGGATGCATCTGCAGTACAGGACACCTAGCAACCAGGCAGTATCAAAATAAGGCTAGTTGATTGGACTCCCCTGGAGTCAGTGTGGGCGAGGCAGAGCCAGTGTAATATAATGTGTGGTATCTTTCCTGGCCTGAGTATGGTTGCCCTTGTCCATCAATTATTTACTATTCCTTCGAAGGATACGCCATTTGTACATCACAACATTTGATTGCTGCTAAAGGTCATTGACCTGATTTGACCCGAGAATGTTCTGCTCTTCTACAGTAGCTTTGATTGCCAGGTCGTCATTGCAAATAAGATTCTATTTTTTTAATTGACTTACCTGTATGAATAAAAGTTGTATTCATTTGATATTTATTTAACCACGAAATACCCTTGAGTGTAGAAACCTATTTTAGGAGGGCAACCTGAAATAATAACTAAAAAATACATTTTAAAATGTACTGACCAGTAAAGATCTACTGACCTGTAAAGATGTACTCAGCAGTAAAGATGTACTCACCAGTAAAGATGTACTGACCAGTAAAGATGTACTCACCAGTAAAGATGTACTCACCAGTAAAGATCTACTGACCTGTAAAGATGTACTGACCAGTAAAGATGTACTCACCAGTAAAGATGTACTCACCAGTAAAGATCTACTGACCTGTAAAGATGTACTCACCAGTAAAGATGTACTCACCAGTAAAGATGTACTCACCAGTAAAGATCTACTGACCAGTAAAGATGTACTCACCAGTAAAGATGTACTCACCAGTAAAGATGTACTGACCAGTAAAGATGTACTCACCAGTAAAGAAGATGTACTCACCAGTAAAGATGTACTGACCAGTAAAGATGTACTAGATGTACTCACCAGTAAAGATGTACTCACCAGTAAAGATGTACTGACCAGTAAAGATGTACTCACCAGTAAAGATGTACTCACCAGTAAAGATGTACTCACCAGTAAAGATGTACTCACCAGTAAAGATGTACTGACCAGTAAAGATGTACTCACCAGTAAAGATGTACTCACCAGTAAATATGTACTCACCAGTAAAGATGGGGCAAAGTTTTTCCCAGCAGGTGATTCCACCCTCGGAGGTATATTGTCCCAGGGCCACCTCCAGGAAGAACACAGGGAGACCGCCGCCAAAGAGGAAGATAGTGTACGGGATGAGAAATGCACCTGGAGAAGGAGAAGACGAATAAAGATAACCACGGTAACCACAAATGTGTCAGATTCCAAAAGACAAAAAGTGGGACAAAACCAACGGAGAGTATGTGTGAATCGAGGGAGTAACTTTCTCAATCGGAGAATTACGGTAAGCAATTAAACGTCCGTCATGTTAGAAGGGAGTGAGATGGAGGACAGTCGTTAGTCGAGTACGTTAACCTTCGAATGGTTGTTCAATTGGAAAGGCTTTGAACTGGCAACGCCTTCAGGTTCTAGACCTAGACGGCAGCTGTAATGGGAACCATGGTTACATGCAGAGAGACTGCTACCTGATGACCTGTATCAACGCCATCTGCTGACTTTAATCCCCTCGTAGAACGCAACACTCTGCGTCTTCTGCTTGCACGGACATGTCACAGTGAAATAGGGTCATTGACCCCAAACCTCTTAGAATACAGAGTTGGAATTGGATTGGCTTCATTCCATCTCACCCTTCATGACCTAGTCAGTAGCTGTAAAGGAGACAGGAACTCACCTCCGCCATTCTTATAGCAGAGGTATGGGAAACGCCAGACGTTCCCTAAACCCACGAAGCCCCCAGCGACGGACAGGATAAAGTCCAGTTTGGAGTTCCACTTCTCCCTCTGGACGGGCTTCCCCTCTGCCTCGTCCTCGGGCCGGGTGCCAGGGCTCTTCCCCGGGGAAGGCTTCAGCGTGTCCTTGTGGAAGTCCTTCAGACACTGGAGCTTCTCTTTCTGTGCCATGCTGCAGGAAGGAGGGAGATGGAGAGGATTAGATAGAGTTCCACCCCCAACCCCACCCAGCCAACATGCCTCCACCCCAACATCCCATCCAATTCCCCCAACCCCACCCAGCCAACATGTCTCCACCCCCAACCCCACCCAGCCAACATGTCTCCACCCCCAACATCCCATCCAATTCCCCCAACCCCACCCAGCCAACATGTCTCCACCCCCAACATCCCATCCAATTCCCCCAACCCCACCCAGCCAACATGCCTCCACCCCAACATCCCATCCAATTCCCCCAACCCCACCCAGCCAACATGTCTCCACCCCCAACCCCACCCAGCCAACATGCCTCCACCCCAACATCCCATCCAATTCCCCCAACCCCACCCAGCCAACATGTCTCCACCCCCAACCCCACCCAGCCAACATGTCTCCACCCCCAACATCCAATCTCATTGCCTCAACCCCACCCAGCCAACATGCCTCCACCCCCAACATCCCATCCAATTCCACCAACCCCACCTAGCCAACATATCTCCATCCAACCACCCACACCCCCCTGCGACTAGGGTTTATTGCTTGTCATATATATATAGTGATATTTTTGTTTTGTTCATTTTTATTGTTGGACATAAAATAGAGTAAAAACACCAGCCAATCAGCTAAATGTGATTTTAATTTGTTTCATAGTGTTCCCACGCATATAATAGAGAGATATATGTGATCGTACACAAATTTAAGTACGGTTTGAAATGATTATGTTTTAGTTAAATGTTCTACCTGTTTGGGCATCTTGCGGATCAATTTTAAGTCTACAAATGATTTGTAATCATGTTCTGGACCCCTTACCATCGGACCAAGAAAATTTCAGCCCGCGGCTGAATACTAGTTGATGATCCTTGGTCTACATATTCATGATATTTAGTCCGAATTTGACTGGATTGCCATTTTGGCGTCATACTAAATAAGAATTTGTTCTTAATTGACCTGCCTGGTTAAATAAAAGTTAACATACAGTTGAAGTCGGAAGTTTACCTTAGCCAAATACATTTAAACTCAGTTTTTCACAATTCCTGGCATTTAATCCTCGTAAAAATTCCTTGTCTTGTGAAATGTCAGAATAATAGCAGAGATAATTATTTATTTATGTTTTTATTTCCTTCATCACATTCCCAGTAGGTAAGAAGTCTACATACACTCAATGCCTTTAAATTTTGTTGGTAGCCTTCCACAAGCTTCCTACAATAAGTTGGGGGAATTTTGGCCCATTCCTCCTGACAGAGCTGGTGTAACTGAGTCAGGTTTGTAGGCCCCCTTGCTCGTACACGCTTTTTCAGTTCTGACTCCAAATTTTATGGGATTGAGGTCAGGGATTTTTGATGGCCAATCCAATACCTTGACTTTGTTGTCATTAAGCCATTTTGCCACAACTTTGGAAGTATGCTTGGGGTCATTGTCCATTTGGAAGACCCATTTGTGAAAAAGCTTTAACTTCCTGACTGATATGTTGAGATGTTGCTTCAATATATCCACAGAATTTTCCGTCCTCATGATGCCATCTATTTTGTGAAGTACAACAGTCCCTCCTGCAGCAAAGATCACCCACAACATGATGCTGCCACCCCCGTGCTTCATGGTTGGGATGGTGTTCTTCGGTGTGCAAGCCTCCCTCTTTTCCTCCAAACATAACAATGGTCATTATGGCCAAACAGTTCTATTTTTGTTTCATCAGACCAGAGGACATTTCTCCAAAAAGTACAATCTTTGTCCCCATGTGCAGTTGCAAACCGTAGTCTGGCATTTTTATGGCAGTTTTGGAGCAGTGGCTTCTTCCTTGCTGAGCGACCTTTCAGGTTTGGTCGATAAAGGACTCGTGTTACTGTGGATATAGATACTAGTTTCCTCCAGCATCTTCACAAGGTCCTTTGCTGTTGTTCTGGGATGGATTTGCACTTTTCGCACCAAAGTACGTTCATCTCTAGGAGACAGAACGCGTCTCCTTCCTGAGCAGTATGGCAGCTGCGTGGTCCCATGGTGTTTATACTTGCGTACTATCGTCTGTACAGATGAACGTGGTACCTTCAGGCGTTTGGAAATTGCTTCCAAGGATGAACCAGACTTGTGGAGGTCTACAATTTTCCTGAGGTCTTGGCTGATTTCTTTTGATTTTCCCATGAGGTCAAGCAAAGAGGCACAGAGTTTGAAAGTAGGCCTTGAAATACATCCACAAGTACACATCCAATTGACTCAAATGATGTCAATTAGCCAATCAGAAGCTTCTAAAGCCATGACATAATTTTCTTTGAATTTTCCAAGCTGGAATTTTCCAAGCTGTTTAAAGGCAAAGTCAACTTAGTGTATGTAAACCTCTGACCCGCTGGAATTGTGATACAGTGAATTATAAGTGAAATAATCTGTAAACAATTGTTGGAAAAATGAGTTGTGTCATGCACAAAGTAGATGTCCTAACCAACTTGCCAAAACTATAGTTTGTTAACAAGAAATGTGTGGAGTGGTTGAAAAACAAGTTTTAATGAATCCAACCTAAGTCCATGTAAACTTCTGACTTCAACTGTAGATATAAATTGTTCTGTCACTCTACCGACAACAGACCAAGTCAAAAGCAAACTTTATACACATCACACATACTACTGTGGACATTTAGGAGACGAAAGTTACGGTTGGCTGGCGAATGACAGAGGTGAGAAGCCTAGATCTAGAACTTGATGCCCTCAGCCACGGTCTCTAAAACAGTTTCCATTTGTCAATGTCTTTACTCTCTATGTTCCACCCGTCTCCAAGAGAACTACCGTATGTTGAAATGTAAACAGACATTGTCATGAATCCGCTGAAATCACCTAGACTAAGAATATTTCAAAGACAGACCAAGGCAAATGTACAAATACTGATTCTGAATGTTGATGTTTGTACTGTTGCACTGACTGCCTTTAGATGTTATGCATTAGATGTTATCCTTTTGTACTTGTCACAGGTAAGCATGCCTGACAGTACAGTACAGTAGGTTCAAGACCTCTATACACACCATACTCAAACACATTACTCACTTCCTCCATCAGGCACTTTCTCTACACCCTGAGGACACTTTCTCCCGTTCAGTCTCACACTGTCTTACTCTCTCTGTCACTTTCTCTCTCTCCCTTTCAGTCTCACACTGTCTTACTCTCTCTGTCACTTTCTCCCTCTCCCTTTCAGTCTCTCACACTGTCTTACTCTCTCTGTCACTTTCTCCCTCTCCCTTTCAGTCTCACACTGTCTTACTCTCTCTGTCACTTTCTCCCTCTCCCTTTCAGTCTCACACTGTCTTACTCTCTCTGTCACTTTCTCTCTCTCCCTTTCAGTCTCACACTGTCTTACTCTCTCTGTCACTTTCTCCCTCTCCCTTTCAGTCTCTCACACTGTCTTACTCTCTCTGTCACTTTCTCCCTCTCCCTTTCAGTCTCACACTGTCCTACTCTCTCTGTCACTTTCTCTTTCTCAGTCTCTCTCGCACTCTCCCGTCTCAATTAAATTAAATATCAATTTAAGGGATTTATTGGCATGGGAAACATATGTAACATCACCAAAGCAAGTGAAGTAGATAATGAACAATATTGAAATAAACAATAACAATTAACAGTAAACATTACACTCACGTCTCTCTCTGTCATTTCTCTCTCTCTCTCTCTCTCTCTCTCTCTCTCTCTCTCTCTCTCTCTCTCTCTCTCTCTCTCTCTCTCTCTCTCTGTGTCGTTTCTCTCTCTGTCTCTCTCTCTCTCTGTCTCTCTCTCTGTCTCTCTCTCTCTCTCTCTGCGTCTCTCTCTGCATTTCTCTCAGCGTCTCTCTCTGCGTCACTTTCTACCTCTCAATTCAACTCAATTCAATTCAAGGGCTTTATTGGCATGGGAAACATGTTTCTCTCTCTCTGTTGTTTCTCTCTCTCTCTGTAATTTATCTC